>NC_070612.1:40369182-40681682 GCF_027172205.1 Podarcis raffonei
GTGTGCTATACAACAGTTGTATTTGCTAGAATTAACTCTGCCTTTGCTGGAGAGCCAGGTGGCAAGTTGAACATGTCCTTGCTAGATAGCAGAAAGAAAATGCTGGTAAATATCTAGGAGCTAAAATTATCAGTCTATGCCCTCCCTATTTGCCTGAAATGTTGCAAGCTCTGTTGATGCTGCAGTAAAATATTTAGGCAATGTTTATGGGCCTGTCTCTCTTAACACAGATTCATCAACTCATATGTTACATGTTGCAAAAACATGTTACGTGTATAGCCACAGAAGTTTAGTTTTTAGATATCTGTGGGTGGTATTCAATTAAGTTCTACTCAAACACATTGAAATCAATGAGCATGGTTAAGTTCATTCATGAATTTCAATGGGTCTACGCTGAGAATAAGTTAGTAGCTTGGAATGTCAAAGGCTATGGAGAATAGCAAGATGGTTAGTAATTGCAAAATGCTATGTAAACTAATGCTATGTTGCCTGTGAAAGATGCACAAAAAGACAAGAGGGGTGTGTGCGAGCTTTGGTTGTGGTGCAGAAGCAGATCATCCAGTTCTGAAGATCCACAATTTGTCAATAAGGTTTAGCATCTTCATCCTCATCTTACAGTTAGGCTCAAGATTATATACATGGGTTATTTATGCTCATAACTACTACCCTGTATGGTAGGCTAGGCTGAGGTAGTGATTTACCCAAGATAGCCCAGTGAACTTAATTGCTGTGCAAGGATTTGAATCTGTGGGCATTTCCAGACAGTCACTATTTTCATACTGGCAAGCTCAGGTTGTGGAATTAAAACTAGTTTGGTGACCTCGTACAACAAACCCATTCCGTACAACAAATCTCTGCACTTTTAGTGATAAGGAAAGTCCTAGGCCAACCCCAAACTCTCTCACCACCAAAGGAACACAAGTGAACAACACAAACAACGCTGACACCAAACTCTACATACACTAAGCGTAATAGAAACACCACCACCTGACCCCACCCCCATCCATCTTCCCTCCCTCCACCCCCTTTCTTTTTCCTTTTTTTTTTCTTCTCCCCCTAATGCCTCAACAAATGAAACGGATTTGTAAAAATGTTACATGGGGGAAAAATATATATGAGGCATTACACGTCTGTAAAACAAGAAAATCCTAAATAAAATATTTTTTTTAAAAAAGTGATAAGGAAAGTGATGGGACAATGCATTAAATAGTGTGCCAAAATATTTATTTGACACAACATCATCAAATCTCCCCACAAAGCATTCCGGATATATGCTTAATAAACAGGCTGCCTAAAAGCAACTACCATCTGTCCAGTCCAAGAGTTTGCCTATCGCATGATATTGGTCTTCAGTCCAATGACACATGCAGTTAGCCAACAGAAAGTGGCTAATTGATTCCTGTTTGTCAATATTTCAGATAATGGGCTTTCCTCTGTTCTTCTAAGCTTTGTTTTTATACATGCTTCCTTAGTGTTGCTTCAGAGAAAGAGTCAGTATCTCGATTGTGTGTTAGAAGCACCATCTTCTCATTTAAATGATTGAAAACTTTTTCGGCGAGAATAAAAGGTTACGACTATTTTGCTCTGGTAATATCATTGCTGCCCATGTGACTCTGTTTCCTAAGGTCCTTACTTTGTGGCAGTATTGCTGATCAGACGGGTCAGCCTCAGATCAAGAGCAATTAAATTATGTGAACCAGCAGGCACAATTTGAATCGACCCTTTCCTCTCACCCTTATGATTCACTACCATAGAATTTGTTAATTGAAGGTTTTAAATACCAGTGGGTGAGAAACCGCTGTTTCTGACCCTGGGTGCTCTGTTTCTGCCTTTCTTTCCTGCTTTGATTATACCAAGACACAAAGCTGTTTTTTAACCACGAAAAACATAACTGAACTTACCCAGGGGAAGATATATTCTAAAAGAAGAAGGAAGAAATGAGAAGTGGAGAACCTTTGGCCCTCCAAATGTTGATGTGTTCAAATTCCCATCACCCTTGACTATTGCCCATGGTGGTTGGTACTGATGGGAGTTGGAGTCCAATAGCATCTGGTGAGACAAAGGTTGTCCACACCAAGAATGAATGATATACTTCATATACATGGCCAATGATACATCTGGCTAACTATAAATCAGCTCTGTGTAGAACAGGCATAGGCAAACTCAGCCCTCCAGATGTTTTGGGACTACAACTCCCATCATCCCTACCTAACAGGACCAGTGGTCAGGGATGATGGGAATTGTAGTCTCAAAACATCTGGAAGGCCAAGTTTGCCTATGCCAGATGTAGAATATACGACATTGATGAATGAGGGAGCAATCCTATATACAAGAAGCTGATGTAAACCAAGTCATTGTAAGTTAAGGCAGAGTAAAGTTACAGCAGACCAGACCAAACTCTGTTCAGTAGTTCAGTTGCCGCTGGCTGAGCTGACCTAAGCCTGGCAGACAAATCCTTTAAAAATAGTGTTTTGAGTTCCTTTTTGCCATCTTAATTGAGATTGGCTTGACTGGTCATGTAACTGACCTGAATGGGCTTAAAAACCAACTTAAGCCTTCCTCTATTGTCTGCTATTTCCAAAGTATTAAAAATACGTAGCTCAGATATATGGAATTATATACAAGCAGAACGGAACATTCAGATCATGAACTAAACACACACACACACAAATAATAATACAAAATTTCCTAACCATATGAGAAGAGTTACACTAATAACAATAGTGGATGCAAGGTTTTACTCAAGAAGGATCTCAGGGAAACAAAAATGGAATATTGGCCCAATGTGTTATCACAGTGGAGAGACTTCAATATGGACACGGATGGAAGAATTCCATATGGAGTAACAGAATTAACAAAAGTTAATTTAAAATAAAAATATCATTAACATTTATTAATAATAATAACAATTGGGGAACCTATCTTGAACTTTTCATGGGAAAGAACATGAATGAGTCCGAGACACCTTAACTTAAAAGAAAGTGGAGAAGATGGTTGTTCACATGGACTTAAATGTTTATATATATTTTCTTCTTTCGTGTAAACAGCAGATGGAAAATCAGAAGTTCCACTTTTGTATGTCTCTTTTCTTTTGCTTTCTTTACTTTTTCTTTCTCTTTCCTCTCTTTATTTCTATTGCTCCATTTTTAAAAATTATTTTATCTTTCGTAGCTGTAGTTTTAGTGGATTATGGGAAAATCTCAATAAAAAAATCTTATTAAAAACACACACACCAAAAATGAGAATGATCTCAGGGATAAAATATAAGTAGTGAGGCATTTCAGGTAAGCCAGCATTCTTTGTATATAAAGATGAAACTCTATAGAACAATTACTTATTGTTCCTTATTCTTTTGTTCTTTGTTCCAATTGCTTAAACTAGGAGGCTGGCAGCCAGCACAGTGAAAGGAGAACACTAGCCCTCCTTAATCTTCATGTCACCAGAGGTACACATGGGTCACTGGTGGTGCCTTTGCTCCTGACGTACAATTTATATACTGAATAAAATTATGCTACACTAAAGCAAAATGTGACTGTTCGTTTCTTTCTTTCTTTCTTTTTGTCTCTTTTGTCCATTCAAAAAATCTTACCTTTGCTGGTTAGTTTTTCTAGCAGGGCAACCTGCCAGACTTGCTGATTCCAGGTGATCAAAGTCAGCCCTTTTCACATCCTACCCCATTTTAACCATCACACTTTGTGCTGCCATAAAGCAAAACTCTTTTGCATTTTTGAATTACAGTGGTACCCCGGGTTAAGAACTTAATTCGTTCTGGAGGTCCGTTCATAACCTGAAACTGTTCTTAACCTGAGGTACCACTTTAGCTAATGGGGCCTCCCGCTGCTGCTGCGCCGCCACACAATTTCTGTTCTCATCCTGAAGCAAAGTTCTTAACCCGAGATACTATTTCTAGGTTAGTGGAGTCTGTAACCTGAAGCATCTGTAACCCGAGGTACCACTGTACAGTTAAAAAAAGAAATCAGCCATTCAGCAAAGGCCTCTTTCTTGTTTATATATTTATTTATTTGTCACTGCAGCAGACTAACAAACTAACAGCAGTGCTCCTAGTGATCTCCGAGTTCATCTCATCATGCCTTTGATGAAGGATGCTATGTCACAATATGGTATCTTTCAAGGTGCATTATGTAGGGGTGGGATATGGTTGCCCTACTGGGGGTAGTCATGTTGTCTTCTCAATATAGCATGCTTTTTCAGATACGTTGTGGGCTGAGATTGTGAGGTGTACCAGCAACACTTTACCATGGGAGCGGGAATGTATAAAGAAAAAGAACCATCTGCTGAGCTGATTCTTTAAAATGTAAGCACCCTGACTGTGAAAGTTGAAAAATGTTGTCAACCCAACCCAGAGGTAGTCAATGGAGGCGGACCACAGCTCTCATCATTCCTGGTAAGTTGTCATCAGGGATGATGATAATTGTAGCCCAATAGAGTCTGGAGGGCATAATGGAGGGCCTGGTTCAACCATTGAGGGCAGGCTTCTTTTCACCCCATTCTCATCCCATGTATGATTTAGTTGAAATTCCTGCAATGCATGGGGGTTGGACTAGATGAACCATGGGGTCCCTTCCAACTCTATACTTATTTGGTTCTATGATTCATATCCCTGCACATCTGCGAAAAAAGTTATATCCAGAACTTTTTGCACAGCCATATATTTAGTGTCAAAGTTAGCAATTGAGAATGGGATGCAGGCAAACTCATTTCATCTTGACAAACACTTCTCAGGAATGGCAGCTGGCTGGAAGAAGACTGTGGATGGGCATCCCATATATTTGCAGACCGATCTCTTAAAATCTGTCAGTATTTTTGATGCCTTTGAAACACAAATGGGGAGTAAATACAACACAAAGCCAGATGCACAGATGGGCTTCTGTTGCCACCTTCTTCAATAAAGGGAAAGGTAGCAAAATCAAGTTAAATGATGAGTTATCGAAATCAAAGTTAGGTTAACAGCAAAATCAAGTTAGCCAAAATGTAGGAAAAAAACACATGTTGTGCAATTAGTTCCCCCCCCCCCTTGTTAATAACATTTATCTTTCTAGGCAGTGTATTACTTAGATAAATGTGCATCAGTACCAGCATGTAAATATAATGCACAGTTCCATATAATATATGTGCCAGAACAATAATGACTATCTTTGAGTTCATTACTTCAGGTTTCATAGTACAGGGGGAGAAACCCAGCGTTTATACCTTTTAATATAATTCCACAAAGATTATTTAATTATAGTAAAAGAGCCCTACAGGGCAAAGATTAAGTTGGGTCTCACCGCGAGGGCTTTCTTATTTACAGTGGCTATTTGTTTATTCCCCAGTATACACCTCCAAATCCCTGATTAATTATCTGTAAGCTTCCAATTTGAAATAGAGTTCCGAAAGGCCTAGAATCATCACATGCTTCTCTCTGCCTGAGGGGCACTGCAATTTTAATATACTATACAGGACCCCAAGGCTATATCCAACTATTATTCTGCACATTATACAATATTGCGAAAGCACATAATGAAGCAAGTTTAAGCACTAATCAAATATTTAAATAAATGCATTCCAGTGGATAGCAACAAAGCCAGCCTGTTTGCTTAGTTGGTGAATCTGTTGACTAAATCAACTCATTATTTTAATAGAATTGTTTGATGGATGCTTTAATACTAAGGCATTCTTCTAAATGGTCTGTTTTGGGCTACAAAAGCAATCCACGTTAGCAGGAGTGCTTTCCAGAGGCATATGAAAAAGTTTGCTTAATTGGGAATTTTGGAGGGGCAGGGGAGAATTAGTGATAGAAGGCATGTTCAGGCATGTACATAGACTGTGTATCACTCATAGATGGGGACGAAAGAGCACAGGTAAGCCTCCAATGTTCCTTTGTGTGTTGCACATGCACCGTACCCTTCATGTGTCCCAATTTTCCTGGGACATTCAGGCTTCTGATTTGATCCTGGAATGTCCCATTTTCCCACTGCAGCCCTGCAGCCAAGCTCAGAGAGGAGGATGAGTCAGCGCATGCAGCCAGCCTGTCAAGGTTTGGGGAATCGGCATTCTCCCCCTGTGGCAGTAGATAAGAGATCAAACGAAAGGAACATGTTACCAGTTAGAATCTTTAATAATCACAGCAGGAGAACAAAGAACACGTCTCCTAGAAATGGCGGTGATCCCAATAAAGGGGCACTCCCCCCTCCATTCCTACTAATCTACATCACTCCTAGGTCTTGTAATCTGAGTTTGTACCCACTGTGCTTTCTGTGTTGACACTTTCTGAGCTCTCTGTGACTTTGGAGAAGGGGATTGGGATGGATGCTCTCCAGAGACTGTGAATCTGTTAACTCTCTCTCTTCTAGCATTCCTTCTGCTAGCTGTTCCCCATCCAGTATTTCCTAGCTTCTGCCTTCTGAACTATGCCCCTCCGCAAACCATTGTTCCAAATCTATGCTGTCCTCCCAGGATGGTGGCTACCACCATTCTTCCTCAGTGCAGCCCTCCTCAGCACAGTCCCTGACACAGCCTTGGTACTTGCAGTGGTGCTGCACTCTCACACAATTCAACTGGCTCCTGCAAGAGCGCAGCACCAAAGACACACATCTCAATTTTCATCGCAGGAATGTTGGAGGGTATCATAGAATTATATAACAACAACAACCATCTTTTGCCCAAGGTGGGGCTTAAACTCACAACCCTGATATTATGATTCTCATTGTCATGCATCCAAGTTCCCAGCTTGATAACACAGTAAGCGTAGTTAATTAAAAAGGAGGATTTATTGAAAAAACAAACAGATAGCTTCAGAAGGCTGTAACATAGCCTCCGGCATCATCAATCAAGATGACCCTTCTGAAGACTGTTTCCGGGTTCTACAGAAGAAATGGAATTTTCGAACCTTGCGTCTCTTGCTTTGTTTCCGGTCTAACAGCCTGCCCCTTAGCTGACTCTTAGGAGAGACTGGATCAGCTCCAACTTCTTCCCAGTCTGACAGACTACTTCCTTCCCTGTTCCCGCCTGATTGAACATCCCGAGAGCTTTGGTTGGGTTCCAGCCCACTCGCAGTCATTCCCTTATCAACCGGCATTCCAAGGGGCGGGGGAGTTGGCTCTCTCTGCTGTTCATCCTGCCTGAAAGTTAACCCTCTCTGTTCCTATTTCTTCAGTTGGCTGCAAACCTTCACTGGAAGCTAGCTGCAAACTTCCATTGGGAGCTGGCTCATTCCTGACACTCATGCTCTACCAACCTGAAAGTGCAGGGAGTTGAACCTGGGACGCTCTAGCACTGAGCTAGACCCTGCCTCATACTTAGTGATCACAAAGAGAAATGGTCACTATTGGTGTATACTATTGGTTATACTATTGGTGTATACTATCGGTGTATACCGAGCAATAGAGACTGGCCAGCAGACCAGCTTAAGGAGTAGCATTGCTGACTGCAGCGTATTTTCAAATACTAGAGGAAGAATGTGGACAAATGGAAGTGAACCTTAAAGACACATTTAATGACCTATGGGAGCTTTAAAATGTCATTTCTATCCTTTCTAGAAAGGATTTCTATCCTTTTGACAAAAAGCCACAAAAGGAAAGACATCACAAATAATTTACTCTCTTTCTCTCTCTGCTTCTGTGTTAGCCTGCTACAGTCATACCTCGGGTTACAGACGCTTCAGGTTGTGCATTTTCGGGTTGCGCACCACACCGAACCTGGAAGTACTGGAATGGGTTACTTCCAGGTTTCGGCGCTCGCTCATGCGCAGAAGTGCCACATCGCGACCTGTGCGTGGAATGGACATGTCAACAGTGAAATCACCCCTTGCCACCTCATTATTCAAGAAGTACACATCCCTTGTAACTGCCTATCAATAGTTAACAGGTGTTATGCACAGAAGCTGAAAATTTTGTATCACAAATCTCGCGATATCTTCCATAAATATTGGAAATTCTGGTACACAGAAATCTTCTCAGGTCCACAAACAATAAGAAATGGGTAGAGCTAGATTTTCTTTTGGTAAAGATTTTTTGTAATTTCATTTTATAACATATAAAAACAGAGAGAACAATTATAAGAACAGACAAAAATTAAAAGATTAAAAACAAAACTATAAATGAGGCACGTAGAATGAGTAGTTGCAGAAGAGTTAAAATAACAAAGTCCAAGGAAAGACTATCAACTTTATCAGATCTTCAACTATAGTTCCAGATTCATCAGACTTGTGACAAGGGAAGTCTTGAAAATTATGTTTCTGCTGTCATAAAGGAATGTCAAAACATATAAAAGTGTCTGATGGTTCTGGTCTTTGTCAAAATCTCAATTTATGCATGGTTCTCTCCATTATAGCTATATCCAGAGTAAGTGGTACCTAGAATTAAGATAAGATAAGATGTTCCCCTTTTGGTGAAAGACAAAGTATATTATATTAGTTGCTAAATATCTTCCCTCTTTGTCTAATCCAGACAACTTTCCCTCCTTCTTTTGAATAATAATGGGGACAGATAACTGGTTTTTACATCTTTCTGGATAGTGATAACAACATCAAATCATTTCACAGGTAGAAGGCAAATAGTTCTGTAGCCTGGCTAATGGGTTTTGGATACTCAAGGGCATACTTCCTGTGACTTAAAGGGGAGGGGCAGAAGAGGCTTGGAGGAAATTCTGAAAATGCCTAAATAATGTTTCAAAGCTACTTAGATAAAATATCCATTATTTCCTCTTGGGTATAATATACTATTACCAAGCATCAAAATGAACCTATTGTCTTACTGTGAAAATCTTTTCTCATCATGTAAACGGTTTTGAAAGGGCCCATTTGATGGAATAGTTTTACATTTTGGAAATTGATGCAAAAAAAGGGGGGAAAAGGAAGAAAGATGAACTCGCACAAACAGAAAGGTTCAATGAATGCTTCTTCTCCCCTTTTCTTTTGGTTGTGAAAAGTAAGAAAATTTGAGCAGTATCCACTTTTCTTTGCGAAGTACAGTAGTACCTCGGGTTAAGTACTTAATTCGTTCCGAAGGTCCATACTTAACCTGAAACTGTTCTTAACCTGAAGCACCACTTTAGCTAATGGGGCCTCCTGCTGCCGCCATGCCGCCGGAGCACGATTTCTGTTCTCATCCTGAAGCAAAGTTCTTAACCTGAAGCACTATTTCTGGGTTAGCAGAGTCTGTAACCTGAAGCGTATGTAACCTGAAGCGTATGTAACCCGAGGTACCACTGTACGTAAATTCCTTGTACGTATGCACTTCGTTTAATTCCTGCTCCCTTTCTTTTAGATCTTCTAGTCCCTCTTTGTCTATCTGCCTACCATTTACACCAGCATTTCTGTTCCACAGTGGTGGCTTGAAAAGGCCACCTCCAATTTGCCACCCCCTTTTCTGTAGTGCCACGGGGAATGAAGAGCAGTGGTATGGAAAGCTTCACTTAGGGCTCGCCCTGAACTCAGCAAGAAAAGGGGGATTAGGATAAAGCTAGAATTAGTTGGCTTTTCCTGTCATTGACTCTGGCTCCACCTCTTGTTAGCGTCCCTACATTCTACTCTACCATTCCTAATGGGCACAGGCCACCACTGACTACAAAACTGGTAATGTAATAGTATTCACCACCACACCTGAAACAGCAGGCCAGATTATGAGCCCCAGAACATGCCATGTGGCAAAGGAGAAAAATGGCTGGGAACTGCTGTTGTATCTGGGATATCTGCTGCCTGAGGTGGTTGCCTCACTCTGCCTAATGATAGGGCAGACCCTGGCTTTTGATGGATTTAACAGAAAATAAGAAGAGTGTGGTGGGGATTCAGAAGTTCCTTCCTGTACTAGAATTGTAAGTTCTGTCCCTAAAAAGCAGGGCTTCTCTTGTGGTTCCTGAAATGGAACTGAAGCAGTCCTGCAAGGTACATAACTTTGTACTCCAAACCCTACAGCCAGTGCCAGATTTACGTATAAGCTAAACAAGCTATAGTTTAGGGCCCTATTCTCTTGGCCCCCCCCCAAAAAAAAAATGAAAAAGAAAAAAAACCTGGATGTACATTTCCAATATATATGACAAAAAACAAATAAAATGGCTTTAGATACCTATTAGGTCCATAAATTACCAAATAGGACATATTTGACACAAAACAGTAACAATTTGTTGCTGACAAAGGAGAGCTGGCATATAAAGGGCTCCATTACCTTCAGTAGCTTAGGGCCTCATCAAACCTAAATCCGGCCCTGCCTACAGCCTCATCCATGAACTCATGAGGTGGTAATAAAGAAACCTGCTCTCTCCTTCGCCAACTATATGGAAACGATAATACTTGCCAATCTTTTGGGGCGGTTGTGAGGATTACTGAGATAAAAGGAGAATCCCTAAGCACATTGTAGCTCTTGTGAGAAAGGTACGCAACCACACTCTACCGTTCCACATCAGATCTTCGCATTCCTAAGACGTAATATTCATTCTAATAAGCCTGTATGTTTGAGGAAGCTTATTGTCACTTTTACGAATGTATATTTGGTTTGATTCACTTGCAACCACAATGGGCACAGACTTTCTACCGCATTAGTTCAGCTAAAATGAACAGGATTTATGCAAGAAACCAGATGTGATCTTCTGCTGTTCCCATTCATTATCGTAGAGCTTGCATTATCGTGGAGCCCTCAGTAGACTGTGCCCCTTGTGGATAAGGTTTCTTTCCCAAACATACAGACTCAAGCAGTTTGTAACAGCCCTGGATATTTATGACAAACTCATGAAATTTTACAACTCCTTGTAGAGCCTGCGAAATTACCTTCAGACCTTGTGCTGAATTAGTTCTGTTGTTTTATCCTTACAGATTCATTATATTTCTTTTGGCCAGGTACATGCTGAAGCTGAATTTTTACCAAGGCCCAGATTAAGTAGGCATCTTGCATTGATTTCTTTTTCGTGTGTGAATCATTACATTTAGTCTACCAGGAGAAAGTGGGAGAATTGTTTTTGTTTTAAAAAGCTTTCAGAAGTTAAATTAATCTTAAGCAGTGCGTGTGAGTGTGCATGTTTGCATATGCATGCATAAACGAGTCATTTGGTTTCTTTATTGGTGTGCAATGGACAGATGGTATTATCTAAACATGCAGAGAGAGTTTGGGGGTGGGGTTTCTGTACTGGGGTGGTAATAAGTAGATCTTCCTTAGAAAAATAATGCAAAAAGGGAAAAAAAGAAATCTGGGTGATGTGAGATAGATAAACAATATCAACAAAATGACTTTCCTAAACAATTACATTATTGAAATTAAGAAAGCAGGCAGGGGTGCCAGGAGTGGATTTTGGGGCAGAAAGACTGTGAGTTCCATCCACTTCTGATGCTCAGAACAAATTCCTGGGTTGAGAATCTTTTTAGTTTAAGGTCCTGCTCAGTCCTAGTTAAAAATGAAGTAGATTTCACAAGTCTGGTACAACAGCAGATCTCACAAGTCAGGTAGAACAGATACATGTGTCGTTTCAGACTTTAGTATATGTTCATTTATAAATCTATTCCATCTCAAACCCACATTAATCTGCTTTTCTCAAGGAAAAAAAAGACCATTAATATTAAATATATCTAAATAGGTATTTTTGACCATATATTTCCCAAGACACTTATTTCTAGGTATATTTACTTTCAAAAGATGTGTTAGTAAACATAAGTTGATCTTATCTGAACCAAGAACTATAGCTTATATTCAGTATTTGCCTGGAAAAATTGTAACTAAAGATTATTGCAATATCATGATGAGATTTAAACAGTGTTGAATAACAGTATTGCCATTTGAAAGCTCTCTAATGCAAGATCTGTAATGCTTATTGCACTTCAAACCCATTTTTACACTAACATTTAAAGTCTTAAAAAACATCTAGCAAGACAAACCAAGGAAAACACAATGTACTTTCTCTTTTGATTCACTTCTCTTCAAATGATTACTTTACATTTAGTGGCATTCAGCTGCTTTTTTCCATTTAGTGGTAAAGTCTTTTTAAAAGATGTTGACCCAAACAATAACATAATAATAATACCATGCATTGGTAGCGCTGCTTTGATCCTAATGGATGCTGCAGACATTATCATGAATATAATAATGATATTCAGATTGTATGGATAGATTTGCAACCCTGCTGCTGATGTTGAAAGCAACAAGGTCGCATGCCTTCAAGGTAGGTTAAGCTCCAGAGCAAGCATTCAACAAACTCCAATTCAAAAGAATCACTTATATGTTTGAAATCAAAGCAAATTTGGTGATCCCATTAATAAAGTTCATATTTTGAAGTTTAGTTGACAAGATGCTTAGTACTCCTTTGTTAGCTTGGCTATTCATTTCATAAGTAAAATTGACACCCTCTCTTGCTGTAAGCCCATCCAACTGATCATATTAGCAAGATTTTTCACCATATGGAAACAGAAACATGGCCATAAGATGGGCAAGTCCAAACATTAGAGATAATAATAATAATAATAATAATAATAATAATAATAATAATAATATTATTTCATTTATACCCCGCCCTCCCCAGCCAAGACCAGGCTCAGGGCGGCTAACAACCAATAATAAAAACAAGTTGATTAAAATACTACTTAAAAAACAAGATTAAAAAACAAGATTAAAATACAACATTAAAACATTACAAAATAGGAAACATGTGACCTTCCCAGTGTTGTTGAAATTCCCCTTAGGGATTCAAGTATGGAGGATCATACCAAATTCTCTCTCTCTCTCTCTTTTTAAATAATTTTTTAATTCAATTTTACAAATAGTTTCCAAAAATCATATAACATATATTCATATCTTATACATTATTTTGGACTTCCATCAACTACATCTGAAGATCTTTCAATATTTTTCACTTAATCTGCATTTTGCTAATTTCACTATTACTTTTAATACTCCTTAATTAATACTTCTATTCATAAATTATTCTGCAATATTTCAAACAGTTCTCCTTACAAAACTTCCTGCAATCCTACTAGCATAATCTGTTGATTACAGTTGCTTTTCAGATAGTTCACATATTTACTCCAGTCTTCTGTGAACCTCTGGTCCCGTCGGTTTCGGATTCGTCCTGTCATCTTATCCAATTCTGTGTAGTCCTTTAACTTCATCTGCCATTCTTCTTTCGTCGGTAATTCTTCTTGTTTCTATTTCTGTGCCAAAAATGTTATCACCGCCATTGTCGCGTATAAAAACAGTTTATTATCTTGTCTATTAATTTCCTCACCTATAATGCCAAGTAAAAATGCTTCTGGATTTTTAAAAATCTATATTTCAACATCTGTTTCATCTCATTATATATCATTTGCATGTCGAGGTCCCCAAGACACACACCCCCCAAAGAAAAACACAATTGATACTTAATTTTTGTTTAAGGTTTTTGGCATAATTTTGGCCACAACTTTATTCAAATTACAGCAATGTGAGTGGTTACTTAGGCCTTGGTAGCACTAACTGGCCCCGCCCGGGGACAGCTCTGACATTCGCACCCCCCCCCGCGAAGTCAGCAAGGGAGAGAGACGGGACTGGGAACCATGCTTCACCTCTCCCCAGAATGCTCCCAGGGGCTTGCGTGGCCCTAGCCCCTTGCCAGAGGGTTTCGGACAAAAGCATGGGGAGCCCCTGGGTTCCTTTAATGGAAAACCCTTGAAGCAGCAGCAGCATTTTGGAGGGGCAGGCACAGCCGAATCCATACCCCTCCACCAACCAATTCCAAGACCAATGCCTAACCGCAAACCTTACAAGTTGTGACGATTTGCTACGCAGTAGGCAAAAACCAAGTGGCACACACTAATCAGCCAAATGGACAAAATTCCTACTGGGCCCCTGCCCCAAAGCAGACGACCCCATGACAGGCATAGCAAGGTCAAGCAAACAGCCTAAAATTAAGGAAGGGAGGGCGGGTGATCCGAAGTAAGCAGCAAAAGAGGAAGTTCCTTGCTGCAAGCATTGTATTTAACAAATAAGGCTGTCAATCAACAAATGGCAACATCTAGATTTCCCCAGTAACAGCCCGCCCCTGCTTAAAGAATGGCCAAACCATTTGCCTAGTAACAGTGAGGTGTCTTGTCTGCCCCGCCCGCAACCTGTGCTCTCCATGAGGGAGAACACACTTTCCCAGAAGTTTCATACCAAATTCTCAGTAGGTCTGACTTTATTCAGTAATGCATTACTGGACAGAGTTCAAAGAGTATGCAAAAACATTTCCATTAGGTTGCTCAGCGGCACTCATTGTATGTTTCCAAATGGCAGTTGTGTCAGTTTCCACTGGCATATTTCTACCCAATTTCAAACGTCAGACAGGTTGTGCAAATAGATCTGATACATATGTGGGACTGAAAAAAATGGTGATGCCACAAAAGTGTTCATTGTGAAGCAGGAGAATCTACTGTGGTGCAATTCTAGCCATGTCTACTCAGATGTAAGCCCTATTAAATTCAATGGAGCGTGCTCCCAGGGAAGTAATGTGTGGATGGCAGCCTATCACAACTCCCCTACACATTCCCTAAGGTGAAAGAACATTTGGAAGTTTCTATAGTATGCAAATGGTTTCAAAACACACCTTCTCTGCCTGCTTTCTGATGGTTCATCTCTTGTATGTACAATGGTACCTTGGGTTAAGAACTTAATTCATTCTGGAGGTCCGTTCTTAACCTGAAACTGTTCTTAAGCTGAGGTATCACTTTAGCTAATGGGGCCTCCCACTGCCACCACACCACCGCTGCGCAATTTCTGTTCTCATCCTGAAGCAAAGTTCTTAACCTGAGGTACTATTTCTGGGTTAGTGGAGTCTGTAACCTGAAGCGTCTGTAACCTGAAGCGTCTGTAACCCGAGGTATCACTGTACCAGCTAAGCTGTTTGGGAAAAAATACCAAAATAAAATAAAATAAAATGCAGACTTTCTGAGGTGCAGGAGTCAGGACATTATTACAGAAGGCTGGAATATTTGAACCCCCACATTCAGGATCAGAGATAATCTGCAGTTTTATTATATGAAAGGTCATGATATCTCTTCTATAGGTGTACCTTGTATATTATAGATCATGAGCTGTGTCATAATAAGTTCTTGGGCTTTAAGACTGGGTGGATAAATGTCACCTAACTCAACACAAGAAAAATATAATATCTGTTTCAGCATTCATAGTATTGAAACTACTGATGCCTCAAATCTCTCATGTGACTCTCCTTCCCCTCCTCACTACTGCCTTAATGCTTTTGTGCAGCAATATTATGCTATGTACTTATACAACCGGTACCCAATGCAGGTAAACTTCAACAGCAGCCCATAAATTTATAAGCTATAAATTTTATATCAGAGGTAGCCAATGTGGCACTCCCATCAGCCCAGCCAGCAGGACCAATGGACAGGAATGATGGGAGTTGAGAGTCCAACATCTAAAGAGCTCAACATTGGCTATCAATTTTATATACTACATATAATGTAGTAATACGTAATGTGTGACAATTTATTCCAGGCATCAGACTACTGAAAGGCAACAGCTTCAATTGACCACTGTGGATCTGTTAAATAAAACCATTAATTAAGAAGTCAAACATGCCAGTTACATTCTAGTTGGCTATCGGCCCTAACAGTGCCTTTCTGAACTGTTGCCTGCTTTTTTCTAATTGTAGTGAAAATGTAACTTGGAATTAATTAGGTATGAGATGCTGTAGAGAAATAAACATCAGGCCAGTGGAAGATACATTAACAGTCTTTTAGATAAAAGCATAATCAGGGATTGTGCAGAACCATAACTAATAACATTTCCTGCTCCTTATAAAGTAATATGTATGACAGCTTTATGATTAAATTATTTCAGTATGCTGCAGAGGGAATTAAAAAAGAATTATTGTAAAGTGAACCAAATAGCTATATTAAACATTTCTACTCATACCCATAATCTTTAGTATTTGCAACAACTTTAATTAGCATTATGCTCTCATGTAATATTTGGACACCTTTAGTTTCTGGTGCATATTGCAGGCTTTCGCCTATCTCTTCCATTGTTAAGCCCTATTATTAATTTGTATTTCTTTCAGGTTTTATTTGCATCTATCTATCTATCTAGAATTCTCAGGAAAGCTCAGGGTGGGGTCAGCCCTAGGAAGGATGTTGTTATCTCTAGGGTCATTGGTAAGTGACAGACTCTTTCCTCCCCATGAAATTTGGGGGATACAATAAATATCTCTTCATGACTTGTATATGGGAAGATGTAGTTCCACATGAAAAACAAACAGTTTCTACTTCTTCTCCTAAATCACTGTAATTGGAGTATACTGGGAAAATTGTTCATTGTGATTAAAATCTAGATCTGTCCATCCGAATGACAGATTCTCCCCTCTCCCCTTTCAAGCTTTGGGCGTTTTCCTGCTTGATGGTGTGTGTGTGTGTGTGTGTGTGTGTAGATATAGACAGATAGACAGATAGACAGACAGACAGATGATAGATAGTCAAAGCCAGAGGATGATTCGGCAGCTTAAGGAGTTGCTGGGTAGTATTCAACTAAGTCCTACTCAGTCCTATTGAAATTAATGAACCTAGAATACTCCCAGAAGTATCTTCTAAGTAGAACTAGCTCTGCCTGTCACCCCATGATCTCTCTCAAGAAGCCTTGTTAATGGAACAGACCAATTTAGAAACTTGAAAACCTTACATAAGGTAAAGGGTAAAGGGACCCCTGACCATTAGGTCCAGTCATGACCGACTCTGGGGTTGTGGTGCTCATCTCGCTTTGTTGGCTGAGGGAGCCAGCTTACAGCTTCCGGGTCATGTGGCCAGCATGACTAAGCTGCTTCTGGTGAACCAGAGCAGAGCACGGAAACACCATTTACCTTCACGCCAGAAGGGTACCTATTTATCTACTTGCACTTTGACGTGCTTTCGAACTGCTAGGTTGGCAGGAGAAGGGACCGAGCAACGGGAGCTCACCCCGTCATGGGGATTCGAACACCGATCTTCTGATCGGCAAGCCCTAGGCTCTCCAAAACCTCCAAAACCTTCCCTCCAAAAGCCCTAGGCTCTCCAAAACCGTCCCTCCAAAACCTTCCATACATCACCCCAATTAACTTTGTAATTTAGGATACACACAAAGACAGCACACATCAATATTATCTACTGCAGCCATGAAAGGGAAGCTAGCTGTTCTCTATTTTGAGTCATAGGACAACTGTGAATGTTGAGCTAGCCCAGGATCCTGTAGGACCAAAACTACTGTGCTGACTAAAGAATGTTAGATTATAATTTATAGTCACTGAATATAACTGATTCATTTGAGGCCTCGCGTGATATTAATTCTGCATGTTCTAACACAAATATTCCCCAAATCATCCTCAGAAAGCTCCTAAGATATAATTCATCCAGACATCCTGAAGACTATGATTGCAGCCAGATGGTATCTTTAAAAGCATTGGGCATCATTATATGTAAAAAAAAATAGGTTCTATATTCTGCTGATGATTAGAGAAATAATGCAGTAAATGCTTCAAGCACCTGTTATTTGTGCCACAATTAGATTTTTCATTAAAAGGCACAAAGTGAACAAAAGACTTAGTTTATGGTTTCATTACAACTAAGTGGTCCTTGGTGAATTGTAGTCCAATATGCTTTTTAATTTCTAACACTTGGACTTTGCTATCATAGGAGCTTTTAACTGCTATGTCAGTTAGTGGGATGGCTGATAGTTGGGTGTTTCAATAATTAGCCAAGTATTTTGTTGAAATAACTGTATCAAATGAAAAACCTTCTCTTTCCATTTACTGCTGAGGACTTGACGGTGTAGCGAAACTTCCAAAGCCTCATGAGACCTAATCAGTTTTGACACTGGTCCACTGGCTTCAGAATTTCCAAAGACGTGATAGCAAAAATTTCAAAGAAACTATTCTCATTTGCATACCTGTAGCATAAGAGCCAAGCTACATGATCAGGAGATTCACCCTGGTGCCAGCCATTCTGAGCTTGTGCACAGGAAGAAATTGACATGTGGACTTGTTTCCATGTAACCCACCACAGCAAAGCCTAACCCCACCTATAATAATTAGGAAGATTGAACTCAGAAAGTTTTCTTTCCACATGTTTAGGACCTGGCTAGCAGATTGCTATCATGGGGAGCCACATGCTTGAATGTTGTCCTATATAAGAACATTTGTTATTAACTTTATACGGGTGCTTTAATCCCTGGAAGGCTTAACAATACCATATTTAAAAAACACAGTACAGAGTAATTGAGGGACCAATCCTAACTCCTGTCTGAGACCTTTGGGGCTGAACCGATAGTGGAGACCACCTGCTATTCATACCATTCAGTGTGGAAGCTGAGAGGCAATACATCCCATCTTTTGTTGCACCAGCTCCAGGTACAACAAAATCAACACTGTTCAAACCTATTGCCTGTAGCTAGGTACGCTTATGATCCAACAACTTCTTGGGCAGCCCAGCTATGTGCCTTTCCTGCCTCTTCCTCACCCCATACATGCCCCATGCAAGGGAAGGAGAGAGGTTTCACTGGCTACCACTGAAACTTTGGGTAGCTTTCATGTCTGGACACGGGATAAGTAAAGCTGGGCAGAAGAAGACCATCACTGCAGGCCAATACAGTCCAATGAAGCTGTATTTGATTGCGAAGAAGAAGAAGAAGAAGAAGAAGAAGAAGAAGAAGAAGCAGCAGCAGCAGCAGCAGCAGCAGCAGCAGCATGCTGTGTTCTCCATTCACTGTTGGACTACAGTTCCCATCATCCCTGAACATTGGTCATGCTGCTGATCACTGTAGTCCAATAACATATGGATACTATATGGTCTAAAAAGGTAAAGGGACCCCTGACCATTAGGTCCAGTCGTGGCCGACTCTGGGGTTGCGGCGCTCATCTCGCTTTATTGGCCAAGAGAGCCGGCGTACAGCTTCCGGGTCATGTGGCCATGACAAAGCCGCTGCTAGCGAACCAGAACAATGCACGGAAACGCCATTTACCTTCCCGCCGGAGTGGTACCTATTTATCTACTTGCACTCTGACGTGCTTTCGAACTGCTAGGTTGGCAGGAGCAGGGACCAAGCAACGGGAACTAACCCCGTCGCGGGGATTCGAACCACCGACCTTCTGATCAGCAAGTCCTAGGCTCTGTGGTTTAACCCACAGCGCCACCCGCGTCCCACTATATGGCCTAGTCCTTGCTTAATACATGATCTGGAAACTGGGGCAGTGAACACACAGGGGCTTGGATGCAAGAAAGTGATACAATGAAGAGGAAGTACTCCTGCTTTGCATGGGGTTTCCCTTAGTTATGCCAATTCCCTCTTCCTAGTGCAGGTCTTCTTTTCACACGTCATTCCATTCCGATGAGTTCCCCAACTTTCAGGGGATGTAGGAGTGTACTGTGGGAAGAAAGAAGCACCATTCCAAAGGGTAGAAATCTACCCATGGACTTGTGGATCCAGGCCATTGTGTCTCCACTACATTGCACAGATAGCATGGTGTATAAGTGGGAAAGCAGCACAAACCACATCTTCTCATCTTAGCCTGTATTTTATGTGTGGATAGAAAGGAGGAATGATCATGGCAATACAGAAAAGCTAGAGGGCTCTCTCTCCCCCTCCCCAATCCTGGCTTGATGCAAGTCAGTATTATACAGCAGAACTGTGTACTGGAGACATGTTCACCACAGTGGAACAGCAAGAGACACCTGTGGACAGTGGAGTGGAAAATAAAAAGCAGAGAAGTGTGGTGGACCAGGGAAAACAACAAAGAGTTGCTTATGCAGAAGATGGTCTTTATTTCTTTCCCAAGCCTTGCTTCAGTGAAAAGACTGGCCTTGATTTTCTCGTGCAGCTATTTAGCCCTGAACTCATGTTATTTATTTGCTTACTATATTTGCATGCTTTCCCAATACCCTGGCAGCTCCTAAGAATTAAAAGAAAAAAATGCTAAAAAGGCAGCACTAAACATTATAAGAAGCATAAAATAAAACCCTTCTGTCTGGCTGATGCACAAGAAAACAGTAAGTCTGAAAAGGTAGCCTAAGCCTGTGAAATAGAAAAACACCAGCCTTCCATTTCTATCTAAAGTGGAACCTCTCCCTTAACGTAAACTTCTCTGCCTTGCAAATGCACACCTTTATAGAAGTTTTGACTTTAATGAATACAAACATTACATTTTTATCAGTGCCTTATAACTTTAACAGAGTGGTCTTGTGCTCAAATCCTGCTTGAGGGTTTCCCAAGGGCATCTGAGGACCCACTGTGAAAACAGGAGGCTAGATTGCACCAGGCCTTTGCATGATCCTACCAAAATTCTTTACTATAATCAAAATTTATTCTTTATTTTTAAAAAATATCTTCATCAAAAGATCTCAGGGCGGTTCACAAAAATCCAAGAAGGAAAAATAACAAATGACATTCATATATATATATATAAAGGGATGTGGGTGACGCTGTGGTCTAAACCACCGAGCCATTTGGGCTTGCCAGTCGGAATATTGGCAGTTTGAATTCCCATGACAGGGTGAGCTCCCGTTGCTTGGTCCCAGCTCCTGCCAACCTAGCAGTTCGAAAGCATGCCAAATCAAGTAGATAAATAGGTACCGCTTAGGTGGGAAGGTAAACGGCATTTCCATGTGCTCTTGTTTCCGTCACGGTGTCCCGTTGCGTCAGAAGTGGTTTAGTCATGCTGGCCATATGACCCAGAAAGCTGTCTGTGGACAAACGCTGGCTCCCTTGGCCTGAAAGCGAGATGAGCACTGCAACCCCATAGTCGCCTTTGACTGAACTTAACCGTCCACGGGTTCTTTACCTTACACACACACTGTCAGGGAAATGACATCGGAGCCAGAGGTGGAGGCAAGGCTCCCAAGAGATGCTGGAGAAGGGCCCAGCAGGGAAAGAGGGAGCTCATCGGCTGGGGAAGGAAATCAGCGTAACACCAGGGATAAAGGGGGGCAGAGGGGGAATCGGCGAGGGGACTCCAGGACTCCTCGCCGGAGACCAGCTGGGAGAGCACGGGTCCTCCGCTACCCACACCCACCCTGCGCAGAAGACTTCCACGCAGGGAAAGTAGGCGTAGACTTGGCGTCAAAGAACTTCTTTGCTGGAAGAAGTTCAAGAAATGCCCACTGACGGATTCTGCTAGCGACTGAAACAGCCACGAAGTGAAGGGCTGTCCAGCCAGAAAAAGGTTTAACCAGGCAACCTAGCCAGGAGTGGCGGCAACTTATGCACGAGCAACCCCATATAACCATTACACACTCACACACACACACAAACACACCCTTGAAAGGCTTTTATTTTTTTACAGGAAACAGTATAAAACAGCATTTTGCTGCCTCTCTATGTTTTGCAGCAGGAAGCAGAAAGAGTGGGTCTCTGAGAAAAATGGTGGCTTAGCTGCTACATTAGATTCTGAAGTTATTATATCATTCAGCAGAGTGATGCCTTCTCCCCAGACAGGTGATAACAAATTCTTAACCTTTAGCTTTCTCCCAGTCTTTTCTTTGGTCCCTCGGTGTACGGAGAGGTGATAATAACTTTATTGGTCTGTCATGTGCTATACTGTGCGCAGCTGCTTGATTAGTATTGCTTTTGACCTAATGCCCACCAGAAATGAAGACAGAATTGAGTTCAATATTGCATTTCGGAGGTGAAAAGACCACATTTCCCCAACAAAACCATGCGCTCCAATCTGTTTCCATCCGAGGCACCTGCTTCAAGGCCCATAAAGCCAACTTGCCGACTTTTTGAATTGACTTTTTATAAGGAATATCACACCGCGTATCCTCAGGGGGGTATGGCGAAAGAACTTTGTGTCTTCTGAATGGCACAGGGAGCAGTGATTTATATCACGGTTCTTAGTAAGCAAAAGAGGAGAAACTGTTTTGATGACTTTGGAAAAGCTAAGCAGGGTCAGGAGCTGTGCATCTTGTCCCTGAATTTTAGAGCTGTAAATGCTCCATGTTAGATTTATTCTATTTTATTGTTTATTTCTTGCTTCAGCCTAACTAGGATGTAGAAGACAGAATTGTGACTTTTCCTCTAAGGAGTTCAAGGTTGTGTTCATGGTTTTCCCCTCCCAATTGTATTCTCACAGCAACCCTGTGAGGTAGGTTAGGCTGAGAGACAGCGAGCAGCTCAAGGTCATGACTGAGTGGCAATTTGAACACCAGACTCGCAGGTCCTAGTCCAACACTCTTAACTACTACACTGCACTGCAGAGCCATCAGTGAATTGCAATGTTTGTGAATTGTTCTTCTATCATTTCAAAAACATGTTATAAGGCACAGGGAGAAGGATCTCAAACTATGACTCTCAACTCAGGAAGCCTATTTCCAGGGCCACTAGCCCCCCGTTTCCATGGTAACCCCGACAGGCCTAGCCCTTGCTCAAAAACACCAGGCTGCTTGAGTACTCAGACAGCTGACCTCAAGGGTGAAACTAGTCTATCAGGCTCTGCAGAGCTCTAGCTTCCTTGGTCCAAGCAACTCATCTCCCTGACCCTCTTTCTATCTCTAGCCGTGATCAAGAACTGACACCTGTCTTGGACCCTGTACCTGCTTCTGACTGTCTTTGGTTGAGCAGCTTCCCCCCAGCCCTTGTACGTGACCATCTGCTGCTTAATCCCTAGAACACCCTCAAATTTAGCAATATATGCATTCCGTAAGTCTAGAATATGCCCAACTTTTTCAAAAGTATTCATAGAAGAGGGATAGACAACATTTTTGGGGTGAAAGGATGCATTCCGATAAAAAGCATTCATTCATTCATTCATTCATTCATTCATTCTCTCTCTCTCTTCCCCCCTGTCCTCTTCTTCTATCCATCAGCCATTTAGCAATCCCTTCCTCAACTTTCCTCCTCCTGCCCCAAACACTGGTGGAGGAAGAGGAGTGGGGGGGAGCACACCGTCCCGGCAGTGCGATCCCAGTAGGGTGACATCATGGCTGCCCCCTCGCCCATGCTGGGTGCCACGCCCCCAGGATGCATGCCAGCCCCGCCCCCGCCTGCTCTCCGCCCCCCCCCCCAGTGCCGGAGCATATAGCTCCACCACTGGCCCCAAACACACACCACTTGCTCTTTCATGAGCACTCCCCAAAGTGAAGCCAGAAGGGTCAAAGCACTCACAGGTGCCTCTGAATACTAATACTCAATCCACACTGTATTTCAGGGGGAGGGACATTTCCAGATGCACAGTATTTGGTATGGATCCAAATATTAATTCAACTGAAAGCAATTCAGTGCAAGTAAAGCATTAGCTTTCAGATGCATATCTGGATGTGCCTAATCTGATTTACCTTGGTGATTTCTGATCCAGCAAGTACTGATACATGTGTAATCTCCTTAGGTGATCATGAAGGAAGTTTGAGGGATGGATGATATTGAATTTCTGCTTAAACCAGGGGCATTGGCATG
Source organism: Podarcis raffonei (assembly GCF_027172205.1). NCBI lineage: Eukaryota > Metazoa > Chordata > Lepidosauria > Squamata > Lacertidae > Podarcis > Podarcis raffonei. The sequence continues at coordinate 40,392,549 of NC_070612.1, forward strand.
TTTCCAAAGAGTATTGAGTTTGGAGGACACACACACACACACACACACACACACACACACACACACCCTACCTTTTTCTCTGAGGTCAATTTCTTTACCACCTGCTTCACACTTTACGGGGGGTAGGAACTATCCCTCACCCCTGCCTTATTATATTGGAGGCAAATGCACACCTTACAGCATTTCTCCAATGAAAATAAGGGTGTCCTATTCCCTTCTTCTTCTTCTTCTTCTTCTTCTTCTTCTTCTTCTTCTTCTTCTTCCCCATCCATCAACTTCTCTATACAGGGCTGCCTTCAGATGGCTTAGGGTTTGGATAACCCCATACCATCCAACATTTCTCTGAGGAAAACAGGGATGTCCTAAGGAAAAGTGGGAGATTCTGGGATCAAATCAGAAACTGGGATGACTTCTGTAAATCCAGGACTGTCCCTGGGAAATAGGGACACTTGGAGGGTTTGCAAATGCCCTATTTTGCTTCAAGCGGCAATTAGTTCCAAGCCGACTATTAAATCAGATTACTAATAGCTCTTTGGTGGACCTAACTGAAGTAATAAACAAAATAAAATGAAAAGGGAAGAGAGTTATAAAGCAAGGATGGAAATAACCTCATTACTTTTCACAGAGTAATTCCAATTGAATGATATTCAGATATATGAAAGGAGATGTTGGCTTGATGATTCTTCCCTTGCCCTGAACAATTAAGTGATTAAGGACAACCCTACTAGTGCTCATCAGACGATAGTTTATCTTTTTTATGAGTTTAAATCACACTCTTATTAGATGCAAATAAGGACATCTCATTCAAGGTGAATTCTCCTTAAACGGCGTCTCATTTACAAAACTCGATTACATCAGAATGGGCTGGTACATAGTGAAATGTGTAAAAGGCCTGGAAAATGAATAAAACATTAAAATCCTTTCATGATCAGCAAAAACATCATCACGGTCATCATCATTATTATAGTCATTGATATTATTGTTGGTTATTAAAACAAGAAAAACTATCCATTCCCTGAAAAAAACAACCAGATACTTAACTTCTTTTCACAAATAGCATTATAATAAAGCATATGAGACTATGAATTGTAAAGCTAATACAGTGGATCTCCCACTCCACATTACTAAGAAAGCAAGGGCCTCTTTAATAAATGGCATACAATTAACCATGTTACATTCTAAATGCAATCTTTTAAAGAGAATTCAAGTTTGCAATATTTGACCCTGGTTTCAAATGATTTTTCTCCGCTAGGTGTGAGTGAAAATCCATTCAAAATGAGTAAATGGCAGATCAAAATTTGTAAAGCTAAATGTGTCCTTATAAAAAGGTGAGCTGCAAAGTAAAGTTCTAGAAAAACCCGTGTTAGATGCATTTATTTCTCTCTCTCCTGTTGCTCAATATCAGCAAAAGTGAAATTTCATAACCTATATTCAGGATTTTTATTCAAATATTCCTGATTTACATGCAGGCTACATACAGTTCAGTAAATGGTGAAGCAGTATGTTGGGTTAGGAAGTGGTAGCATGTTTAGCTCCCATGCTTTCAAATTTTTATGACAGGTGTCAGCTATCCAACAAAATAAAGCAAACAAGAATGTGTTAGCGCAGTCCGAAAATTAAATCTGAATATTCTGGAATAGCTATTTCCAGGACAGCAAAGCAACATCATTGTATTCTTTTTGATGAGCTATTTTTGGCCAACTGAAATGAGCTGAAAACACTCAAACTAAGCTGTGATTTATACTAGGTGGGGGAAATCAAGTACATCTGATACTTTTTTCCTTTTTCCTTTTGCTTCTGACTAAACATCAGGAAGAACTTTCCGATGGTAAGAGCTGTCCGACAGTGGAATGGACTCCCTCGGAAGGTGGTGGTCTCTCTTTCCTTGGATGGTTTTAAGCATAGCTTGGGTGGCCACCCGTCATGAATGCTTTAGTTGAGATTCCTGCACTGCAGGGGCCCTTGTGTCCTGCCCACCCTACAGTTCTATGATTCTTTCTTGTACGGTGGTACCTCTGGATGGGAACGGGATCCATTCCAGAGCCCCATTCGCATCCTGAAGCATTTCTCCAATGAAAATAGGCGTGTCCTATTCTCTTCTTCTTCTTCTTCTTCTTCTTCTTCTTCTTCTTCTTCTTCCCCATCCATCAACTTCTCTATACAGAGCTGCCTTCAGATGGCTTTGGGTTTGGATAACTCCATACCATCCAACATTTCTCTGAGGAAAACAGGGATGTCCTAAGGAAAAGTGGGACATTCTGGGATCAAATCAGAAACTGGGATGACTTCTGTAAATCCAGGACTGTCCCTGGGAAATAGGGACACTTGGAGGGTTTGCAAATGCCCTATTTTGCTTCAAGCGGCAATTAGTTCCAAGCTGCCTATTAAATCAGATTACTAATAACTAGTAATAATACTACAGTTCTATGATTCTTTCTTGTACAGTGGTACCTCTGAATGTGAACGGGATCCATTCCGGAGCCCCATTCGCATCCTGAAGCGAACGTAACCTGTGTGCGCGCGTCTGCGTGTGCGCAGGTCATGATTCGCCGCTTCTGTGCATGCACGTGACATAATTTTGAGCGTCTGTGCATGCGCGAGCGGCGAAACCTGGAAGTAACACTGAAGCACAGTCTACACAGTATGACTGTGTTAGAATTGGCATGCTAAATCTGAGCAGGCAAAGGTAATGTCTAAAAAATGTACCGTATATCTATTAATTTGATGAGAGAGAAGGAGGAAGGGAGGAGGGAGAGGTAGAGGGAAAGAGGTTTAACAAGTGTTTTTACTACACACAAACGTGTCTAGATTGTTGTTAGTATATGAGAAGTACTGGGAATAACCCTGAAAGAAAAAGAAAAAGTATCAAAGTGTGGTTTTAATTAAAGTTTGCTTTTGGGCACCTCTGGAGCTATGGCTACTAAAGAAAACCTAAGCTCATAAAATAAAATAAAAAATATAAGGGAACGGACTGTTTAACTCACCAAGGCTGTGTAATCATATCCAGCCATTAATAACAATGTAAATCTTTCAGTCTCCTCCCCCACATCCTTAACCTTCAAACCACCTCCTTCCCAATAATTCAGAAACAGATGGGCTCTGCAGCCAGCTCTGAAGGTGAACAAATAAAAAAGTATCTCAAATGAAGGGCAAGAGGAAACAAATCCCAATGACTACAAGCTTCTTCAGAAACTTACTGCAAGGGGCGGCTGTAAGATAAACAAAGCTGATGGATTGTCATTTGCCCAAGGCTGCTGCAATGAGCTTCTAGCCAAAGTTTTCCCACATCACAGAACACTCTTGCCCACAATTTAAACACAATTATTTGTTTGTTGAAATAGCTGTATTCCGGCTCCTTCGGTCAATAGAACGAGATGAGCACGCAACCCCAGACTCATCCGTGACTGGACCTAATGGTCAGGGGGTACCTTTACCTTTAGGTAAAGGTAAAGGTAAAGGACCCCTGGATGGTTAAGTACAGTCAAAGGCGACTATGGGGTTGCGGTGCTCACCTCGCTTTCAGGCCGAGGGAGTCGGCGTTTGTCCACAGACAGCTTTCCGGGTCATGTGGCCAGCATGACTAAACTGCTTCTTGCGCAACGAAACACCGTGCATGATAGAAACCAGAGCGCACGGAAACGCTGTAGCGGTACCTATTTATCTAGTTGTACTGGCGTGCTTTTGAACTGCTGAGTTGGCAGGAGCTGGGACAGAGCAATGGGAGCTCACTCCGCCGTGGGGATTCGAACAGCTGACCTTTTGATCGGCAAGCCCAAGGGGGTCAGTGGTTTAGACCACAGCATCACCCATGTCCCAACACACCCGCGTCATTCTGTGATGCAAAATTTATATTTAAGTATGTATTTACTTACAATGGTCATACAGATTTTCCCCCCTTCAAAAATGCAACTTAATGTGGCAAGGAGACATAACAGGCTTAAGAATAAACATATGTGAAATTCACACTGAGCAAAAATAGACTGTTCTGCCCACAGTACACCTCAAATGGCTCCATTTCAAGATGGGGAAATGAAATTGCCCAGAGCCAACACTTGTGACTGGAAGAGAGCTTGTAGTTTTGAGGATATGGTCGCTGAGTCATGAAGTACTATTTCTTTTGTCCCTGTTGAAAATTTCATGAGCAGAAACAGGGAACATCTTTTTAAAATCTCCCGTAGGAAAATATGACGGGGGAAAGAAATCCTAGTTTATTTTTGTAACTTCGGTTTTTCTATAGCCTGCAGTAATCCTGCGGCAAAATTATAGAAACAACAGTGTGGGTGTTAATGCTAATGTTGATTTTTCAAAAAAGTTGTACTTCCTGATAAGGAACCCAAATGAAATATTTTCTTCTAAACTAAATTGCACAGATGGAAAGATGCTCCCATTATTCTGTCAGAGGTCAAAAGAAGGACATCACATAGGCCAGGTACATCAAGGCAAATCAAGTTGTTCACAGAAAAGGTGATTTGACTTCTTTATTGCAAGCTACAAATAAAACATCTTTTTGTGAGTGTGCAAAATATCAGAATACTTTGCACACTCACCTTTCTAAACCTGTCCCTGGCGGGGTACGAGGTCATACATGTAGTAGGCAATTCCAAACTTTACCTAGCCAGTGTTAGGGATGGGCAAAACTGTTAATTTTGGATTTCACATAGTTTCTCATTTTTCCAGTCTTAAATTCTCCATATTTCCACTTCAGGTTATGATTTTTTATTTTTATTTTTATTTTTTTAAAAAAAAAAAGCTTATCACGAAATCCACGGCATTTTAGTGCAAATTTATCCTGACATAAACATTTTTTCAAAGCAGCTTTTCCTAATGTAGTGCAATTTGTGTGCTGTTTTCACTAATACATGCATTTCAGTACTTGTATCTTGGCTGGACATTACATTACAAAATTCATAGAAGTGCGGATTTCTGTTCCTGTATTAATCATAGAATTGTCAGCGAGTCTAAGCTCCTGCAATGCAGGAATCTCAATGAAAACATCCAGGACAGGTGGCCAGTCAACCTCTGCTTAAAAACCTTCAAGGAAGGAAAGCCTATCATCTTCTGAGGGAATCTGTTTCACTGCTGAACAGCTCCAAACATCAGATAGTTCTTCCTGATGTTTAGCCAAAATCTTCTTGCTTGTAACTTGAATCCATTTTTCTTCACCAATTTCTTTCCTTTTCCTTTTTCGATATAACTTGGTATAAAACATCAAACCAATTACATAAAATCATAACTGACATAGCCAAGTAAGAAAAAACAACCATATAATAAAGAGGGGGGAAACAAATACAAACAAAGAACAAACACTGGGCAACTATTAAAAAAAAGTATACAGGGATCACATCAGGTAATTATACCCTCCCCCCCAAAATCTTTTTTCTATTGCAAATTCAGGAAACAGATACAAAATGGGGAAAAGATACGCAAAGAAAGAAAAATAAGAGATCAAGAAACTTCAACTTCCCTTATTTCTTTAAATGTAAAAAGATTTCACACACATATTCAAACAAATGGTGTCTAGGCACCAGTAAGACAGCATCCTTGCCTTCTGATCTTAGAGCAAAACCTAGCCGAGGATTTCACAGAATTTTCAATAATTTCAGGCTCCCAGGAAGGCTGCAGAGTGCAGATCAACCGATAGATGATTTCTAGAGTGAAAGGACACTTGCAAGCATATTCGTGGCCATCTTGAAAGTAAGGAAACAAAGAGCTGCACCCATAACAATTTCTTCAAAATGTTCTCTTTCCTTTAGTAATTTTTGAATGCAATGTTTTCCTCATGAATTGTAAGATAATGGTTTAAAATATGGAGGAGAAATGTTTTCCACAGCACTAATTTTAAACCAACGTGCTAATTCAATGAAACAGCTGGCCTTTAAAGCCCTTAAACGGCCTCAGCCCAGTATACCTGAAGGTGCGTCTCCACACCCATTGCTCAGCCTGGAAACTGAGGTCCAGCACCGAGGGCCTTTTGGTGGTTCCCTCACTGTGAGAAGTGAGGTTACAGGGAACCCGGCAGAGGGCATTTTCGGTAGTGGCGCCCGTCCTGTGGAATGCCTTCCCATTGGATGTCAAGAAAATTAACAACTATCTGACTTTTAGAAGACATCTGAAGGCAGCCCTGTTTAGGGAAGCCTTTAATGTTTGATGTTTTATTGTGTTTTTAATATCCTGTTAGAAGCTGCCCAGAGTGGTTGGGGAGGTCCAGCCAGATGGGCAGCATATAAGCAATAAATTATTATTATTATTATTATTATTATTATTATTATTATTATTATTCCAAATTTTGTGCATGTAGGGGGAATCTTCAGCTCTGCTTCCAAAAGCAAATGTCCCATGTCACCAAACAAGCCTCGTACAACGACCTAAAGATTGTCCCAAGGCTGAAAATAACAAGAAACCATCATGGGGCTGTACAAATCCTTATGCACAACCAAAGTGTAATTTTGCAGGCCTCATCAATCGCACTTCCAGAAATTTGCCTGGCACCTTACAAATGGTGGTCTTGAATTTCCAAACAAGTAAATTTAATACTTGCAGCTTTTTATTATCCACCTGACTAACAAGCTACAGATCATCTGAAATGGTTTGAAGAGACTGGACAAGGTCATCTAAGCAACCATTAAACAAATAAAAAACGAGAGAGACATTACTATCTGGAAATGGATGGGCTCGCAGTTTGAACTTAAACTACTCAGCTGGCTGACACTCAGGTTTGGGAAATCGGCCATTAGAGAAATATGGTTTGCCAAACAGGGACTAGAAAAATTGGCTTCTGAGCCAGCTGTTACTACTGACTCACCTTATTAAAACAGCTTTCTTGGCTTCCACATCGCCTGACACCTATAATTCTTTTCAAGGTCCTTTTCATCAACTGCAGCAGATCTATAACTTCACTGGGTGCAAGAGCCTAAATCACATCTTGTAAAGAGAAAGCATTTAAAATAAACCTGGATGAAAACAAAAATCCTAGAAAACGACAGAAAAGGCATATGTAGAACTGCTTTCTGGTAACACCGAAGTGTGGAAAGCTACAGGAACGCAGGAAATCTAACTGCAGAAATCCAAATCCCTGCCCTTGTAACCTCTTTCTTGAAACACTTTCTTCCTCTGCAAAAGAAACATCCATTGTTCTGCCTCTTTGTCAGACAACTTCAGAATTTATTTTAGTTTTGGTGGATGTGGGGTTGAGCTCCTCTTATTGTGGTGAAGTGGCTGTGGACAGTGTGTTTGGTTTTCTTCCATAAAATATTTCTCCACTGTTCTGTAGCCTTTTTCAGCTGCTTATGCTTCTTGATCTGAAAAAAAGCCCCATGAGAGAAGTTACTTGCAAAAAACACTTCCATTTCCCTTCCTTATTTTCAAAGTGCCTTAGCATTTTGGTGGGTGTGGGGCTGAATTTACCTTATCATTATGAGGCGACTGAGAGGAGAATTTGCTCCTCACCACAATTAAGCCCTCCTCCAGTGTTCTTCTGCCTCTCTGCACCTCCTGCAATTGCCAGCCTGAAAAAGCCGAAAGGGAGAAGTTACCACATGATATCTTCTCCTGAGGTTTAAGTGAAACTAGGAAGGCTGGCTACCAAACACTCAAGGTTTGTGAAGCCACTGGTCTTTTAAAAAAAGACATTCCTTGTACCTTGAAAAACATTTATGCACTGATTTCTTGAAATGCAACAAGACCATTTTTTAAAAAAAGGAGCAGCTGTCAAGCACTGTCAGCAAGCGACATCCTTACCTTCCTAGGCTTACAGGAAAGACCAGCTGATGATCTTATGGGGTTTTCTTATGGTTTGTGGAATAAGGCAAGCTCAGCAAAAGTTTGAGAATTTCTCTCATTCTCTCCCCTTTCATAGTTTTCAAATCCAATTTTCTCATAAGTTGGAGAATGGTTGTGAAATGCACAGAACCTTTCAGCACAACTCGAGCACTGAAACTGGAGGTTTGCTATTTCCAGGATGTACCCCAGATTCAGACCTGGGTCTTATCTGGATTTACAATTTTGGCCCACAAATTGGATTGGGGTCCCTGTGCACAGCCCTAATGCACATCCACACACATATAGCACACTATGGAAGTGTTTAGTATCAGCATGACTGCCATTGAACGCAGTGGTGCTTACTTCTGAAGGAATAGGTTAAACCTGTAAAACACACTGAATTTTAACAAAAGATCTTCTGGCAGGTGAAGTGGAACCTTCCGCTTTTAAATAGAAATGCACACAATCTTTCAAAGATCTGTTATCATTGAAACTGTTGGCATGAAGTAGGAACCCCATCAACAAACATAAACGTAATATCCAACCTTCACTTTATTATTTTCCTCATTCTCTGACTTCCTCCATGTAAACCTGTCACAAGCAAACTTAAAAGCCTTGTTATCACCTCATTCTCTTCTCAGAGCAGCACATGACATCATAGGAGCCAACTCCTGGGGGGACGAGGTCCTTCCCACCCAATAAAATATTTAAGGCTCCCCCCAAAGTTGATGGGCTTTGCCATTCAAATGGTGTGTGCAGTATTATGTGATTGATTGTGTAGGGTGGGGCTTATCTGGGCCTCCAAATATTTTATTCAAGTTGGCACTCTGCATGATATCATTGCTCCTGTTCTGAAAAAAATCCTGGAGCTACTCACCCATGTGTTCCTTCCCTACCACACCACTGATTTGGGATGTGTATTGTGAGCTATGTCACATGTGCACATGTGCACCTGATGCAACATGTAAACTTTCAAAGCCACTCTCTTATAGAAAAACCTTCCACCAGTTAACTCCAATTCCAGTGCCCTTCACATTTACTACTAGCAACTTGGAAGTGCCAAAGGTGAAATCTACACACATATAAAAAAACATTCTGAGAATGCTTTTTTTAAGAGTGTTTTTAAAAATACATAGAATTTTCCGTAAGGCTCACCATTGCGATCTAGTGTCACATAGTATATTGTACTTAAAACATTTTATTTGCAGCTGTGTAGCGGAGTCCAGTGCCACCACAGCAAGTCTCTGAATGAATTCTCTCAGAGCTCCCGCACCACTAGGTACTGTGTGAGCGGAACATGAGTCCTTCTCTCGTCTCTCACCTCTGCTTGCTTCCATTCTCTGCCCCACCATGACACAGCGACTTACTTGGCGCACATGCAGCGCTGAACCACAGTTTGCCATGACACAAGCAAGATTTCCTCCTGACTCCCACCACACTCTAATTTGTTTCCTTCCTTCCTAGTTGATGGTAAACCACATCTGGACCAGCAAATTATAGTTTACAATTGCCCTTCAAACCGACATTGCAAAACAAGTTTGGTAATACTGTATAACGTCGCCACTTGTAATGGCTTGAATAAGTGGTTTTCTAACAATAACAGTTTCATCTTCAATGGTAGCAGGAGATTCAGGGATTAAGAGCATAGAGACAGCTGTGCTGTTCACACTGTGACTTGCCTGCTATGTGTTGATCCCAGGATGATTTGCACAAAGCTTGTGGGCATTGCACCTTGGCAAGCTATCATGATGGACTGCTAGATAGTATAGAGAAAGGGTCAGGGATCTGGATACACACCAGGACCATCAAGAAATCCTCCGGATGTCCTAGATGCCCAATTTCAGTTGCTAGATAGGATAATGCCAGGGTCTCCAAGCTATGCTTTTCAGGAGTGCTCTGCATGGAACTGGCTGGCAGAGCTCCAGGGTCTCAATGTGAAACAGTAGCGTTGAAAGGAAGGGTTGACAGCCCTTGGAAAGCATTTTGGGACCAGCTCACCCAAAACAAAAGATACTGGCTTCACTCGAATTACAATGGAACCAGACCGCAGGTGTGTAATATAAAAAAAGAATGCGGAACAGCTTTGAACCTGTCTCGAGATGGAAAGCATCCAGTCCAGGACATCTCAGCCATAAAGGTACAAAATGGGCAGAACTTGGCAGAAACAAGTGACTGCTGTTTAAAGAATCCAAATAGTTGTAGGAAAAGAACTGTACATCCAAGGGATAATTTCAGAGGCATGCTCATAGCAAATATGGAGTAGTTGGAAAGCATGGTACTAAAAGAGAATACCGATATAATGGGCATGTCAAAAACTTGGTGGAAGAGTCCCACAAGTATTCAGTTGTAACAATCCTGTTCATATAAAGCATGATTTATCAGGCCTACATATTATCTCATTGTCACCTCTTTCCTTTCTTCATCCCCTCTCATCCCCAACTTCTTGCACATCAGATTCTTAAGCATCAGTTTCTCCCATTGGGACATCACATGAGTCTTTGGTTTAAGGCTTCATCCAAACCAGAATGGTAAACCAGACTCTGATCAGTTCAGACATTACAAAAAATTGTAGTTCAAGAAACCCTGAAAGCTTGAAAAGCACCTAAGTGACAAAGAGCACTGGTTCATCACCTATAACTGTCTCTAGACTGGAACAACCTGGCTATAGTGATGCAATCTGATACTTTCCTGATCTGGACTACTGCAAGCCTACTACCAGAGTAGTGGATGCTCTAGTTATCTCCTGCTTGGACTACTGCAATGCGCTCTATGTGGGGCTACCTTTGAAGGTGACCCGGAAACTACAACTAATCCAGAATGCGACAGCTAGACTGGTGACTGGGAGTGGCTGCCCAGACCTTTAGTGCCCTAAACCTTTAGTTGACCTTTAGTGCCCTAAACAGCCTCGGTCCAGTATACCTGAAGGAGCGTCTCCACCCCTTTTGTTCAGCCTGGACACTGAAGTCCAGAACTGGTGGTTCCTTCACTGCGAGAAGTGAGGTTACAGGGAGCCAGGCAGAGGGCCTTCTCGGTAGTGGCGCCCGCCCTGTGGAATGCCCTCCCATTAGATGTCAAGGAAATAAACAACTACCTGACTTTTTGAAAACATCTGAAGGCAGCCCTGTTTAGGCAAGTTTTTAATGTTTGATGTCTTATCATGTTTTTAATATTCTATTGTGAGCCGCCCAGAGTGGCTGGGGAAACCCAGCCAGATGGGCTGGGGATAAATAAATTATTATTATTATTATTATTATTATTATTATTATTATTACTACTACTACTACTACTACTACTACTACTACTATGAGGGGCAATAAGAAAGGATCATGTGCTATCAATCCTCATCATACTGCACTAGGTACCTGAAAGCTACTGGACCCAATTCAGTGTGTTGGTACTTACATGCAAAACTCTGAATGGTTTGAGACTTAAAGGAATGCCTTCCCTGATACCTACCAACATTGGTTCTGAAAGCGGCAGGAGAGACCCTGCTCTTGGTCATCTCAATGGGGGGGGGTGATGCATCACCAGTTGTGGAATCCTCTCCTTGTGGAAATTCAGCAATCTTCTCTAAACTGCTTTCAGATACCAATTGTTTGTTTGTTCAAGCCTTTGGTACATAGCTGGAGTGGGGTTCAAGTGTCCAGATATTACTGTCTGATGTATTGTGTCTTATTGTTGATGTTGTGTTTAAACGTTTTTTATAGTTATTGCTAGCCAGCCTGGGCTCCTATGGGAGGGAAGGCAGATAAGACAACAGTAGGATCAACTGAACTTGGGATCACAGAAATTGATTGGCAGTAGATTCAGGAAAGAAAAAGGAAGCACCTTTTTTTGAACATCTACTCAACTTCTTGGGAACTCTGTGTTGCACACCATGGGATTTGTGATTATTTTATTATTAAAAAAAATGGAACTTGGAATTTGCTGCTACAAGATATGACGACGACCTTTGAAAGGATGATAGAATACTTATTGTAGGAACTGTCTAGCAATGGTTATCAGCCATGACAGCTAAATCATGGAAGCTCCATGCCCAAGAGCAAAACAACAACAACAACCTTCTGTCTAACAGTTTATAGGAAGTGTTGTTGCCCCAAAATGGGCTTCTCAAGAGATTCTGGCTAGCGATGCTAGAAAACAGATCCTTGTTCTAATCTAGCAGAGCTTGTTTTTAAAAAAGTTCAGAAGATATTTTTTGCCCATTATTTAGGTACTACAGTTAAATGTCTTACTGTTATCTGGTGCCTGTAAATGAATGACCTTCTAGGACACCAAAGCCGAAGTAAATATATCCAAGGGCAATCTGCAATATCGTTTCATCAGCACAGTGCCTGCCCTTCCATTGCTCGAAATGAGAATAAACTCGTAGGGTTATTGGCCATTTGAAAGGCTTTTGCTTCAGTACTTCTTGAGAACAACAACACAGAATTGCTGAATATTTCTCTATACCTCCATTGACCTCAGAAGGTTGCAGATTACGAACATTAAACATTTGAATAAGCAAAAATGAAGCAGAGACATAGAGCAGAGCTAAATGCTGTGTGCTGACGTGACATATTTATTATCCAGGCATCCTGTCACCAAGGGAATACATTTGCTAAATGGGATTGTTCCACAGATGAGAATTATGACACTAATGCAAGTGATGACCCAAGGTTTTTGCCATGCTCCCTTTTTGTTGCCCTATGGTATTAACTGCAAAAACACACGTTTTCTTTTTATTTGCAAAGTGGGTTTTTTTAAAAAAAGGATAGGGAGTCAATAAAAACCTACCAACATGGCAGCACATAAAGGAACTGAGGAACTGAGGGAGAAAGACCGGTTTATTAACAAAAGGGATAAAAAGCCTACAAACAGTGCTCTGTGATAGAGAATCCGTTTTAAAAAGCAAAGCAGCAAGAAATGAAGTTAGGAGTGACTGCATGCAATATTGGCACAGATCAAAAGCAGTTAATAACTTTGCTTTGTTAAATAATCTTTGCAGAGCTGACCCATGAGTCCAGTATACAAGGTCAATTACTGCCCAATTCCGAAAGTCAGAAAACTCAGGTCGATCACTCACAACAATGTGTGGAGCTGCTGGATAAGTCATAATCTGGCAGTTGTGGAAACTGGTGCCTCTATGCAGAATCTACCCATGTGAGAATTGTGAATTGGATGATTATGGCAAATTCAAAAAGGCGCCATACTCCGGCCCCATACAGGTAAGGTTTGGTAATGCCAGCATTGGAGGATGTTTTCAGTCCACTCCACCCCACCAGCAGTACTGTGAGTAATTGAATGAAATAGGTCGAGAAAAATAAAAGAGTCTAGTGGAAGTTTAGCACCTATTTCAATGATAATTGTTTTCAGAAAAAGATCCATTTGCAACCCTGTCTCCTCCCACCTTACTGGAGTTCAGAATGAGAAACAGCATAACATCAGTCGAATTTGAATCTGTTATTGTGAGATTTCTTTCCTTTTCGTGACAACAATTTGGTGTTATGCACTACCTTCAGATGCTTGCAATTCCTGGTTTATATCTTCTAGGGGGGGAAATAACGAAATGAGGTGTGTTGTTTTTTTTATAAAGATGGTCCCAGAATCTTTCCGCTTAAGAGGCACTTTAGAAGTTCTGAACTAGTGCTTTGAAAATAATGTTGCAATGCCTTTTAAACATGATGCAGCTAAGATTCTGAACTTTCCAGACTTGATGGCAGAATAATACATAATTTGTATTTATTCATTTATTTTAAAAAATATACATTTTTTTCCTAATTGCATTGGAATGTTGCATGTAATACACCCCAGGGCAAACCTACAGAGATTTATACTGTCAGAACAAAGGAAATATTAAATATAATTAGAGAACATAATTTTGAGACTGTACTTCCTTGTTAGATCAAATGCTTCTGTTTAATGCAGTATGTACCACACTCTTTGGAACATCAGTGCTTCTTTTCTCTTGTTTAAGATTAACAGGAGCATGGCTCTAATATGGGTTGTAGTCTGTGTTTTAAAATCCCTCAAAATGACTCGGAAATCATTAGCTGAATGAGTTCTAATGCAGCCTGCTTCATGTACGGCAGCATCACAATATGTTAAAATGAAAGACCATAATGGTAGTTATCGTTACAAGAAAGACACACACACACACACACACAGAGAGAGAGAGAGAGAGAGAGAGAGAGAGAGAGAAGGAGAACTCATTAGATAAGAGTGAGCTGGAGTGGACAAAATTTGCAAATCATCGAATACTTTCTAGGAGTCTAATAGCAGGAAAAATACTGTTTTTTGACCTCTAGAGTCTAGAGTAACCCAGATACAAATTGCCATATAGATAGATAAATGCAATGCTTTTTTTCTAAAAAAAAAAAATGTTTAGGGGTACTCTCATTTCCCTACTCATATTGGAATAATGCTCCTCAATGAGGCCAAACTTAGATTCACAAAATATCTGTGTACCCCCAGGAAAAAAAACAACACTGGATAAATGTATATACATAGCTTTAGATACAGATATATAAATAGATAAACACACACTTCCACAACTCTTTCCTTTCTGTTTAACTTTCACTAAATATAAAAGCAAACTGTTAGGGTAATAAAAAGAAACCATACACTTCTGCATGAACACTATTGGAACAAGTCATCTTTGAAACAATTAGAAAGTCATTGTAAGATCAATTCTATTTCAAATAGATTTCTATGTCAATTTGTGTTTACATTGATTCATCTCTTATCTTTTGGCTTCAGTTCTCTCTTCTAAATATGTAGTAATTTATTAATTATTATGTAGTTCAAAATGTTCTTCTTATAGGAACACTTCCTCCTATCAAGTTACTATTTCGTGAGGTAGAATTCTGAATTTAGTGTTCTCAAAATTTCTAAAGCAGATTTTTCCTAAAGAAAGAAAGAAAGAAAGAAAGAAAGAAAGGTATACAGCACTGCGGTCAGAGGTTCAGGCCCCTTTGGTCATGTTTCATTCGTTAAGTATACTCAGCAATCACATTTCCATTTCCATTTCTTGTATAAATAGCTTCATTATCACTTAGCCAGGCATAAGTGATTCACCATCTCCTTAGTGAATCCTTCAGTCCTCTTCACATCGAGTTTATTCAATCTCATCTGGTGTCCATGAGCAACTGTACTGCAATTTTACAGTCAAGACTCAGAAAATTATCAGAAGTGATGACAAGTAGTTCTTTCCTCATTTGCTATTTGATCTGGAGAAATGTGCAGTCTCCCCAGGGCATCCTCACATGAACAATAAAATGAGGTGTCATGTCATTACACTTAGCATTCCAAAAAGTTTACACTAGTGAAGTGCTATTGAAGCCATTGACCACTGAAGAGCCATTGAATCACCCCTCAAAGACCTCTGTCAGGGAAAGATAAAAGTGTGACCTCAGCTTCCATACAAGTTTGCAGTTTTAAGTGAATACTACAGAGTCAATGCCCATGTAATATTTCTAGCCAAGGAGTGCATCATTCATCAGCTGTCTGAAATGAGGAAATATAGAGCTAGAGTCCCACAACATGTGGTCCCCATTGATAAATAAAGCCTGTGATGCACACATCAATAAAGCCTATCAATATGAGTTTTGAAAACTGTCAGTGGAATAGCATATTTGGTGGCCTTCCGTAACCCTGCGAGTTCATCAAATGCTGTATCTGTGGGTGAAGCAGGTACAGTGAGTGATTGTATTGTGGCAAATGTCAGGGCCCTACAGACTGTCAAAGGAACAGCTTGCCTCTATCAGGAACCTCTATCTTGTTTCCTTCGACAGAAAATGAAAGCCTCTCAGCATATGAATCCCAGGAAGCGTTTTGACTGACACCAGGCTCTTCAACATGCCACATACCAGCCATTTTTAAAGCACAGAGTCCCCTCACATTCCATGGCTGAGGCCTTATTGACACTGCTTTCCAGTGGTACAGCATGCGTTCTCAGAGGTGGTGTTTCAGGTAACCTGGTGCCAAGCAATGTAGGGCTTTAAAGATTAAACCAACTATTGAATTGGGGATCAGTGACAGACAATGCACAGTTGTGATGTGGTCAAGGCAGCCAGCCACATATAATAACCTTATGCCACGTTTTTGTCTAACTTCCAGACCATTTCCAAAGGCAGTCCCACATTCAACGCATTGCAATTGTCTAAACAGGAATCAGCTGATGTTCTGCATATTGTTGTTGTTGTTTTTTTAAAAAACCCAGCTTGAACTAAGCTCAGGTGTCAAGCAATATTCTTTAAATACAGTACTTCAATGGAAGTTCATAAAGGCCTCTGTGCACTGGTTTGGCTAGATATCCTTATACATGCACAGGAGAAAATAGCACATTGATGTCCTAATAACTGCTGATAAGTACAAAGGAGGGGGGAGAGTTGTAAGGAGGCCAGGTTTTCAGTGAGGATCCTCTCAAGGCAAGATAGCCTTGAGGCTGATATCTGTCACTCTTCAGAGCTATCACCATCATTCACGTTTTCAAATTTTCTATCTTAACCTGCCTTAACCTCCACTTCAAATAAATAGTGCCAGGTGTTACAACAGCATAGTATGCTCGAAAGGCTAATTGAAAAGGGGGGAGGACAGAGGAGGGATTTTAATCTTTTCTTTAGTATAATTTAGGAAACCCCCTCACAAATAATCTAAAAAGAAACAGAAACTGAGGGTGTGATTCAAAGCCAGAAACCAACCACCCCTTTCAAAATCTTTAAAAGTGCCAGTGAAAATCTGTCGTGTATATACTCATCTCTGACAGAATGACACTGGGAGAAGTTATGGTTGGTCCATGTTGCTTATCCTGATTACTGACATTGAAAATACTCTATTCACAGAAAACACACCACAATTTTGCTGCTACGCCATTGCAAGTGCAGGTTATGTTAGCTTGCAATGCTTTGTCCCAAGACAGCACTTCAGTCTGAGTAAACACTGATATAAAATATATATGAAGGATGAATGCAAGAGCATTAAGATTAATTTTCCTAAGTATAGTTATGCAACCAAGGCACAACCGTCTGTTGTGTCTCAGCATAGCTCATAAAGGAAAAAGTCAGGTCAAAGATTTGTGAAAGACAGCTTGTTGTTGCAAAAACTAGCTTTCCAGAGCACCTATTACAAACAACTGAGAACACTGCTCTGTGCTTCTTTTAAGACACGATTTCATAAGTGACTGTTAGCCTAGATGAACATAGAAGAAAACAGATGAACAATAAAATAAAATGCTGCATACAAAACAAAGCAAGAGAAGTGTGGCTTTCAACTCTTAGAAGTCTAACCTCAGTCTTGCCTTAATGGAATATAGATCACGTTTCAAAAGATCAGATACAAATTAAATCCATTGATTTCACCATGAGTAACACAGGTGTGTGGAACCTTTTCCAGCCCAAGGACTGAAGAAAAAACAAAAGTTCCAGGCAACCTTCTGAAGAGATGCAGAAGTATCCTTCCCTTCCTCTTCCCCTGGACATTTGCACAGATTAGGCCCAGAGGGAAATGAAGGGAAGTGGGAGGAGGTGGGGGCCCAGTCCTGGAACTCATGCTGCCCAGAGTTACTACTGAGAATAAATCATTCACCAGGATATAGGGGATCATCAGATCCAGAGAAGTCATGGATGCATGCTTGAAGTCATAATCAATTCCGAACGGGTTCTCTAATATCCTGGACTCCTGTGACATGGGAAAAGCCTAACATGTGATGAGAATAGAAGAGTAGCAAAGAACACTTTTTTAAAAGAATAGCCAAGAAAAACTAGTGTTATTTGAAACAACAGTGGTTGTTTTTTTTATATATATTGATGCTTGCAGGCAATGCAGTAAGTTTGAAGCAGTGCAAAAGTTTCCATCATTCCTGTGGGAATGCCAGCAGGCCATCTCCTCTGTAGCCTAAACACCGCTAAATGACCACAAGGGGATTCAGGCACTTGGCTCCATTTCATTCTGTGTTTTGTCTCCATTGTGGTATACAAGAGCTGCCTAGTGTGGGGAGGGAACCAGTCCATGTTATTCCACTAAGCTTCCCACTGTAGGAACGAAGGATGAAAGATGATCTTTTCTTCCTTCTCCTAGATCTACAACCGTCTGGTTTTATTATAGGAGGTACTCAGTTTTTATCAGATATGAATAATATAATCATCACGATAACCATGAAAACTGATTGTCTTTGAACCCATTAATTATTTTTTTGCCTTGTTTTATATATCTATACACAAGCTTAGAAGGAATTGCTGTTTACACTATGGGAATTTCTCCTGGAATTCCTTTGGATAGCCTTGGGTGTTTCAGAAACAAATTTCCATACTGATTAAAAAAGGTAGAAAGGTAAATGACCACTGGATAGTTAAGTCCAGTCAAAGACAACTATGGGGTTCTGGTGCTCATCTCACTTTCAGGTTGAGGGAGCCACTGTTTGTCCACAGATAGCTTTCTGGGTCTTGTGGCCAGCATGACTAGATAGCTTCTGGCACAACAGAACACTGTGACGGAAACCAGAGTGCACAGAAATGCCATTTACCTTCCCATCACAGCGGTACCTATTTATCTACTTGCACTGGTGTGCTTTCAAACTGCTAGTTTGGCAGGAGCTGGGATCGAGCAACGGGAGCTCACCCTGTCACAGGGATTCGAACCGCCAACCTTCTGATCGGCAAGCCCAAGAGGCTCAGTGGTTTAGACCATAGCACTACCCGCATCCCTTCATACAGATTACGAGGGAATCAGTGGATCTGCCTCTCTACAACATCTCACATCACTGCCATGCATATGGAAGATGACACTCAAGACTACTGTAATAACTAAAACCTTTGTATGATGGCACTGACATTGATGATCTGATTCTGTAGGGGCAGAGAAGTAGTGGATAAAATGGTTGGGAGGTGGTGTTCACCTGACCTCTGGTTGCTGCTGTTTCCTGTGTGGTGTAGTGGGTTAAGAGCGGTAGACTGGAGGAGGGCAAATGTTGTCCCTATTTTCAAAAAGGGGAAAAGAGAGGACCCAAATAATTACCGCCCAGTCAGTCTGACATCAATACCAGGGAAGATTCTGGAGCAGATCATTAAGCAAACAGTCTGTGAGCACCTAGAAAGGAATGCTGTGATCACCAATAGTCAGCATGGATTTCTGAAAAATAAGTCATGTCAGACTAACCTGATCTCGTTTTTTGACAGAATTACAAGCCTGGTAGATGAAGGGAACGCAGTGGATGTAGCCTACCTTGATTTCAGCAAGGCATTTGACAAGGTGCCCCATGATATTCTTGTAAAGAAGCTGGTAAAATGTGGTCTTGACTATGCTACCACTCAGTGGATTTGTAACTGGCTGACTGACCGAACCCAAAGGGTCTCATCAATGGTTCCTCTTCATCCTGGAGAAGAGTGACTAGTGGGTGCCACAGGGTTCGGTCTTGGGCCCGGTCTTATTCAACATCTTTATCAACGACTTGGATGATGGACTCAAGGGCATCCTGATCAAATTTGCAGATGACACCAAACTGGGAGGGGTGGCTAACACCCCAGAGGACAGGATCACACTTCAAAACAACCTTGACAGATTAGAGAACTGGGCCAAAACAAACAAGATGAATTTTAACAGGGAGAAATGTAAAGTATTGCACTTGGGCAAAAAAAATGAGAGGCACATATACAAGATGGGTGACACCTGGCTTGAGAGCAGTACATGTGAAAAGGATCTAGGAGTCTTGGTTGACCACAAACTTGACATGAGTCAACAGTGTGACGCGGCAGCTAAAAAAGCCAATGCAATTCTGGGCTGCATCAATAGGAATATAGCATCTAGATCAAGGGAAGTAATAGTGCCACTGTATTCTGCTCTGGTCAGACCTCACCTGGAGTACTGTGTCCAGTTCTGGGCACCACAGTTCAAGAAGGACACTGACAAACTGGAACGTGTCCAGAGGAGGGCAACCAAAATGGTCAAAGGCCTGGAAGCGATGCCTTATGAGGAACAGCTAAGGGAGCTGGGCATGTTTAGCCTGGAGAAGAGGAGGTTAAGGGGTGATATGATAGCCATGTTCAAATATATAAAAGGATGTCACATAGAGGAGGGAGAAAGGTTGTTTTCTGCACTTCCGGGTTGGCGCCACTGTTTAATGGCGGATTCCCTCCGAGCTCCGGAGGGAATCGGCTCCGTAGCGTTTGGGTCTGGCCGCTGCGGCGAAGCGGGGACCCTTAAAATCACAGGCGCGGATGCCTGTGAACACAGAGACTCGGCGGGCACCATTTGCGCCCCCCCAATCCGCGACGGAGCCTTTTTAAAGGCTCCGGAACGGAGGCAGGGTGAGGCGTGGTGCTGAGAGTACTCCCTCGCCTACGGAGTGAAGCCGCAAGCCATTGACAGAGAGCGCCAACTTCTTTCAAGACCGACTGGACTCTAAAATATAAACCCGTGAGTAATACGGAGATTGGAACGTTAAAAAATTTTAATTTTGGATCTGGAACGAGCGGGAAGGGGCTAAAAAGGAAGTCACCCCCCCCTCTTTGTAAACAATTTAAAGCAAAGGACTGGGCAACTAGGGTCGAGAGAACCTGTTTTTTAGTGAAAAGATCTTGATTTCATGGTTTTGACATTATAAGGATTTACTGGAGGATAAAAAGAATTTGGGAACTGGAATTTCACCCCCCCCCCGAGACCCGGGAACGCCCAAAGAGAAAGTCTGTTGCATGGAAGATTTTGACAGCTGTCAGGAGAGCTGCTAGTCAGCTAGTTGCCAGCTGGAAAAAGAGAACATTGTTTCTGCTGTTTTTGCTGGTTCAATTGGTACAACTTTGTTGAAAACAACGAGGGCTGATACAAAATAACTGGACTTTTGGTTTTGAGCTGAAAGGAACATTAAGGATCTAAAATCCCCCTAGAGGGGTAATAGGGATACTACATTACAAAAATGACTGAAGTACGTAAATTCCAAGCAGAATTGGACAGAACACTCGCTCTCTTGGGAAACTTGAAAGATGAATACAATGTTATGTCTACAAAGGTATCACTACTACACTGGTCAGTAAACAACAGTTTTGAGCCTGATAAGGACTTGAAACAGGAAGCCTGCTTAACTGAACAAATAAATGAAACTGAAAGTGCAGAAATGATGGAGCAAGGTGCTGTTTTTGAAGAAAATGAAGGAGAAGCAGGAGATGTGCAGGAGTTAAAGGAAAGTTACAATATGAGGCCTGATATGATGATAAAAAAGGACAATAAAAATTGGATGTGGAAAGCCTGGTCTGAATGGGAGCCTGGAAAATGGAGAGATCTCCCTTGGAGGAGATCTGAAGACCTGAGGATTACAAATCTGCGGAAGGTGAAAGCTGGAGCCTTGGGGACATCTGGATCTGTAAGAAATTTGAAACAAGAGTTGGAGCCCCCCATAGGCTTTGCTTTTAAGTATGGAAGACTGGCTGGAAGCAACAAGGATTCTGCTGGGCCGGAGCCCCTTCGAGACTTGGGGTTTAACATTAAGGACCATCAAAGAGACCGGCAGAAAGGAACTGAGAGAGATAAAAGGGCCTCAGATGTGAGGTCTCCAGGCTAAATAAATAACATAAAGACTGATGGACATTGGTCGGGGACTGGAACCGGGAAAAGGGTGGGTGGAGGTTGGGAATCCAAAGGGCACATAAGGATAATTTGTTTTCCTTTTTTTTATTTTTAATTAGTGGTAAGGAAATTGGGTAAATCGTGGAAGGGAAATTTTGGTCGACTTTAGGAAAAAGGTTTAAGAACAACTAATGAGGTATAAGTATTGATGTGTGTTTTTTAATAAGGTAAAATTGGTTTCTTCTTTTTTAAATTAATTGAAAATAAGATTGTTAAAAATAAATGGAGGAAATGGAAAAAAGAAGCAAAGTAAAAAAAAATGGTATGTTAGAATAAATGTATAAGTTAAGGTAAAGAAATAAGTTAAGGACTTGCTGAACTGACAATTTAAATTGGAATACAAGAAGGGGAGGTGTGAGGAGGTCTGAGAAATAAGGTTAGGAACAATAAGTATTAGTAACTTTATGTGTTTTTTCTATTTTTCTTTTGTTGTTTAATTTTGTTATGTATTTTTGTATTTTTCTTTTGTTCTGTTTATTTTTTGTTCTTGTTTGTTTCTTGAAAATGCTAATAAATATTTAATTAAAAAAAAAAAGAAAGAAAGGTTGTTTTCTGCTGCTCCAGAGAAGCGGACACGGAGCAATGGTTCCAAACTACAAGAAAGAAGATTCCACCTAAACATTAGGAAGAACTTCCTGACAGTAAGAGCTGTTCGACAGTGGAATTTGCTGCCAAGGAGTGTGGTGGAGTCTCCTTCTTTGGAGGTCTTTAAGCAGAGGCTTGACAACCATATGTCAGGAGTGCTCTGATGGTGTTTCCTGCTTGGCAGGGGGTTGGACTCGATGGCCTTTGTGGTCTCTTCCAACTTTATGATTCTATAATTCTATGACTTGTAATCTGGTGAACCTGGTTCGATTCCCCGCTCCTCCACATGCAGCTGCTGGGTGACCTTGGGCTAGTCACACTTCTCTGAAGTCTCTCAGTCTCACAGAATATTTGTTGTGGGGGAGGAAGGAAAAAGCGATTGTTAGCTGCTTTGAACGCCTTACGGTATTGATAAGGCAGGATATCAAATCCAAACTCCTCCTCCTCACCACCTCCTCCTCCTCCTCCTCCCCCTCCTCCTCCTCCTTCTTCTTCTTCTTCTTCTTCTTCTTCTTCTTCTTCTTCTTCTTCTTCTTCTTCCTGGGAGGTCCAGGAGGTGAGGTAAGGCAGCGACAAAGTTTGAACAGTGCAAATGCACTTGCCACCTGGTCCTGAGTTGTTCAAGACTCTGTATATTAGTAGCAATATCTTGAGCATGGCCTGGAAGCCAATTGGCAATCAGTATAATTCCTTCATCACAGGTGTTCACATCCAGGTGCTCTGTTCAACAAGCTGACTGAAGCTTTCTGCACCAGCTGTAGCCTCTCAGCTAGTCTCAATGAAAATCCCACACTGGGTGCTTTACAATAATCCACTCATGAAGCCAGTTATGCAAAATATGCAAGGGCTTTAACTTGGTCATGGAAATAGATACATCTAATTGCTTTATTATTGTTATCAAGCCAAGGACATGCATCAAACTGCTCAACTTGACACATAGGGGACCTTCTGAGATCTGAGGAGGAAAAAAAATGGAGCACTACAATAGATTAAACTTTCTCATCAGTCGAGTTTGGTGTTAGGGTCGGAGTTACTACCAATATTATGAAAACAATTCTACTTGTCAAGCCATACAAATGTATCTTGGAAAGAAAGGGCTTTATTTCGGCTCTTAGTGAACTTCTGTAATCACATTGGCAAGGAGGAGTGCAAAAAGAAATCCTGTCATTAGCTGGATGGATTCTAATGATACATTTATTGTTCTCATGTGCCCTTTCATGTGCTCAAAATGTATAGGCTCAAGTTTAAACTTGTTGACCCAGGTCCCTGAGGTTCCCAGGCGCCATCACTTATCCAGCCGACTAGTTAGAAAAGCAAGAGGCTGAAATTGCAGGGGAGGTTAGGAGGCAGCAACTGAGCTTCAGCCCTTGAAACTGGCTACAGTTCACCATATTTTATACTCGCCTATGAAAAAGGCATGGATACACAAGGAAAACCGTTGCAATTCAAAGCATACTGTGCAGAGAATGTATTTACATTCTTTTCACCATTCTCTTCTCCATCCATCAAAGGAGAGAAGAAATTGCATTTGAAGATGAGGAAAGGGGAAGAGAAAATGTCAGTGAAATTCTCACGGATGGGATGGGGGTTAGGGCTTTTGTTGCATTTGCTTTTAAGTAGGCTGAGAATTTATTTCTGGATCCTTCCTTCCTTCCTTCCTTCCTTCCTTCCTTCCTTCAATACTCTATCTGGTGATTTGCATTTTGCAATCATCTTGGGTGCCTACACATTCTGAAAACCCCAAGATGTCCTCAGCTTACAGGGTTTACCATGCACCTGGCAAGTATTTGTTTTATTTATTTATTTAAAGTTGGTGTCTGATTATTCATAATTTTCTTTTTCCTTTTTTTTTAAAGAAAGGTAAACCTAAGGGCATTCCTTAGAAAGAAGAATAAGTTTTCTTTCTAAGGAATGCCCTTAGGTTTACCTTTTTTTAAAAATGAGCACACCAATCCTGGTAACCAATCTCCTGCCCCCTATTTAATGCGCACAAGAAAAATAATAATCACAAGGCAATTTTTTTCTCTGCATGCTATTCCAGACCAGGAAATGTGAGCAGCCAGGGAGGCTGCGGTAGGCTGATAAATGTTTACTGGAAAGGAAAACAGACATACCACCTTCAATCACCTCATAATGATAAGTCAATCTGTGGCCTGGTTCCAACCACCTCTTCAAATGAGTGGAACCCAGTCGTGTGATGTGGCCACAGTGTTCCTCTCTCCCGTGTAGGATGCTGTTTTGCCAACTCCCTAGCCTGTCCTGCTATGATACCTGCCCTTGCTCCCCCCCACTTCAATTTGGACCTGCTTTTAATTCAATAAGCTATTTGTGACCTTGTTAAAGTTATAGATGGGACCCGAAAAGTTGCGCTTAATGGTTGCAACTGCTGAATCATACTTGAACATCTAACTCCTGGACCTTGACATCCGATCTCCTACAAAATGGTTTGCTCATTCTGAAACCGGGATCGTCAGACCTGCTACCCATTTGCAATGTTCTTAGTTATTCTTGCAAATTAGCAAAGTGTCAGTTCCTACAATGGAGTGCATATTGCAAGAAGCCTTATTAAGGGTTGCTGTGCATGCAGATACAGAAACCCAGAGATTCCCTAACACTAAGGGAATCAAAACCCTGGAGAGTTGCTACAAGTCTGTGTAGCCATCGCAGAGCCACATGGACCGATGGTTTAAGTCATTATAAGGAAGCTTCCTATGGGTCTACTAACTATACCCAGTTTCAAATATTGTAGCTGAATAGCAGTTAGGTGAAAAATAGTGGCAAGGTGGTTGGGGGGGGGGGCGAATTACCTACTGGAGCCCATGAGCTATGCACATACAAATCTACATCTAAGGTACTACAGACCAGAGAATCTAACAATAGCACATGGGAGAACAATACATGTCATCTGCAGGTGGGGTAGGGGAAAACTTCTGTCCTAGGGGGCTTCTGCCAGTCACTGTAGACAACGCCGAGCTAGATGGACCAGTGATCACACAGAGAGAGGCGGGTGGGGTGGGGAGAAGTATTTTGTTAAAAGTTGGACTTCAGAATTCCTTGCCAGTCTACTGCAAATCAACCATTGATTTCCCAATAGATCCCAGTTTAGCTACTATTCTACCCTCCCTTAGGGAATGTCTGGAACACATTACTGAGTGTGTTTCACATAAATAGCTGCACTTTGTCACAGAGGGTAAGGGTAAGGGTAGCAGAATCTGCATCTTCCTTTACTTGGAAGGTCTCTTGCTATTCTATGTTTGATTGCAGCAAATTGTTCTGTTTTCTTAACTGAACTGGCTGTTCAGCTTGAAACCTAACTGTAGTCAAAGGTTCTATTTGATGTGTGACCCTGTGCAAGAACGGCAGCATAGTTCTGTAATGAGGAACTCATCATCTACAGATTTTTTAAAAAGTATTTTTAAATAACATTGCTACTAAAGATAATGGTCATGCTTTGTTTATATGGTCTCCAATATAAAGATGTTTAGGGCTACTACTTCCCCCCCTGCCTCTTATTAACAGCTGCATGGGAAGACGACATTCTACTGCTGAATTTTTTAACATTGCTTAACATTTACCTTTCATTTATTTGTTACAAAACACAGGAGTCTTGCCAGGAGGGGGAGGAGGCAATTCTGTAAGTCACATGTGAGAAACCTTTGGCCCTGAGTTGTGCAACTCCAACTTCCACCAGCCCCAGTTAGCACAGCCAATGGTCAGGGATTATTAGAATTGCAATACAGTAACATAAGGAAAGCCACAGGTTGCCCACACCTGCCGTAAGTTATCCATTACTCTTCTGAAGCAGGGGGATTTCCAAATCCTCAAAACTGAGAGTGCTGTGCCAAAAACAGGCCTCCAATTAATCAAAACTTCTCTTCAACTGTGAAAGCAGTTTCTGTTTTTCTGCTTCACTTTCAGGGCTCTTAAGAACTTTATGTTTTTGGTGGAGGTGGTCATGAGTGTGTGTGATGCTTCCCACTGAACTCTGCCCAGCACCCTGCAGCCTCCCCAGGTTCCTGTTGCTTCCTGAGCTGAAAAAGTCCTGTGGGAGGAGACACCTCATGATATTTCCTCTGGATTTTAATTGAAGCATTGGAATGAAGAGGGTGATTAATGACTAACTGAACTGATTTATTTAAAAGTTAGAAGACTTCACTTACTCTCCAACCTAGAAGATTTCATGAAGCATGGGCACCCAGGAAGGCTGCATAGTCCAGACCAATGGAGAGATTATTTGTAGGATGAAAGGAAGGATACTCAAAGACACACTTTGCCACTTCCAAAGTAATAGAAGCCTAACAGTAACCCTGCATCCCACCAATGACAGTTTCACTGGATTGTTCTCTAACATTTGATAATTTTCTAATAGAATTTATTTTCTCATTAATTGATGGAGAATGGTTGCACGGGGGGACAAGAGATTCCACACATACTCTGGCAGTTTATACAAAGGTCATATCCCTATGATTTATAACTGTTAACTATATAGTCTCCATTTAAAGCAAATATTTTCAGTTTAAGAAACTGGCAGCACAGGCCTATGCATGTCTACTCAGAAGTAAGTCCCATGGAGCTGAATGGGGCTTACTCCCAGGCAAGTGAGTCCACGACTGCACCCTGATTCTTTTTCCTGTATTTATTCTTTTTATCAGAGGAAAGAAACCATCTTCGAAAAGAACATTAAAGCATGGTTTATATGTGTATGTATTTATGCATTATTTTTACTCCAGGATCCACTAGGGAAAGTACAAAGTATATTTTAAAAATACAAAGAACTTTGCGAACAGCCTAACAATCTCTCTCTCTCACTCTCTCTGCCTTCAGGTATATGTACCTATATATCAAATATGTTGGATTGCCATACTCATGACAAATAGTCCTTTCTACATCAGTTGTTTTCTCTCCATATTCTCTTGTAATAAATAAAAGAATAGTTCACTCAATTCATGATTTAAAATCAAAAGTTAGTTGATGGAGTATGTACATTAAAACAAGATAAATAGCACCTATAGTGTATTGTAAGTTTGGGGCTACATATATTTAATAGGAAATATAAAACTCCAACTTTTACTTTGACTAGCTTATTTGCATTTGCAGGATTGCATCGTTTCATCCTTACATGACTGCAGCTTTATTGTAGAAGTATAGATCTTTCATGTCTTTTTCAAGCTCTTACATGTTTTGATATTGGATTGAAATCTGTTCTGCTTTTGCCAATCCATACAGCAACTATAATTATTATCCATTTATATAGTACTTTAGAGAGAAAGGAATTTTCATGTAATTATGTTATCGTAATCTTTACAGGACCCCTGAAGATAGATCAGTATTATTATCTCAGTATTGCAGATGGAAAAGTGTGTGTGATTTTCGAAGTTGTAGCTAGGAAAGAACGAGTTGCCTAAATCCACTGAGTGAATTCTGGGTAGAGTTAAGATTTGAACCAGGTTTGTAGATCACTTGCAAAACAATCCCATAGATACCAACTCAGATGTAAACCTATTGAATTCACTGGGACTTGCATCCAGATATGTGTGTATGGAATTGCTGCTTCAATCTCTTAGCCATTCTGTTGCACCAGCTAAATATTTGGGACGCATGCTGTATTAAATCTGACTTTTATTCAAGTGTAGAAGAAGCTATATTTAGCAGTCAATACCTGTGGACAGTTTCCCCACGTTGCATAAGGAGAACCAGCTTCCATTCACTACTGCTGGTTCACAAAGTGTGTGGAGTTCCTAACTTATTCCCACTTCCACCATCATACTGAAATTTCAAAACCTTCAAACTGCTACCACCATATATACTATGCTTTGCTCCAAAGCCCTAACCTATAACCCAGTAGCTCTGGTACTTTAGACATGGTGTGCAAACCACCAGTAAATTAAAGTAACAAGTTGCTTTTTTAATTGATCATTGAAATAAGATAAATGCTACACTTTTATTGTTTCTTTAAGATCTATGTTTGCTCTTAGAAGGTGACTGTCACTATAAATGGCAGTTGCTTGAAAATACAGACACTTAGATCAGACTGGTTAGCAATATCCAGCTTCCCCTTTCCCCAATCAGTCGATCTCATCACCACCAGGTTTGGGGACTTTGCTATGATCCAGGCTTGTTGACAGTTATCTTCTGCTCTGTCCCAAACACTCCTTGTTGAATTCTTCCTCACTGCTCACAGCCATTTGATGGCATCTCTGTCAGTCTTTGGCTTAAGCTAGTGGTCCAGATCTTTCTCAATAGCAGCATCCAGCTACTGCTTAGCAGCCACAGGCAATCACACCCACACTGAACAGAGCTGGAGCTCACCTATTTACCATATTTTTCGCTCTATAAGACGCACCAGACCACAAGACACGCCTAGTTTTTGGAGGAAGGAAACAAGAAAAAAAATTCTGAATCTCAGAAGCCAGAACAGCAAGAGGGATCGCTGTGCAGTGAAAGCAGCAATCCTTCTCGCTGTTCTGGGTTCTGGGATAGCTGCGCAGCCTGTATTTGCTCCATAAGATGCACACACATTTCCCCTTACTTTTTAGGAGGGAAAAAGTGAGTCTTATAGAGCAGAAAATACAGTATGTTCCAGCCATCCCACCATTCAACCAATCAGATCGGAGTGGCATAGCACTCTCCTCCTCATCAGACCACTTTCCCCATCCAATGAGCAATCAAGTATTTCTATCCAGAAAGTCAACCAGAAGTGCAATTTTACAATCCTCCAACTCAGTATTCAAAGAACCCAACTTTTCCTCGAGCTGAGTATGCAAGTAACTCCAAGTGCTGGCTAACAGAATCTTAGTATTTGAATCGTTACCCTTCACATAATCCTGCAAACACAGTAAACTCTTATACTTTGTATGTAAAGCAAACTCTGTTCCAGTAAACACCTTTTGGAAGGTGACTTCTCTGTAATCCCCAAATAGATACCCATGAGCTGGCAGTGGACATGGCAAGTGGGTTCAAAGAATCAGCCTATAAACAAAATCAGCCTATAAACAAAATCAGCCTGACGTGGTCTCTGTTGCTTTGTGTCTTTGGGGAGGCAGGGGCAGGAATAAGCTTCTTGGAATCTGTAGTAATGATACTATTACTACTTATAATCACTATTGACTTTGCAGCCCTGAGGTATGCCATCTTTATTTGACTCAACCTTTTATTGATAAGGCATTGACCAGACTCAACCATTCTAATTTCCCTCTGCCCTGGAATGGGCCAGGCATCACATTAAAAATAATTGGCTACCTGAAAGGACAACAATTTGTGTGTTGAAACGCTTATATCTGCAGCTGCATTACAACCTCCCTACTGGGACCTGTCTGCAGCGGAATCTTAGCCATGAGATACCTGCAGAGCATGGTCTTATTAGAACAATGAAGAAACAGAATTTTACAAATCATGCTAAATATCAACAGTGGCTGTACAAAATGATACAGGTGGGGATCTTCTGAATGTTTCACAACAAGTTTCTCTCTTGGAAAACAAAGCCATGTTCTCGGAATTGCAGTATTGCCTACTTACAGTACATTAGGATTTTACTTGTAGGGAAAGTTTGTAAGATACTACTTAATGGACTTCATTAACAATACAGTGCTTCCTTCAGTTGCCATATATCTCAATACCACATATAACTTTTAGCTGTCTTGTAGCATTTGTAGGCCACATTTTCTTCTATTAAAGGCATTAAGAAAACCCTCTAAAACAACTGGAGCATGACTATACAATGTTGCTTTTAAAAAATTCAGTCAATTTTCTTCATTACGGTAAGGCCTCATTCTTTCCTCTTACACGCAGAAAGCCTTTGCCTATTAAGGAAGGGACCATTTAATCAGAAATGTATCTCTGGCTGGTAGGAAATATTTCTCCATATATTTCAAAGAAAGAGAAGCAATTAAGAACCCCTTTTAGTGGGCTACTCTTGCATCTTGATAGCAACCTCTGTTTTATTAGGACAAATGAATTGGTTCACTCAACTTTCTTCCTGTATATTGAATTGGCTCTGATATCAGCAGAGGCTAGGTTGTATGTTACAAAGATATATCTCCATAAATAAGAATTCATAATGAAACAGTTCAGTGTTTCAATGTTTACCAAGATCCATGATCATAAATGGTCTTCTCAGCAACATTTGGAATAGGTTTATGAGTAAATGGGCACTATTTTGTTTAAAGAAAGACCATAGTATCCCTTTAAATTATTTTTATTTTATTTGTACCCCACCCATCTGCCTGGGTCACTCCAGTCACATTTTAACCTTTCACAATGCCACTTCTGGAAATTTTGCAGAAATTTTGCCCGCATTCCAGTGACAATTGCTTCCAGGGGCACATAATAAACTCTGGGGCGGTATTGTAGCCTTATTAGACTTTACCGATTGGTGGGCTCTACGTTGCTCCCGGATGGGAGAAAGGAAGTCAAATGACACCGAGGGTTGGTTCAGAGAAAGAGTTCTTTATTTCTGCTCTCCGGAGTAGCAGAAAGGCACTTGTGAGGACAGTCCACAGCAAGTCCAAAAAAATGAGAAATTTCATGCAGTATATATATCCTCCAGGCACCCTCTCCCCCCTCCCCAGGAATCCAGCCATGTCAGCCTATACACGCAGGTTGGCATCACAGATGTTCCTGCTTGGTACTCTCAACCATATAAGGTTGTTTCTCTTCCTGTACTCTTGACCATATAAGGTTGTTCCTGTTTCCTATACTCTTATCTTGGAGCAAGAGGTCACCAACTCCAAGAACACACTCTGGCGCTATACCCGGACTAGGTCTGTGCGTGCCATCCCTACTCCACTGGAACAGCCAAGGTCATCCTTGCTGTCACGAACTGATAAAGGAGAGGGCTCTGAGCTCTTTATACAGCCGGGTTTTGTTTATACATTGACTCAGAGCTCAAGTTAATGGATTTTAGCTAAGGAAAAATAGGGATTTTGGTGCCCGTTTCAAACTGCCAGCACAGTCAGTTTTGGGTTTGGGAAACCCATTCCTTCAGTATCTTGTCATAAATTTCTTTTCCACTGTTTAAATTTTAGTATGGCATGGCAGTATATTCCCACAAAAGCCACAGTTCCATAATGGAACAGGTACTGCGGTGTGAAAGGCATTTTAGAAACCAGGACAGAAGCATTAGCATTATAATCAAGAAAACTAATGCAATAAGTAGCCCCAGTGAATGCTATTGATCGGCATTTGCTGTTGCTTTCAATAAAAAACAAACAAACAGATTATTTCAGTACAAAAGGGGGAAATATAAATAGGGTGGAATAATGTGATGATAGCATAATTTACATAACTTTGCTGCAGTGGACAGGAAGACAAAACTGCAGTGGAAAGGAAACAGTGCTGCATGCGATGAATACAAGGCAGAATGGAAGGTTATGCCTTCTTGTATCTTTAACAGAGTTGTGCTGTTAATGAGGGGGATCTATCAGGCTGAATAATGGTCCACACAAGGTTTATGTTTTAGGGCTTCCTACACAAAATAACTAGGGACGCAGGTGGAGCTGTGGGTTAAACCACAGAGCCTAGGACTTGCCGATCAGAAGGTTGGTGGTTTGAATCCCCGTGACGGGGTGAGCTCGCATTGCTCGGTCCCTGCTCCTGCCAACCTAGCAGTTTGACAGCACGTCAAAGTGCAAGTAGATAAATAGGTACAGCTCCGGCGGGAAGGTAAACAGCGTTTCCGTGCACTGCTCTGGTTTGCCAGAAGTGGCTTAGTCCTGCTGGCCACATGACCCGGAAGCTGTACTCCGGCTCCCTCGGCCAATAAAGCGAGATGAGCGCCGCAACCCCAGAGTCAGTCACGACTGGACCTAATGGTCAGGGGTCACCTTTACCTTTACACAAAATAACTGGTGCTGTCATAACTTGAGAGGCAGGGCAGAGACTTTGCCCCTTCATGTTGAAACAAAACAAAACAAAACAAAGTTATTGGTATGAGCTTTCATGTGCATGCACACTTCTTCTTCTTGTAGTTAAACTAAAATGCTCATCATGCTGCCTGGTTCTGCTGGGAGTCTAACAAGACCTTGGAAACCACAGATTTCTGAGTCTGAAAGAGAGATTACTGTTGGTAAGCACCAGAGGAGTTGCTGTT
Organism: Podarcis raffonei; assembly: GCF_027172205.1. Lineage (NCBI taxonomy): Eukaryota > Metazoa > Chordata > Lepidosauria > Squamata > Lacertidae > Podarcis > Podarcis raffonei. The sequence continues at coordinate 40,424,572 of NC_070612.1, forward strand.
ATTTTTATATTTCCATTTATTTTCTCTGTTTGTCATCCAAAAATCCAGATCCCTGATATTCTTCATTCCAAATACTTCCTTTAACACTCCATCTTCTTTGGAAAGGCATCATAAACTCAATGAGAATGCATTAAGCCCACATCACACTTTAGAAAGTGAAGTTGTAGTTTTTTTAAAAAAAGATTGAATCATTACCATTTGGATGACAATTACCTAGAGGACATGCAAAGTCTGTTAGGGTGACGTTCAGATTCTTCTGAGGACTAAACTACAGGCATATTGCACTTTGCTTATGCACCCCTTGCTTAGATTCCCCCAAAGCCCAAGACTATTTCTTTTTTCTCACTTGTTTATATTTAAAAGACAAGAGGTTTAAATAATCAAATGCTGCCATGTATTCTGGACCATTTTGTGAGCAGCTGAATTCAGTTAGGTGCTCTTATGTCCTTTTTTGTACAGCCCTGTATTTCATTAAAACAATTAGGTTCTGGCAAGCCAGAGAAGTGTTTGGTTGCATTTTTTTTAAGCAATCAGCACTCAGGGGGAGCTCTTGTTACATTGCAAACAAGCAGGGAACATTTATTTATACAAAGCAATGGTTGCACTGAATGCCAAGAGTGAAATTGACAAGGGATGGATTTAATGGACAAGGCATATGCTTGCAAGATTCAGGTTGTATGTATGTGTTAAAAATAAATGTATTGCAAGTAGCTTGTAGCAGAGGCTAGGGATGAATGGGTTTCCCCAATACCTCTTGTAAGTTGTCCATAATTGGCTGTGTCTGGAGTACTGCACCAGCTGTCTTCCGATTGGTTAAAGAGAATTGCTGTAAGCATCCCCTTTAGCTAATCAGTGATTTCCTTCACCCAAGAGAGCCTTAGAGTGCTTACTTTACATCCAAATTAATCCCTGGGTTGCCCACCCAAATGCCAAGTTCAGACAGTAATTAGAGCCAAAACATTCTCATGCACCCCAGATCAAAACAGTACAAAGTAAAAAGGTAAAGTAAAGGACCCCTGACATTTAAGTCCAGTCGCAAATGACTCTGGGGTTGAAGCGCTCATCTTGCTTTACTGGCCCAGGGAGCCAATGTTTGTCTGCAGACAGTTTTTCTGGGTCATGTGCCAGCATGACTAAGCCACTTCTGGTGAAAACAGAGCAGTGCATGGAAATGCCGTTTACCTTCCCGCCAGAACGGTACCTATTTATCTACTTGCACTTTGATGTGTTTTCGACCTGCTAGGTTGGCAGGAGCAGGGACCGAACAACGGGAGCTCACCCCATCGCAGGGATTCGAACCGCCGACCTTCCAAGCAGCAAGCCCTAGGCTCAGTGCTTTACACCACAGCACCACTCGTGCATATAACTAGAGCCAAAACATTCTCATACACCCCAAATCAAAACAGTACAAAGTAGCTGGGGGAAAAGGTATCAGACGGAATTCCTCCACCAAATACCTGCTTACGGCCTCGGTCCAGTATATCTGAAGGAGCGTCTCCACCCCCATCATTTTACCTGGACACTGAGGTCCAGCACCGAGGGCCTTCTGGTGGTTCCCTCACTGTGAGAAGCCAAATTACAGGGCACCAGGCAGAGGGCCTTCTCGGTAGTGGTGCCCTCCCTGTGGAATGCCCTCCCACCAGATGTCAAAGAGAACAACAACTACCAGACTTTTAGAAGACATCTGAAGGCAGCCCTGTTAAGGGAAGCTTTTAATGTTTGATGTATTACAGTATTTTAATATTTTTTGGAAGCCGCCCAGAGTGGCTGGGGAAGCCCAGCCAGATAGGCGGGGTATAAATAATAAATTATTATTATTATTATTATTATTATTATTATTATTACCCACCCACAGTTGTGACTAGTTGATTCTACACTGCTCACAGGGTGGTCTGCTATGAGAAGCAATTCCCTTATAAAGGGAGCAGTGACCCATTCCATTGGCCAAATGGGGTGTGATATCTACATCTGACCCCTTCCCCTATGGAAAAAGCTCAGCCACACTATCTCCAGGCAAGCAGCAATGGTGCAAATATGTTCACACATTAATGGCAGCAGAGAGGTCTACTAATCGCCCGCAAACAATCTTCAACAATTTAATGGATTGTGCTCATGCACAGTCTTAAGTAGAACTAATCAATGAACTAGTGTAAATTCCAGCTGCACACCAAATGCACACATTTTAAGTCACCCACTCTAATTGTGAATTCAGGTGCTGTGGGGCAACAATCCTATAGTCAGCATGGGGCCACTAAGAAATCAGCATATTCAGGGGAACTCCAAGGCTTGTAGAACCACCCTGAGACCCCCGGGTATAGGGCAGTATATCAAATTCAATTATTATTATTATTATTATTATTATTATTATTATTATTATTATTATTTAACAACAACAGTGGAACTAAGCATGTTCAAGGGTTATAGAAAGCTAAATGTTAGCTGGAAAAAGAAAAAGTGAAATGAGAGACAGTGGAGCAGACTGCTCTGCTTGAAAGGAACAGCCAGCTGGAATTCTTAGCAGGAGCAGTAAAGATTCCCTCTAACATTCCCACCCCCTAAATTTGGGGCAAGGGGCAGGTTGTAGACATGTTCCATCCATCAGCATGAGGAAGAAAAAATGCATGGCTCTGCCTGTGGTCTGGCTAACAAAGGAAAGGAAAGTTGTGAAGTTTCTCAGAAGGTCCACAATGAGTCACGGTGGGTAAGCTGTGGTTTTACCAATGATTTCACTACCTCTTGCCAGTCTTTCAAACCACTGAGGAAACTTAGGCCAATTTGGACCCATTTCACATCCAGAGTGTCTGGATTTGGTTCTACAATATTTTGACGTTTCCTGAATTATCTGAATATCACAATAAAATCACTTAAACTCTGGTACCAGAGTTCACTGGCATATTTAATCTCCTTATTTTATTTTATTTCTTTAAAAAAGCCAAACAAACCAGGAAAGTACTTTTTCTTCAGGTTAGTTGGGATGGATTTTATTCTGGGGAAATGCATGCTGAGTTGAACTGCATGCCTCTGAAGTGGATTCTACATTACAACGTCTATCAGAAATCTCTGTACCATGCCATCGATGTGTTCTTCAGCCTCTTTAGGTGGCATTGCTTGATAAGATTCTGGAGAGGCCAGATTAATCCTATTTTTCCACTTTCTTATACTGAAAAACAGTTTGGGGAAATCTGTGAAATGTCATCGGGTATTGGGAGGGAAACAATCTTCAAAATAAGACATAGGTATGAAATGCAGATTTAATTTTTCCAGATTGGTGAGAAATAATGCAATTGAGTTTCCATGATAGAGTGGGATGTGTCTGCTCTGGTTGCCATGGCATTCCTATGGTCATTTTGAATACTATCAATGTGTTGAGGATTTTTCTCTCTCTCTGATAAAATTCATGAGCCTTCTGAATAAGATGGCAAGTGCAGATAGGTTGGGGGCAGTTGTCATAATTCTAATAAAAGCTTAATGAAACTTAAAAACTATCTCACATGTCCAGATGGATCGAGGTTGTATTTAAGAGCTTACTGTTGCTGTAGTAACTGCATCCCATGCTGTTGGCTTCAGCAGAAGCAATATGTCAGTGTGACATGCCCTTTGGCAACCTTACGTTACTCCGAAAATGAGCGAACGCCTACCAAAGCATCTCAGGAGATTCTCAAAGGGAAATCTGGATAATTATCCAAAGTAATTCGTGGACCTGCCTTTGGTGCAGACTACAACAGATACAGCAAACCTATTGTCAGAGCTGCCCGAGGTCCCAGCTCACAAAGGACCAACGCCGCTTCGTTGTTAAGTATAAAAGTCTTTATTGAAGTTCAGTTTCACTTTCACAGCCGCAGCGTGCAGCCCTACGTCTCAAACTCTAGACCGCTGAAGCTCCGTCTGAATCTCCTCCCCCCTGACACCAGTTTAAGACTCTAGCCTTGCTCCACCTCTTCCTCTGCTCTTTCCTCCTCTGGTTCCGCCTGTCCATCGGGGTCTCGCCCTTCCTAGACTCTTCTGACGCTGAGTCCCCTGAATCTTCCCCCTCCCTCCGGCGGGCTTTAGGACCTGGTTCCCAATCCGGGTTTCCTGCTGTCCCGCGCGCCTGTACATTTGAACTTGGCGCGCGCGCCCAGCCTGCAACCTTCCTCCTGACCGTTGCCCTGCTGCTGTCACTGCTCCCCCCTTCGGGGAGGCTAGCTGGAACTGACCTCCCCTCCGTTCCCCCACTTTCCGATGGAGGCGTGGTCAGCCCTGACTCATCTTCTCTCCCCGCTGGAGGAGACGCTGGTCCTGACACATGTGACTCTTCCCCCCCCACTACGCTCTGGTGGGGAAGCTGGTCCTGATCCCCCGCTGCTGCTTTGGGAGTCCCCGCTGGCCCCTTGTTTCTGGTGCGTCCCCCCTGGGACCCCCCTTGTCCTGACCATCGGCGCCCCCTTCTGGGAATCTTCTGATTCGCTGGAGAAGCTCATGGAATCTCTCGGGTCACTGTCATACTCCCCTAGGCTGCCCTCGGATTCCTCCCCTTCGCTCTCCATTTCCTCTCTCCCCTGTGCTTCTGCTCCTGAGCCCCTGACACCTATGTTTAGCTTTTGGCACAGATCCTTGTACAAAATATCTCACTTAATGAGTGTGAGCACAACACTGGGCTTAACACTCCACCTGTATGGGGTGACTATGACTTGTTGGAAACAAACTTACATATTCTTCAAAATGTTCAATTTGATGTCACGAAGGTGCACATCAACACACAATGCCATCCTACCTTTCTTTCAATACTTCATTATTATCCTTTATTAGCGGCATTTATAGGCCACCAACAGCAATGTTTCCTGGATGGCTTGCAAGCAACAGGCACTGAAGTAAAATAATTATCAGAGCCTAAGAATTACTGCCCTGTCAACACCTGTTCTCCAGTGTCTCCAAAAAAAAAAATTATTCCCCTGTACAAGAGCTGTCCATTGTTCTGCCTCTTTCTAATTTAAGTGGGCTCGGGACTGAATTTAACTTATTGTTGTGAGGTAGTTGTAGGTTTTGCTTTCCATTAAATGTTTTTCCAGCACTCTGCAGTCTCCCTGGCTGCCCCACTTCCCAATCTGAAAAAAATAATAAAAATCCATAGGAGGAGGTACCTCATGAAAACCTTCTCAGGGCTTTAACCAAGGCACAGGCAACCCCAAAAAGCCAACAGGTTTTGAGCCGGACATTTACCCTGCTGAATCAAAGTCTATTTCTGGGAGAGAGTGGCATTATTTGGGGACCTATCTTTTTGAAGTATTTGGAATTTACAAAGAGAAACATGTTTTTAAAAAAACCCAAATGAATACAGATTTTATCCTTTTGTTGTTACGTTACATGCACTGAAACCTAATGAAGTGATAGAGCAGTTTAAAGAACCATTTAAATACCTTTACAACAGGGGTGTCAACTTGAATAAAATATTGTGAAGGCCCAAGAAAGCCCCGCCCCACATAATCGATCACATGATGCAGTGCACACACACCATTTGAATGGGAATGCCCATCAAATATTTTATTGTGGGGGCCAGAGCCCCCGCGGCCTCTATGATTTGCCTCCTATGCTTTTCCATCCTTTGATCTTCACAACAATCCTTTAAGGTAGTTATGTTAGCTTTGAGTGAGAACACTGTGGGCTAAATTAACAGAGTCAAAAGGACATCAGCTAAGAATTCACATGTGAAAGGCATGCACAACTTGTCCAATTGACTACCAAGGTCTCTGATAAACTACTTTGTTCCTGAGTTTTGTAAGGCATAGCTCTTATGACTTATGCAGATTATGTGACAAATGTACACCCTTGCTCTTGTGAAAGCTGATCCCCCAAGGCTGAGTGGCACTATGTTCCTCCAGAGAAATGATTACCCTTTATTGAAAGTTTTGTACATGCGGAAGAGTCACCATTTTGTTTTCCAGTCCTGCAGCTTTAATTAGTTGCTTATAGGCTTTTTGAGCACCTAATGAAAACTCTGTTTCATAACCTATTGTAAGCATGCCCTTATTAAAGATATTATCCAGTGTCGTCTCCTTCTTATGTTGTTGTTGTTTCAGAAAATGAATGTAGTAATGAATAAAAGCATCTTTATCACTTCACAGTCCTTTCAATGTCTCTAACACTTTCTATTTCAATTCCTATTCAATTTCCATTTCTATTCAGCTAGCTAATAACTGCCTTTTGTTAAGCATGAATGTATTTTCAATCTATACTCAGCCAGCAAGATTACTTATTTTCCCCCTCCCTTGTTAATTTGCATGTAAAGCAGTCCTAGAGTTTTGAAAATCCCATTTTAAAAAAAAATCACAGTATCTGCATGTTGCACTCTGGCTGGGAGGGAAGTACAGGTACAGAAACGATTACTCAAGGAACGGAAATGAACATTACAGCAATAATACTCAGTCACTTCCAATTAGCCCCGTTAACGTTCAGACTTACTTTGCAGCTTAACTTTTCTCAGCAGGGTTCCTTTTTCCCCCCTCTGTGTTTTGGACACTTTGCGTTTCATTGTGCAATGATTTTAGTCAATAAAAGTGACAATTCTCCCAAATTACAATGAATACATTAAGTTCTACTCTCACAACCTACCTGTCTGCTTAAAACCTAGCCTCTTGGGTGTTTTTTCCAAACTCCACTTCAGCTATAGCTGATGGTGAAAGAGTGATTTTAAAATTTGCATACTGTATAAACAAAGTCACATATGAAAGTGTGTGTTGTGTTGTGTCCTCTCTCTCTCTCTCTCTCTCACACACACACACACACACACACACACAGAGAGAGAGAGAGAGAGAGAGAGAGACAGACAGTGACTCTGATCTCAGCTTTATAGTTTCAAATGTTCCCAATTACACTTACACACAGAGAAACATACAATTGGGAAGTTCAGATTCTGAGAGCAATTCAACACATCCTTTCCCATTTTGTTTCCAATGTGAGAAATCTGACTGTATTCCTCAGGTTTTAAACTGGAAAGACATTGCCAGAGCTTCTCTTAATTTGATGCCTGTATGGGCAGTTAAAGCTACAACCTTGAGGCATAAGGTGAAGCAACAACTACATTTTTTAATTGTTGCTGATTTACTCCTCAACTATGTTCAGGCATGACATACATTTAAACCAATATGTCACACAAGGAAGCAAGCTCTGCCTCTGGTCTTGTTTTCATGTATCTCGGTCCTAGGTTCTGCAACTAAATCACTTTACATGTCCTCCTCTTCTTGTGTGTGCATTAGTATCACAAAGGGGATAGCATCGCACTGTTTAATTGCATGCCCAAAGATTAAATCAATATTACTGATTTACAGTGCATTCGTTTTGGAATATCAGTGTGCTGATGACGCTCAGCTCTATTTCTGTTACATCTGAGTCGGGCCATGCACAACCTAGACCTGTGTCAATTGTGAGCTGATAAATGAAAAATAAATAATTCCAGCAACCCCAACCAAATGCATAAAATAGAGCTGCCTTGGACATTTTATTTTGTCCAGAAGATGTAATAGGACTGATGTTGTTGGACTCTAATTCCCATCACTCTCAATTAGAGATATAAGAAAGCAGGAAGGCATAATCTTCCATTCTGCCCTGTATTCATCACTAAACTAAAATTGTATCCTGATAAGACATAAACTCATTTGAAGTGTGGTTCCTGGGTCTGGAAATTGAGGCATTTAGCTGTTCTGAATAGGGTTCTACTCCCTCTGAAGGAACAGGTAAGTAGTGGCGTGATTCTGGATCCATCATTGTCACTGAAGGCTCAAATGACCCCACAGTAGCCAGGAATACCCATTACCAGTTTTGGTACAGCTTTCCTGTGTTGCATTTATAGGTATTATTGCAATGCACTTTATGTAGGGCTGCCCTTAAGGATAGTTTGGAAGCTTCCACTTTTGCAGAAAGTGGCAGCTTGGTTCCTAAGCAAAGCTTCCTATCTATAACACCTGAACTGAAAGAGGTGCACTTGCTGGAGTTAGATATTCAGCCCAACCCTAAATCACAGTATTTAGATGACAAACATGTCAAAGATATAAGTTTAAGGTACATAAAATGTTCTTTTTGAATGCATTGTATTTCAAATGCCATGCAGAGGAGTTTGCATTAAGCAACAGAGGTTTGTCTCTAGCAAATATGGCAGGAAAGGGTGGATGTTTCTGTTTGATGACTCATTGGTGGAAACCCGAGTGGACAGTCTGTCAGCAGGGAGGTGAAACTCAAGAACTCAGCATCTCCCTGTCCTAAAAAGACCCAGCTCAGCATGTTAGGAGAAGGAGGTACCAGCATGTATGAGAAACTATGCTCCATGACGAACAAGCAATATACTTGCTTAGGAGCTCTCTCTGGGACCAGAGTCAGGAATGTTATCAAACTGTTTTAAGGACTTAAAGAAGATGGGACAGCATTGCTTGCTTGTTTAAGCACAGTTGGCTAGTTTATATTTTTGTACCAAATATTTGTAACTATTTTAAGATTGGGATTTATAGGATGTTTGGGGAGGGGTAGTACCTCTGGTAGGGGACACATCATAGTCCTTCTGAGATAGTTTGCCCACCTTTGGTTCGCAAAGTGTACTCAGTTCCGACCTGTGGCTCCTAGAAGTTGTCAGCGTGCAACAGCAGCCACACGCTGGAAAACAGCTTTGACTGACCACCTAAGCCAGTTGTCCAAGTGTAGATGTCAGGGGAAACTGTGGTTAGTTTAAAACAAGATGTGACTGTTCTATTCTCCTCCTGTACTGCACAGAAGATTGGGGTGGAGGCAAATGCAAATCCAGTGCTCACTGTGGTTTGTGCATGCAGTGAGAAACCATAGTTTCCTGTTGCATTGGAACCAAACCATGGACTAGCTTAATATCAATATGGTTAGCATAATGGAGATTTCATTGGTAAGAAATTGCAGTGTTGCTGGAAATTACTCAGCTCAGAGAAATGGCCCAACTTATATGATCCAACTTTAATTTTGTATAGCATCTTTCATGCAATTATCCCCAGTGCTTTGCCATGTTAAATACGGCAGTTGCAGAGATTAAAATGAGAGCACTATTAGGAACTGTAGGCAAGATAAAGATGTGTTAATATAAAATTTGAAAAGCAATAGAGACTGGAAGAAGCAATGATACACACAACTATTTCTCCAAATTGCAGAGCTGTTTCAGAGGCAAACAACCCTCTGTAAGTAGATGATTGGTGGGTCTTAAAAAAGAAAAAGAAGAAACCTTATCATAGCACTTTCAAAGAGTAAAGGTGAAAGCAGGTAAATCATTCATTCTATTTTTTTTAGTATTATCTAGTAGTAGTATCTATTTTTTGAACGTACTTCCACTGTGTTCAATCCATTTTGAATATTTAAATTCACATCTAAAAACTAAAATTTACAGAAGTGCTGCAAAATGTAACATGTTGGGCTTGTTTTACACATCACTTCGTGAGACTCACCAGCCTACTTTGTACTATTTATTGGATATGGAGGCAAGTAGGATCCCTTCCCTACGGAGTTGAATGCACTGGGGACAAGGTCATCCCTCAGCGTGCCTCCATCAGGCCTTGAGATATGTGCATATTTGGTACATTATCTGGTCAGATAATGGTCAGAATATGCATTGTCTCCAAGAAGCATGGGGGGGTCAGTTCAGGGTCATGGGAGGGGAAGGAAACGATTAAAAATACCTCCTCCTGCAACTCTCTTCCCCACCCTATGCTGCTCAGCTGAGTGGGAACAGCTGAGAGTGGAGAAAAGGAGGTGGAGTGCAGACAAAAATACTACTCTTCCTCAGTGGGTATGTTGTAGGTCATGAAAAATTAGGCAGTGGGACAGAAGCATTGTGTGTGTGTGATTAAACATTTTTTTGGGGGGAGGGGCTGAATGTTTCTTGGCGCCTATGCATACTGACTGTAGAATGTGCCTAACTTCCAGAGAATGTACGAAATGCATTTGAAATACTCCATTCCCAAAGACCTGTTGGAGATCGTCCATATTGACCAGCGTATATGTAAAATTCAGTACCTAACATTCTGGATCAGATTCTTACGGGTGGGGCAGGGCACAGGAGGAAGAGAGGAAGGGGACAGAGGAGGATTAGGGCAGTGTGACTGGGTCTGCTGCACTGGGCGCTGAGCCTAGGGGGCACTGCAGGGTATCACAACTACGATATTGTGAATTGAGCAGAACAGAAGGTGAGTGTCAAATTTTGGCTTTGCAAAGGGTGCCGCTGAAATGTGAAAGACCAAAGTCCACCTTGAAGGGAATGTTCCATTGTGTGAACACAACTCTGGCGTGCTTATTAAAGCATTTATTTCCTATCTTTTCATTTTGAAATAGACTTTCCAAGACGGTTTGCAAAAGGCAGCCATTAATGAAAGGGGAACATGAAACCTAAGAAGACTGGGGGGAAACCCAGTAAGATGAAATGGCAAAGAATATTGAGGGGGGGCTAACATGACACAATAATGTGGACTGCCCATGTTAACATTATTTCATTTCTCAAGGTAATGATTGCTTTTACAAGAAGGCAACTTTACACAGACCCTCCAAGTGTCCCGATTTTCCAGGGACGTCCCTGATTTATAGAAGCTGTCCCAGTTTCTGTTTTGATCCCAGAATGTCCCTCTTTTCCTTAGGATGTCCCTATTTTCATTGGAGAAATGTTAGAGGGTATGGAGTTATCCAACCCTCGAGCTGTCTGAAGTCAATCTTGTTTAGGGAAGTTTTTTTTAATGTTTAATGTCTTATTGTGTTTTTATATATGTTGGAAGCTGCCCAGAGTGGCTGGGGCAACCCAGTAAGATGTGTTGGGTATAAATAGTAAAATTCTCGTTATGGAATGGGATGTCCCTATTTTCATCAGAGACATGTTGGAGGGATACTTTGTCTTCTTTACATTCTCCAAATTCTTCACCTTCTGCTTTTCCCTAAAGGTTGTATGAGGATTCAAATCCTCTTTTATTTTGATAATGTTTCATTATGATGTTCATGACAAGATGATAGCTAACTAGGAATAAACTCCTTTATGTGGGAAGCAGTGGGGGAAGCTGCCACAGTGGACTTTCTAAACTGAAGGCAAACTGCTTGGCAGGATATAACATTCTGAGGTTTATGCTAAACACCTGAAAGCATCATTCTCTGGGGCCTGATTTACTAAAACGCTTCATACTTCAGATGCCCTAATTGTCATTCCTATGAAACTCAAGACATTTCCTGCAAGATAGGTAAGGGGGGAAATGGACTCTGCATTATAATTTCACTATGTTGAGAGAGTTTGGTATGTTTAGCCTGGAAAAGAGCAGACTGGGAGGAACTATGGTACCTGTGAAACCAGTTACCTTCTCTTTCATGAACTTGCTGAGGCATTAAGATCAGCATCACATGTCCTGCTCTAAATCCCCTGGCCATGTCATTTGGGGTGACCAGAGAAATGTCATTTTCAATTGTGGTAGCTTTCTTTACCATTGCCTCTCCAACAGAGGTTGCCCTAGTACCCTCTTTATTCCCTCTTGTCAATGCCAGGTGAAAATATTTTTGTTTAACCAAGGCCTTTTAGATGGGTTACTTTTATATTGTGCCAGAATGCCTTTGCTGTTGTGGTCCTTGACTTTTGGCATGGCATGTCACCGGATGCTTCTCTGAGAGCTTAGAGAAGATAATAAATGCTTCAAGTAAATATACAAGCAACTACGTCTTCTCGGGAAGAAAACAGGGTGGATAAAAACTGATGAAAAGAATGTCTTCTTTTTAAATGTAATGAGTACTCACACTTTACACTGTGGGTGCCCTTTGTGGGATCGCGCATGGTGCTTCGGACCCCAGGAAACTTACCAGTTTGTATGGGCTGGCCTGCCTCTCAGTGTTATCCTCTGGAGGTTTACAGCCAGCCTCAGTTAGTCAATTTACACTGCTGGGAGGTCAGGCCAGTCGCATAAATAGAGGGTGGAGCCAGCAGCAGCCAGGCATTCAGCTCAGGAGATTCACCCACCCAACCCTCCCTTTGTTTAATGTTTCTTGTTTGCAGGTTAACCCTTTTCTTCCTGTTTAGTGGGCGCTGCTACAGTCTTTTGACTGGTTGCTGTTGAAGAACTAGGAAGAAATTTTCCTGCATTGGCAGGTTTTATCTTCCCTGTAGCAATTCATCATAACTTTGGCAGTTTATGGCCTTGGGCGGAATCCTTTAGTCTTTTCTTCCCTATAATGGGGGTGGGCATGAAATGGTGACTCACCCCTCTCCCTGCGGCCGCTATTCCAGGGTCCCCTCTTAAAGGGGTTGTAATATGGGTGTAATATGGATGTAATATGGCCATACACTGAAAGGTTGTCAGTGGACTACCCTGTGTGTGGGGATATGGGCTGGGCTGCCTGTGTACACATGCATCTTGCAGGGCACCCCCATATCCCATTTACCCTGAGGAGCCCCACTTCCCCTGGCTGGGGGGCTGGGAGGGATACACACCCAATGCCTAAGCCAAGGTCTTCCTACATTTGAAAGTTTAATAAAGTTGTTGCCAAATTTTAATTCCGTAACACGTTGTCATGAGTCATTATTCCTTTCTGGTTGTTCCGGGGGCTGGGGCGGTCGCTGCCTGGTCACACAATGATTATCCAAATATAATTATTTGTTACATTTGTATTCTTTGGAGAGAGCAAAGTAACTTTTTAGCTTACAACAACCCTGTGAGGAAAACTAGGCTATTTAAACAAGTTCTGTTGAAATTGATGCACTCAGAATTGAAATATGCATATGCTTTCTAAGTAAACTAGTTTCATTTAAAAAGGATTTCATTGACATTTTTTATTTCCTTTTTATTTTAGTTTTAGTTTTCTACCCTGCACTAATTGTTACATGCTAATAACAGAAATCTTAGAAGGGAGTTTCTTTGAAGTCACCTCTGCTTTTATTATTTTGGGGGATGCCAGATTGTGTTACATTTTGTCCTTTCCCATATGCTACTGGCTCAGTATCATTTGATAAGAATAGCTGAAAGTATATCTGCTGACCAAAGATTTTTTTTATAACACTAAATGTGAGAAAATCGGTTAGAGCAAATGAAATGGGCTCTGAGCTCTGAATGAGTATCGCTGCATCCCAAATGGGGAGGAGAGCAGCTCAGGAGAGAAATGTTGCCATGCTAGGCTAGGCTGGGCATTAGCACCCCATTCGCTGTGTTTGCAAATGGGAAGATGATGATTTGAACAGCAGTACCTTGCTCAAGATGCTCCAACCAGAAGATGACTCGCTTTTATGTCCTGCCTTCCCACCTAATAATCTCTGCAATAAAGCGATGAAAGGACATTCGCAGGGACACAAACATTTATATGATAGCAGGAAACAAAACAGTTTCCAAATAAGAGACATCAAAAAGTAATTTTGTTCTACAGGAGGGCTGCAAGACTTCATATGCCCCATGTAGAGAATTCGGTGAATTTATTCTCCTTTTTTTTTTTTGCAATAACTTTTATAGATCCCATTTTTTCCCCTGTTGTTGGGAAGTTTCCTGAGAGCCACAGCCAAAGTTCAGAGTCTGTGAGACTTTGGATAAGACTTCCTGAAGCCTAGGAATGCAAGGACCAACTTCTCTATAGCACACCTGCTTAGTAGCAAACATGGTCTTGCTAAATTGGTATACACCCCCCATTCCTGTAGATCTTAGGGAAGTTCAAAACATAAAATTATAATATAAAATATAATAGATTATAAAAATAAGAACAAAGACAATCCCCCCCTCCACAACACATTTAAAAGAGCTTCAGATGTCAATCAGCCCAAGGCCTGGTTGAAGAGGAATATTTTTTGCCAGGCACCTAAAGGTATATAATGAAGGCACCGCACCAGCTGAACCTCCCTGGGGAGAACATTCCACAAATGGGAAGCCACTGAAGAAGAGGCCCATTCTCATGCTGCCACCCTCTGATTCTGACTCAACCCCAAATGGGTAACAATAGAGGGGGGGAACCTTGCAAAACAGAATAAGATTATTAGGGCGTAATCCAATACATACTGAATTCAATTGGACTTACCTTTGAGTATACTTGCCAACAAACAAAACCCTAAACAATATCCAAGCCTCAGCTTTTGTAGCTGGAGTCAGTCCACACCTTGCCCTCCCTGGCCAGCTGGAAAAAGGCCTACAAGCAGGAACTCACAGCCAAGTTAGTCCATTCATATGGTATTTCATTTTCTCTATTACTTTTTGCATATATATTAATTTTTAATTTTTTTAAAATTATTATTATTATTATTATTATTGGAGGATGGCATCACAAAATTCAGAGAAAAACAAATTTCAAAGGATTGCTGAGTTTCTGGGTCCCACTTCAGTTTGGGAAATGCAAAATTGATAGGTTTGCCTTAAAATGCACACAGAATCATTAACCCTAAGTCAGGATTGATGCTTTGAAAACATTTAGGTTGGGTGAGCCTATTCACTGATATGCACAGCCTTAATCCTGCAAATGTGTCATTTATCTTATTGAAGTTAATAGAATAGCTTGCATTTATATTTTTAGATATATGCAGGATTAGCCTCTGCACACTGATTATTTTAAAATACCTCAGAAATAAGGTTCACCAGAAATTACATTGTTAACATCCACCTGATGACTAGCCATCAAAACTCCTATTCATCAGGCAGCAGGTCACAATTCTAGCTTGGATTAACTTTAGACATTGGTAAAAAGGTACTTGTATATTTTGAATTTTGTGCAGCCACAGACTCTTATGTACTTTCGTCTCCTGGGTTTTGAACTGAATCCTGCAATCTGATTGATTCATTTATTAAAATTAGACGTGGAGTGGGCAGCTTATTTTGAGCAACAGTTCCACAATGAATGCAAAGCCACAATCAGAGAAGGTTGCTCCCGGTTTCTTTGCTCTGTGACCAGAGATCAGTGAAGGTAAACAATGAATATCTGCTAGCTTTAGGTTCAAATAAGACATTTGATACCGAAAGAAAAGGGAGGGAAAGCAGGAAGGTGAATGAAGCAATAGTCACATTCCTGAGGAATGAAGTCAGTAGATTGCAAGTGACAGGTTCAATTACTGCCCCGTGGACCAATGACACATCTGCCTTAAACTCTGAGAAATGGGCAGTGGGAAAGGGATGAATAACTCTTAAGAATTGGAGAAAATATGTAACCACTCAGGCAGAAAATTAGCAATTACATTCCGTGCCATCAGTAATAAGTATTTCAACAAAGATCTTAGGTTAATGTCAGGCTGTGTGACAGTATATCAACCATTACACCTGTGTTCAATCAGCAGCCACATCCCTCAACGTGATACCAGGCTGTTTAGTTCAAATGTGGCTTGTTCAGTGATAAGCAAGATGGCTGACATCTGTTACAAAAGTATTCAAAAGTAATTTATTTCATGGGCTTGACACTGACTGTTGAAAGGAGAACATTTCTGAGAGATTTGAACTATGGCAATTTGTCTCTGTGTGCTTTTGTTTTGACATTTCCCCCAAGAGGTCTCATAAACTGATAAAGCCGGCAAGAAATAATCGGCGGAGATATAACAGAGTACTACACACCATTAAGTTAGTGAGTCGTGATAATGTGTACGATCGTCACCTTAACACAAGTTCTTTATTTCACGTTGTACTAAATCGGAATCAGCACCACTTCACACAACCCTAAAAGGTGCCTGAATGAAATGC
Organism: Podarcis raffonei; assembly: GCF_027172205.1. Lineage (NCBI taxonomy): Eukaryota > Metazoa > Chordata > Lepidosauria > Squamata > Lacertidae > Podarcis > Podarcis raffonei. The sequence continues at coordinate 40,440,210 of NC_070612.1, forward strand.
AGGTTGAATGCTGGCGGAAACAAGGTGTTCATTGAAAAAGAGGTCATGTGTTAGTCCATGGTAAAAAACAAACAAACCAGCAGCCTGAAACTCAAACATTTTCTGAAGCAATAATAGCTTCACTGTGCTGTGCACCAAAAACCAACCCACTTTTTGGGCATACATATTTTGTTCAACCTGCTTTCAGCATTGTGTGGGTCATTCCTAGGGGGAGATAGTGATTCACATTTAAACGGATTGCTTCCCAAGTACATTTAAAAACAAAAAACAAAATACCCCTTCCCTTTTGTATAAAATTTAGGATGGGACACTAAAGACCCCACTTCTGCTTGAGTCAGCTATAATGTCAAGCAGCATCTGTTAGAAACAGAGTTCAACCAATTCTGCTTTTCTTCTCCTAAATGCCACCTTCAGATATATAGCAAAGAACAATGAGTTTTGTTCTCACTTTATTGCTTTCCAAACTTCTGCACTTCTCTGTGCCACACATATCTTAAACATAAGGATTACATGTCGGTTTAGCAGCAAGAATTCATAAAACACCTTTAAATCATGGTAAAGCTCCATGACATCTCGTCAGCCAACCTACTACTAATATTTACATAGTTCCCAGCACCATAATAAATATTGTTTAAACACATACACATATTATTTCAGCTCCAAGGAGAAGCTAGAATTCTCTCACTTTGCAAAGGTCTGTAAGTGAAATGAAATCACACATACAATATTTCTTTAGTTACTCTTTAAAAATGAGGTTACCTGCCATGACCTCCCTCCTACAACGATTTGTAAACAGACACAAATCAACCCAAACCAAAACCTTCCATCCATATGGATGGCTTGAGTCTGAGAATAGGCAGAAACAACAAGCCGCTTGAAAAGAGAATGAACAGGTATGGAAAACAGTATTATCCTTGATAAGGAATCTCACACCGCTTGGAGACTAGGGTGCCATGCAACATTTTGTACACAAAAATAAAGAGTCAAGGCATAGCAAAGTAACCAAAAAGAATACATTACAATAAGACCATTATAATCATCCTTAAGAAGAACCAGCAAAATAGACTTCAGCGCTCTATTCCCCACACAGAATTCAGACCCTCCAAGTGTCCCTATTTTCCCTGATTTTTTTTAGTATTATCTAGTAGTGGTAGATAATAGGATGTCCCTATTTCCATTGGAGAAATGTTGGAGGGTATGGAGTTATCCACCCCCCCCAAGCCATCTGAAGGCAATCCTATATAGGGAAGTTTTTTTCAAAATGTTTAATGTTTTATTATGTTTTTATATTTGCGTGTGTAGGTCCCCAGGCCACCCCTCAAATAACTTCACACATAACACGTAATTTAGCTTTGGTTTTTTGGGCACTATTTTGGCCACAACTTTATTAAAATACAAAATCAGTGAGTGGTTGTTTAGACATTGGTTATGACTATCTGTCCCCCCGCCTGGGACAGAACTGACATCCCGAGGTCCGATCGGTAGCCAGTAGAAGGGAAAGTCAAACTTGGGGGTCATTTGAGCTAAGCGTCGGACCCACGCCGCTCACCCCAGCAGCTCCCTGAAAGCTTGCTGGCCCTGGTCCTATGACAAGGATTCCCATGACAGGGATTGGGCGGCCCTGGTCCCATGACAGGGATTGGACGAAATCGTGGCAAGCCCCAGGATTCCTTTAATGGAATCCCCTTCAGCGCAATAGGAGGGGCAGGCACAGCCTATCCTGACCCCTCCACCACCAGCATATTATAACCAATGCCTAACCGCAACCTTACAAGTTGTGACGAATTGCTGAGTAGTAGGCAAAAACCAAATGGCACAGCCAAATACCAAATGGCAAAATTCCTACTAGGCCCCTGCACCAAGGCAGACGACCCCATGACAGGCAAAGCAAGGTCAACCGGAAAAGAGGGCGGGCGGGTGATCCGATGCACTCTGCAAAGAGAAAGAGAAACCAGAGTGCACCAATATTTAAAGACTATGGTCCCACCCACCCAAGTTGCAACATACAATTTGCCCCAGCAACCCGGTTATCCAACCACAATGCCAGGCAACAACTATTAACCTGCCTGGCAACAAGAGGCCTGGCCCGGTGGCCCACACCGCAACACGTGCTCTCATTTATTGGAGAACACGCTATGTTGGAAGCTGCCCAGAGTGGCTGGGGCAACCCAGTAAGATCTATGGGGTATAAATACCAAAATTCTCATTATGGAATGGGATATCACTATTTCCATCAGATAAATGTTGGAGGGTATGAGAGCTACAATTCTCAAAGTGGTTTAACAGTGGGAACTGTAGCTCTATGAAGGTAATAGGGAGTTTCCTGAGAGCACCCTTAACAAACTATAAGATTTGTTATTCTTTCACATTAAATACCTTAGAAATGTTTCAACTTTAGAAAACATGTCCTCTGTTTTGTTTTGTTCTGTTCTTGCAATTAAAGACTACATATCCTATTAGTTTCATTTCTCCAGTTGAAATGTGCTCTCCCATAAAATATCAATGGGCATAATACTGTTTAATACTGGCTTGACCGTGTACTTGGTGTTTCTCTCACCCCATGCCTTGTTCAGTCTGTCTCCAAATTACTACTCAGTTTTCATGATGCTGCTCCATCACTCACAGTCCCTGCCTTGGAGCTATCGGTAATTATGCAAGGCATTAGGAATACCTCTGCTATTCCTTTCACTTATACAAAGGGTCTGACAGCATGTCACCTGTTTTGCAAAATAAAAATAAAATACATATTGTTCAGAACACAGCCCGCAAACACACATATTTCCATTGCCTTGTAAATGAGCAGTTGGGCCTATAAACAGTTTCTGCCTTCGGAATCAGAAAAAGATCTTAGTGGCACCCACTTCTGAGGGCTAGAGTTTGTGCACTGGTGCATGAAAGTAGAGAATCATTTCTGAAATCTATGCAAGTTGTGTCTGAGCGAGTTCGCTGAATGAACACAATTTACCATTTTTGAATATGTGGCCCGCTAGAGTACATCTCTCCCTTCATCTGCTCCCTGTTAACAACAACAACATTAGAGGCTGAATATAGCATTTCTGTTGGGGTCACTAAGTACAGAATTATGATATGAACCAATTGTGAGTAAGCCAGGGGCCTTCAAGCAGTTCTCTACTTTCCTAAAACACTTCTAGGGAAGTGTTTTACGGGCAGAATAATGAATAACGCAGAAGGTGAGAGACAAAATGATCCAGGGGTAATGGATAAAAATTCTATTTTGATTCATGAAGATACATTTGCAGCACAAACCAATTTCTGTTAAGTCAGAATTAAGTCCCACTGATTTAAAGGAGACTTTGGGTGTGTTCACATTACCACTGTAGAGCACAGCAAAGTTATCTGCCCCCTGACTACACATTTCATAGCTCTCCCTCCAGCTGTACACATCATGAATGTCAGATTTGTTTGTGTTTGTGTTATAGACAAGGGGTGTTGACAACTTTACCCTGTGCAAAGTTATTCACACCTTGGCCAGAGACAAATTAGAAATGGCTTAAGGACTTCAGTTGGTGTGAAGGTGGTTTGGGAAATAATGTGCCAAAGTACTAGATATATATGCATTTTTAATAATGTCAATACATCCTAAATATCTAGCAATGGAAACACAATGAGTTCACAGCAAACAGGAATGCAAAGACAGGTAAACAAAACCTGGAGGATATTTTGTGAGTTTTACCTTTTCTTCTTCCTTGCAATGCAATGCAATAGCAAAATCTAAACTGTCCAGGCCTTGCAATTTATTCAGATTACAATTCTATCTCTTTCAATATTTATTTGACACATGTAGCGCTCAGAATGTTGGGCTAGGATTGAGAAGACTTGGGTTCAAGTCCTCACTTTGCCACAGGATCACAGGGCAGCCTTTCAGCCAAAGAGAAAGGTATGCAGATGATTCTCTCCAGGAACACAGCCTCACACTGTCATGTTTTCAGCTCCGGATAAAGTCATTTCATATTTCTAACATGCTGTACCTGTACCTGGGCTCAGCACATGATTTTGGATGTAACATTATTTTTTGAGCGTCTGTTTTGGAACAGGTTCTTTTGGTAAAGCTTTTGAGCTATATTTTTGGACTGCACAATTTTTCTTTCAAGAAGAGTCATTTTTTATTAATGCTATTGCTTCCATATGCACAATATTAATAAGTGCAATACCACATTCTATAGAACAAAGGTTAGTGCTCAGGTAACAGGTCTTTGACCGATGACAGTACACTGTATCGTGTTCCCTGTCAGAAAGTGTAGTAAAATTAAGAAACATAAATTTGTTCATGTAAATTCCATGTGACATCCATCTAGCTCAGACTTTTATGAGGGAGCTACCACAGTTTGCATGGTAGAACACATGCTTTGCATGCAAAATGTTCTTTGGCATCTCCAGTTAAAAGTATTTGGTTACAGGTGAAGGGAAATACCTTTTCTGGAGACCCTGGAGTGCCATTGATGATCACAGTGGACAACAATGGGCTAGATGGACTAATAGTGTTATCTAACACAAGTCTTCCAGCATTGTATGATAAAAAAACAGTCAGTGTAGCTAACAATCAAAAACATAACTTGCAGTATGCATAAGGTCCATCCCATGCAATAAAACACAATAAACCACATCAAGCCAGCAGAGAAAAAATTATCAAGCAAGCAAGCAAACAAACAAACAAACAAACCCACAGGTGATATTCAAAGTTAAATGAGCAAACTTCCCCTCACACAAAGGTACCTTCCCTTCCTCTCCTACCCTTGCAGCTAATACCAACCCTCACCTGGCTGGGGAGAAACATGCTAGGGTGGGAAAATACGTTCCACCAACAGTAACCACTAGTGGATAGACACCATTGGATTTCAACAAACATCAACAAAAGAAGACTAAAACATGTAATTTCCAAATGTGTAGAGAGGAGGACTGACACTACCCCCATTGACAATGTGCTGGTGGTTTTTACTGCAGACCCTGCAAGTGTTCCTATTTTCCAGAGACATCCCTGATTTGGAGACGCCACCCTGGTTTCAGATTTGATCCCAGAATGTCTTGCTTTTCCTTAGGATGTCCCTCTTTTCACTGGAGAAATGTTAAAGGCTATGGAGTTATTCGACTCCCAAGATGAATGAAGGCAATCCTGGATAGGAAAGTTTTTTCCAATGTTTAATGTTTTATTATGTTTTATATATGTTGGAAGCTGCCTAGAGTGGCTGGGGCAACCCACTAAGATGTGTGGGGTATAAATAGCAAAATGATCATTATGGAATGGGACGTCCCATTTTCATCGGAGAAATGTTGGAGGGTATGTTACTGTATATTGCCGGATACATTTGCAGCAACATTTGCAGCAAGTTCCTGTGTGCATGACCTCTGGACTGGGGAACTGAGTCTTCTTGCACAGCAATTCAGCATGTGGTCAGGATTCGAACAGGTAGCCAGGAGGAAAAGACAGCAATTACTCAACTTAAAAGAACGCTTTAAACACATAATTCATAAACACAGTGTATTACAAATAGCAGAAAATACATTCAGATAGATCCCACCAGGAAATCAGGGAATGACTGATTTCCTCTCTTAATATATATTTTTGAACGTTTCCCTCCCACAATGTATGCACACTCAGTGATATATTGAAAAGCTTTCTTTAGGGGGAGAAAACATCACTGGGAATTTGTTAGCATTTGATAAAAGGCTTTGTGAAGACAAATCACAAATAGAATAGTAAAGCAGAGCATAAGTGAAACCACTTTGCAGCCTGGACTTGGGAAAAGTTGTAAGTACAATGGTACCTCGGGTTACAGACACATCAGGTTACAGACACTTCAGGTTACAGACGCTTCAGTATGGTGAGAGCCAGTATGGTGTAGTGGTTAAGAGCGGTAGTCTCGTAATCTGGGGAACCGGGTTTGCGTCTCCGCTCCTCCACATGCAGCTGCTGGGTGACCGTGGGCTAGTCACACTTCTCTGAAGTCTCTCAGCCTCACTCACCTCACAGAGTGTTTGTTGTGGGGGAGGAAGGGAAAGGAGAATGTTAGCCACTTTGAGACTCCTTAAAGGGAGTGAAAGGCGGGATATCAAATCCAAACTACTACTACTACTACTACTACTACTCTTCTTCTTCTTCTTCTTCTTCTTCTTCTTCTTCTTCTTCTTCTTCTTCTTCAGGTTACAGACTCCGCTAACCCAGAAATAGTACCTTGGGTTAATAACTTTGCTTCAGGATAAGAACAGAAATCGTGCAGCGGCAGTGGGGCACCGGTGGGAGGTCCCATTAGCTAAAGTGGTACCTCAGCTTAAGAACAGTTTCAGGTTAAGAACGGACCTCCGAAATGAATTAAGTTCTTAACCCGAGGTACCACTGTAAAGAAATACCTTCATATGTACCTCTATATGCTGCATTGCAATGGACACCTAGATGCCTGCTCTGTATCTCTTGCTACATAGCCCTGTTTCCCTATTCCACAATGATCATCTATTCAAGATGGCTGCTGTATACAAACCCTGCAGGCCTTGCTGCATCACTTGGGTCTTCGGGGACATTGCTGTTAGTGGTTGTCCATTGCTTGGATGCCCAACTCATATCTCCCAAGAGTCCTGCATTCCATATTGTGGGCCCAGTTCTGTGGAAAGTTGCTTAAAGACTGTGCTGCTAAGCAGTAGCGTAGTCCCTTGGTCCCTGAATGGCTTAGTTGTCAAACAAATTGGCTCCCGGACACCGCAAACCCAGAAGTAAGTGTTCCGGTTTTCGAACATTTTTCAGAAGTCGAATGTCCAATGCGGCTTCTGTGTCTTCCGATTGAGTGCACGAAGCTCCTGCAGCCAATCGGAAGCCATGCTTTGGTTTTTGAATGGTTTTAGGAGTTGAACGGACTCCTGGAATGGACTAAGTTCGGGAACCAAGGTACCACTCTATATAAATTGTTAGAATAAGAGTCAGCAAGCTAGACTGTGATGTGACTTAGCTTTGCTAGTGATTTTATCCCTTAAAAAGGTACACTGTGGATCTTTCTTTGATGTTAGCCTGAGAACATGACTGCACGTTGCCTTTAAGAATGTGTAGCAGAGAAAAATCTTTTTGCACCCTTATCCCGACCACATTTACTTAGGGAGTACATGCTGCTGATTTAATTGGCAGTTATTTTGTAAGTTAATATGCTTAGGTTTACAGCTTTGCAACCTGCTCTTATGAGAAAAATAAGTGCAGGATCCAGTGGGTGTAATGTTGGAGCAATGCATTATGCTTTTGGTAGATGCCAACCTAATCCTTTATGCTAACATAACAGCATGTGACTGTGCTATGCTACCAGCCCAATGCCATCATGATTAGAAGAAGCACAACTTCAGCACAGACATCTGCTAACATGACAAAAAAATGGGTTGAGAGAATTCAGGATGGAGGTAGGACTGAAGAAAGTTCTGTTCAACCGTCATAAGGCCAGTTACTGTGGAACTATAATTCGTGCTTTATATATATTGCACTAAATGGGGATGGGATTATTAGCTTGCCAAAATTTCAGGCTGGCACCACCAGCCTGCCTTTCCTTCCATGTTCCATATGCCACAACAGTTGCCTTGGGTAGGAAGGCAATCCATATGTCCCCACAGCTGTGCATGTCTAAAAGACAATAATATTTATTTAATTAAGACTTATAGAGTGTTTTCTGTATTGTGTCTTGACAAACAATCCTTATTTTGTTTAACCTTTGTCTATCATTTTATTCCAATGAGAAACTGCATTCTAATAGGAAAGGGAAGATGAAAAAATGGTTAGATTATCATGAGTGAGGGGCACAATTCTTGCTGTACATACCTTATTTTCATTCTACAAATGTGCCTTTTCTTTTATTCTACAAATCATCATTTTGCTTGTCTGTAATCTCCAGCCTTCCTTGAGTGTTTAGTAGTAGAAAGCAACATGAGCAAATTCTTCCCACAGAGAAGAAGAAGAGTTTGGATTTGATATCCCGCTTTATCACTACCCTAAGGAGTCTCAAAGCGGCTAACATTCTCCTTTCCCTTCCTCCCCCACAACAAACACTCTGTGAGGTGAGTGGGGCTGAGAGACTTCAGAGAAGTGTGACTAGCCCAAGGTCACCCAGCAGCTGCATGTGGAGGAGTGGAGACGCGAACCCGGTTCACCAGATTACGAGTCCACTGCTCTTAACCACTACACCACACTGGCTTTCTCACAGAGCTTTTTTTCAGATCAGGAAGTATGGCAGATGGGGGTGGGGGGCTGATGTAAAGAAACACACGCATCATGTTTGACCACCTTGCATCATTCAAGTAAGCTTGATGCCATTCCCCCCCCTCCATTGTATAAAGAAAAGATGAAGCTTCCTGCCAAAAAGACAGATAAACAACACAGTAACTAACATGATGCCATGCAGCATAAGAATTTTCTCTCAAGGCCTCCCAAACCCTGGAGCCAGCACCATTGTGGGTGTTGTTTTCTCTCTTTCAATTTGGAAATAATATATATATTTCTGCATAACTTAGGAAGGATCCCAAACATCCCTGATTTCGTGGTGGGACAGGGTTGGTTTTCTCCTTAGGTTGTTTCTTCTTAATGTATGTTGAACTTACATTGTACGCCTAAAAACGGCGAGTTACCTCACTCTGGTTTCCCTCATACCCTCCAACATTTCTCCAATGAAAATAGGGACACCCTATTTCATAATAACAATAACAACAATCATTTTATTATTTATGCCCCACTCATCTGATTGCAATGCCCCGACCACTCTGGGCAGCTTCCAACATATATAAAAACATAACAAAACATTAAGAAACTTCCAGATGCAGGGATGCAGGACATTCCACGATCAAATCAGAAACCGGGATGGCATCTGTAAATCCGGGACTGTCCCTGGAAAATAGGGACACTTGGATGGTCTGTTCTGTATGGTCCCATTTTGGCTGTAATCCTGCTGGAACTCATCACATGAGTTCACTGTTATGATTATGGCTGCAAAGATAATGGCCTTATATAACTTATTTGTTCAGAGGCATAATGCTGTTGAGTATCAGTTGCTAGGTAACACCAGTAAGAGAAGGAGATGGCCTTCAAGCCCTCCTTGTGGGCTTCCTGGGGGCATTTGACTGGCCAGTGTAGGATGCTAAAGTTGATGGACATTTACTCTGATCCGATAAATCAAAATTAAACATTTTGCAGACTTTTAATTTTTCTATTATAACCTTTCAACAAACAACAAACACAACATACCATTTGTGAATCTAACAAAAAGTATCACTGTTATCTTTGTAGCTACCTGAAAATGTTGATTTAGTGATAGGGTGAAAATCAGATGTGTTGTGGCTCTCTCTTTTGCCTTCCGAAGAGATGAAGAGAGGAAGAGAGAGGACTGTAACTCAAAGTCCTAGGTTCAATCCTGGAAGTCTGGAAATGTCCCCCACTTGAAATCCAAGAGAGCTACTGCCCATCAGTGTAGGAGATACTGCCTGAGATGGGCCAAGGTTTTCACTCAACATAAGGCAGTTTTTAATGTTTCAGGGGGGGAAAACTGCTAGTTAGATGTGACAGCATTTCGATACCAGCTTTGAGCCACATTTTTACCGTTCATACCATTTGGTGCCCTTTGCTAAATGAAGTCCATTTGGAAGTTTCAGTCCTTTTATGCACAGCCTTATCTACTTACATTCCCTTGAAATATATATGTGTATTCTCAAATCTGCAAGACAGTAAACATCTAGCAAGGAATGGGAATTTTTAAAATCCATAACAATTTTAAACTAATCTGTTGTGCAGGTTTGTCAGCAGGAGCAACACATCCCTTTAAATCACATTTCCCTTACAGATTGGAAGGTACCAATGTGATACAAAAGAAATTTAATCTATAAGGCAGTTTTTATATTGACACATTAACCCTTTGGTTAACCCGCAATAATTTCAGTCCTTGATAAAATATTTGAAACTGATCTTCTGACTGCAGCTTCAGAGATCAAACATCTCATAGGAGGTAACGCAAAACAAAGTCAAAAGATAAGGCTCCTTTTTTGCTGAAAAGCAATTTGTATATTTCTTACATAATCTTCAAAAATTGGAAACATTGTTATATCAAACCATCTTTGAAGGCAAATTATGTCTCAGGCGGAGGAATCTATTCACCCCTTTGAGTTTATTATACATTAAAATGTGTAACCAGAGACTGCTTGGGAGATTAAAATCCCTTTGTGCTTTTCATACTTCAAAAATGGTATAAAATTGCAAATATATTATTCCTGTTGAATCATTCTCCGAAGAGACCACTAAGACTTTGGAGGAATCTTTTAGAATGTATTTTCCCATAAATGTATCAAGCTGAATTATTCTTCTATTAAAAGGAACCATTTGTAGTGTTCCATTATTCTGCATCTCCTTCACAGGTCCTAACAGGGCTCCCTCTAATATATTTAACAGCAATAGTATATCAAAATGTATGTGGCGAAATTCAGCCAGCAGGAATTATTAAACAACTATCACTCTGAGCTGTGAAATCTAACACGTGAAGCTAGAAATAAGCTAAGCTTCCAATAAAGCCAGGTGCATTCAGATAAACCTTTTTATCACAGGGCTAATGAATGCTGAATCTAATCCCGTACTAATATCTTCAGTTACACTTTTGCAGCTGAGCCATTTGTTCACCACCGCTTTGGCAGAAATAATTCAGCCTGTTTTTGTCTGTCCACTTGGAAGCTATCCCATCAGTCCAAAAAAGCAGGGAATAAGGACCATTGAGAAAAAAGGAATGTCATACGGAGAGTCAAATGTGATGAAAATCCTTACTGACTCAATTAAACCTGTTGTTAACCAGTTTGCAAATCTAGCTAGCAAGTACTTTAAGAAATTCACTAGCTAGGTAGGTTGTTGCAGTGCAGTTTCACTTACAAAGCCTTAAGAGATCCAGCGCCAAGGGCCTTCTGGCGGTTCCCTCATTGCGAGAAGTGAGGTTACAGGGAATCAGACAGAGGGCCTTCTCGGGCGCTGGACCTTGAATAGTTAATTCAAGTTGGCACCCTTAGATTGTACCATGCCCTTGTCTCTCATCACCACCAAAAGTACAGCCTGACCACCAAAAGTACAGCCCTGCTGAGCCATCTAGCAGCAAAAAGGAAGCCCATTCCTCCGTTCAGCTCTCTGCATACTGCTGCCTGTGGCCACCCACCGCTGCTTCCAGTCTCCTGACAGCAGTGTCTTCCAGATTCTTCCTCTTCATCAGACTACTTCAGTGGCTGCTGTTTTCTAACTGTCCTTCAAACTTTTAGTGCCCATTTGGAATTGGAGACGTGTGAACTCTCTGACACAAGGCACATTTCCAGCTCCGGCATGTAGAGTACTAAAAGCAAGAGGTATCAGCACGCAGCTAATGCAACCCAATTTCATTTGGTTTGGAAAGCTGCTAAAATGCCTAAATGGAACGGAATAATGCTTTGTTCCTTTGATCCTTCCCTCTGGATTGTTTCTTTTTTAAAAAGTCGTCTTTTGATTTTGCCTTGCAGAAATGCAGAAACCATGACTTTCCTTGAGTACCACTTTTTGCTACAAGTGGTTTTTCCTTGCTAAGAAATAAGATCAAAACAATGGAAGTCTAGCTCCCTAATGTGCAGATGAAATATTCACTGCTTCCTGGTGCCTCTCTTCTTTCACTCCTAAAATATGATTTTGCTTAATGCTTATTTACTTTGGCCCGTCTCCTTCCACCCCATGCTCCAGAAATGTCTGAATAGCCTGCTGTTATGCTAAAATAGTCAACGCAAAAAGGAACCAGCATTTGCTTAGCACCAACAGCATAATACAAATAGAAACTATTTGGTTATTAGAGCCGATGTGTGGAAATTGCAGGGAAGCAGATTTTGGCTAAACCTTTAGAGAAACTTCCTAATGTGGTGAAAGAGGAACAGGCTTCATTGGAGGTAGCAGGTTCTCCTTCAGTGGAAGCATCTGAGCAGAGGCCAGAAGATCATCTGCCAAGGATACTGTGACTGCGTTGGGCCTGTATTAAATGATCTCCAAAGTCCTTTCTGATTCCAGGATGAATGAATGAATCTGAATGAATCTTTATTGCTAAAAGCTATAAGCCGTCACAATTGGTCCCAGGATTCTATGATATTTCTCAGAGCGCTTACAATCTGCATAACGTTGGCAGATGTCAAAGGAAGGGACAAGTTGCAGCCAAGTTTCAGTAGCGAGACAAAAGCACTATCCTTTTGTAACTAAAAAGAATTCCAAGTCTCTTCAGGATTTGCCATTGGTACATTGGTACCTTGGGTTACAGGCGCTTCAGGTTACAGGTGCTTCAGGTTACAGACTCCGCTAACCCAGAAATAGTACTTTGGGTTAAGATGCTTCAGGATGAGAACAGAAATTGTGCGACGGTGGCACAACGGGAGCGGGAGGCCCCATTAGCTAAAGTGGTGCTTCAGGATAAGAATAGTTTCAGGTTAAGAACGGACCTCCAGAACAAATTAAGTTCTTAACCCGAGGTACAACTGTATATTTCTGCTGATTTTTTTATTTTATTTATTTATTTATTTATTTGAAATAGGTTTTAAGAATTATTTGCTATTCATATAATTGGGTGTGTGTGGGTGTGTTAATTTGCCTTAGGGGGTTAATTTGATAAAGAAGTCTTGAGAACCTTCCTCCTGAAGGGAGGTGAGAGAGTGAGATTTTCCTTGCTTCAACGAGCCAACGAGATAAAGATGGTGGTTCTCAGTTTTTAACAGAAGCTCTGCCCTGAGCTCTTCCTTCTTCATCCTTACAGCCCCCATGCACTTGGCCTTTGACAGTATGAGACTTGTCAGTCGCCTTCACATGGGCCAAGTAGGAATTTCTTAGATATTTCTTAATTAGCTGTGGTGCACCTTTTTTTCAGCTATGCTGCCCTTATTTCATTACCTTTTAATGACTATGGACTTTTGAATTTGGTTCTTCTTATAGGCAGTTAATATAGGCAGGTAAGTAAAGATTTGATCATTGGTAAGCACCCGAGGACCATTTGCTTGGGCGACACATCTCCAACCTTCTTCTGACCAATCTGGGAAGCTGCTTGGACTGGGGTTCTTGGGGCCAGGCAGGTATCTGCTGCTAAATGTTGAACAGCAGAGGTGGAATGTGGTGGTCAGGTCAAAAACACTGAGGGCTCCCATTGAAAGAGGGTGGGAAACTTTGCCTCCCATCATGCCATTGGGCTGATGGAGCTCATCTGAGGTAGTTTTGCCAAGGAGGTTTTCCCTTCAGTTTACTCACTTTTAACCTGCTTGCACTTAGTTAAGTTGTATTCAATAAATGTAACGTTAAACCAAAGTTGGCATTGAGTCTATCCTCTGGGTATGTGGCCAATGGCCATGTATAATTTTTATATTATCTTACTTTCTTCCTTCTGGATTTATTTCTCAAATTCTATTTTCTCACTCAATATTACATGTTTGTTTCTGTCTCATCAACCCGGATTTAATTTGCATGTATTGAAAAACAGGTGGTCGTATTACAATAACACCAGCTACTTATATGTAAAATATCACTGCATTTATGTCTCAATACTTGAATACAATGAATCATTTTTATTCCCGGATATCAAAACTCCTTTAAATTCCCATCCAAATTAAAATTAAGCAATGCTCATGGAGATATTTTAGGTGCTAAATTCCTATTTCCATTCATTTTGTATCTCTAGGAATGAGTTAGCTGTAACTTCCTCATTTTTATATTTCCTTTCCATTTTTGACATCCACAATAATTTTTAAGGTTGTATTCGCAATGGGAGTTCCTCCTGAGTAGAGATGTATGAGATTGCATATTAAATAGTATTTTGTAGCAGTTTCTTCAGGTGGGGCGTGGTGGAGAGAGAATCACATTGTTATGGTTAACAAAAAGGACAGCAAAACCAACAGTACCATTTTTTTAAAAAATGATATTACAGGCTGCTGCTATTTTTCTTACTGCTGCTTGTTAAGAAGTTGTATACTAGCAAGGTAACCAGACAATAAGGGACGCGGGGGGCGCTGTGGGTTAAACCACTGAGCCTAGGACTTGCTGATCAGAAGGTCAGTAGTTCGAATCCCCGCGATGGGATAAGCTCCCGTTGTTTGGTCCCTGCTCCTGCCAACCTAGCAGTTCGAAAGCACGTCAAAGTGCAAGTAGATAAATACGTACAGCTCCGGCGGGAAGGTAAATGGCATTTCCATGCGCTGCTCTGGTTCGCCAGAAGCAGCTTAGTCATGCTGGCCACATGACCCGGAAGCTGTATGCCGGCTCCCTCGGCCAATAAAGCGAGATGAGCGCCACAATCCCAGAGTCGGCCACGACTGGACCTAATGGTCAGGGGTCCCTTTACATTTACCTTTAATCAGACAACGCTGTCCATGATCAGAACAAGAGAAGCATTTACTGGGTTTTTCAAGTTAGTCTCCATATGGGGAGCTGAAGGTTACAAGCTTGTCCTAGTGTGGTTCTGTAATAACTGAGGATGTTCCTGGCTCTGTGAGAGGAAATATGATGCCCATCGGCCCATCGGTTTTTTTTTTACTGGAAAGATAGTTGGCAAGGCTACTGAATACCTATATACCATTTATACCATTTAATTGGTGATTTGATTCTGATCAATAAACATATGGACTCAGCTAAGCAATAATTGTAGTGTTTCTTTGCATCTTCTTGGAGAGCCCAGGACCAAGACATATCTGCCTCATTAGAATGTATTTTATGAACAAACATGGTTTTGGAGCGTTGTGACAGAACAATCTCCATACATTATACAATTTCTAAGTAAGGCAGCTGTTACATCTATCCTGTCAGGTTTATTGTGCACTCTCCCTACCAACATAAAGAGATATTATGCTGTCTGTACAATGTTCTTTGGAGTGCTACAATTTTAGCACTTCTGGAAAATTGATAAAAATGTCAATTCCGAAAGATGAGCAGTCACATTGATCTGCGGATTTCAAAGGCAGGCAGAATGCCAAACTGTTAAATTTGATCCACATTAATTTGGTTTGTTTCAAAACCAAACAGAACACAGAAACTACCACACAGAAACTATTTTGGTCCACTGGATTTACTTTATGGAAATAAATTTTAAAAAGCAATATCTGATATAATCATTCTTTTAGCTCTGCCCCCCCCTCAAAAAAAATCTGTAGAACTCAGAGTTCTTTGTCCTCTAAAGTCTACATGCAGAAAAATGCTGCAGAACGTATATATCATACCCACCTAAAGCAGTGATTGGTCCCAAACCATAAATATAATATTTTTAATTTTGTAAAAGGTAAAGGTACCCCTGCCCATACGGGCCAGTCTTGCCAGACTCTAGGGTTGTGCGCTCATCTCACTCTATAGGCCAGGAGCCAGCGCTGTCCGCAGACATTTCCGGGTCACGTGGCCAGCGTGACAAGCTGCATCTGGCGAGCCAGCGCAGCACACGGATCGCCGTTTACCTTCCCGCTGGTAAGCGGTCCCTATTTATCTACTTGCACCCGGAGGTGCTTTCGAACTGCTAGGTTGGCAGGCGCTGGGACCGAACGACGGGAGCGCACCCCGCTGCGGGGATTCGAACCGCTGACCACGTGATCGGCAAGTCCTAGGTGCTGATTTTGTAATTATGTAATTATGTAATTTTGTAATTGATTTTGTAATTTAATTTTGTAGATGCGTAACCACTGACATGGGTGGCGCTGTGGAGGACACGGGTGGCGCTTTGCAGGACACGGGTGGCGCTGTGGGTTAAAGCCTCAGCGCCTAGGACTTGCCGATCGAAAGGTCGGCGGTTCAAATCCCCGCAGCGGGGTGCGCTCCCGTCGTTCGGTCCCAGCGCCTGCCAACCCAGCGGGAAGGTAAACGGCGTTCCGTGTGCTGCGCTGGCTCGCCAGATGCAGCTTGTCATGCTGGCCACGTGACCCGGAAGTGTCTGCGGACAGCGCTGGCTCCCGGCCTATAGAGTGAGATGAGCGCACAACCCTAGAGTCTGGCAAGACTGGCCCGTACGGGCAGGGGTACCTTTACCTTTACCTTTTAACCACTGATAGAGTTGGAAAACCCAAAGAACAATTCATGTAAATATTTAAAGTGCATATTCTCATAGGAAAGGTGGTGGAGAGTTTCGTGGTGGGTCAGCAGCAGGCATTCTGGAATGACATAGACTCCACTGAGACCTTTATCAAGAGCAGGAGAAGAGAAGTGCAACCTTACTCCTGCTTTTTTCTTCTCTGCTGCTTTAGATGCTAACAATAATGGTATTCTCCTGCACCAGCTCCATAGGATGGGAATTGGGGGCAGTGAGCTACTGTGGTTCAGGTCTTTTCTACATGGCCTAAGTCAGAGATTCACACTGGAAGAGTGCTTGTTTCGCCCCTGGCAGCCTATAGAGTGCCGCAGGGCACTATTTTACCCTCAGTGCTATTTAATATGAAGCTTCTGGGGGCAGTCATTAGGAGATTTGGGAGCCAGCAGCCATCAACATGCTGATGGCACTAAACTCTGTTTATCCATAATATCTGAATCGGCAGATCCTGTGTGGGTCCTAGACCAGTGCCCGGATGCCTTCCTCAGATGGATGAGGGAAAATAAGGTGATCTTCTTGAATCCCAGCAAGATACAGATACTGTGGGTGAGTTGTTCCATTGTCCAATAGATTGTCCAACTGCCTTTCTGGCTGGGATTGCACTCCTTCTGAAGAAGCATGTATGCTGGAAGAGCGGTGCTTTTTTTTCTAGAAAAAAGGGTGCAGGAATGCTGCCCTGTCCCTCCTGCTTCTTCACCAGCAGAAGAGGGAGGGCTGCTCTGTGAATGTCTGCTCTGCAAGCTGTCCTGTCCCTCTTGCTTCCACGCACAAGCAGGAGGAACAGGGCAGCTCCATGGACGAGAATAGCAGATGCGTAGAGAAGCTTCTTTCCTGCACCTCAGCTCTGCAAGCTGCCCTGTCCCTTTTGCTCACTTGCACAAGCTGGAGAGACAGGGCGCTTGCAGCACCAAGGCAGGGGAGACTTCTTCCCGCATGTCAGCTGTTAGTCCTGGAGGCTGAAGAGCCTCATTAAAGCCCTGCTGCACCTCTGGCAAATGAGAAAACCCTCTCCAGTGCCCATAAGGGATGTCCTCTTTGCTCTCCGAGGAGAGTCTTCTCATAGCCAGAGGCATGACATGGGGAGAGGTGCCAGAACACAGTTCTGGTGCATTCTGGATGGAAAAAAAGCCCCGTGAAGGTGTAGATGGAAAGCTCCTACGACAGGCATAGGCAACCTCAGCCCTCCAGATGTTTTGGGACTACAACTCCCATGATCCCTAGCTAACAGGACCAGTGGTCAGGGATGATGGGAATTGTAGTCCCAAAAACATCTGGAGGGCTGAAGTTGCCTATGCCTGTCCTATGATCTGTTTGCAGAAGGTGCAAAAAGACAAAAAGTCCCACCTTTGTTGAAATTCTCTTCTGAATCTATGAAGCTACAGACTGAGTGGGAACATTAGTCCACAAAGCCCCATACTCTGAATGCCGGTGGTTTTCCAAGGCTTCCAAGAAGTGACATAGGGAGGACCACAGAGTGTCCCTGGTGAAACAAAGGAAGAAGAAGAAGAAGAAGAAGAAGAAGAAGAAGAAGAAGAAGGAGAAGAAGAAGAAGAAGAAGAAGAAGAAGAAGAAGAAGAAGAAGAATAGTAGTTGTAGTAGTCGTCGTCGTAGTAGTTTGGACTTGATATCCCGCCTTTCACTCCCCTTAAGGAGTCTCAAAGTGGCTAACATTCTCCTTTCCCTTCCTCCCCCACAACAAACACCCTGTGAGGTGAGTGAGGCTGAGAGACTTCAGAGAAGTGTGACTAGCCCAAGGTCACCCAGCAGCTGCATGTGGAGGAGCAGGGAAGCGAACCCAGTTCACCAGATTACGAGTCCACCGCTCTTAACCACTACACCACACATGCAAACAAATCACTTCAGAACAGGGTGGAGGTGGACCAGCCCATATGGGCTTATCCACCACCAGAAAATGATGATTGGGGGCATATTTACTTGCACTGGATTTCAAGCCCCATTTCCCCCCCCCATGGGAAAATATACTGTCAGAGTGGTCCATTTAACTTTTCTCAATTATGCTGGAGCTGTCCTCCAGCTTCTACCCACTTCTCATTTTACAAAGCGAGCCTTTTTCCCTTTTCAGAAGGAGTGGGGATAGTAGGTAGAGGATGGCAGCTTGGGTGAGAGCAGAAGTGAAGTGGCGGTGTGGTGTGAGGAGCTGTTCCTCCCTTGATCCTTCTCTTTGCCATTCACAGAGGGATGCTTAATTCATTCAGCAACCTTTGCTTTGACTCCTCAGCTTATCCCTAAAATGGTCTCATTGCAAGAAAATCTAGCTCTTTGAGATGTAATATAGCTCAACGGAATTAGTAATGGCAAAAAAATAAAATAAAAATCCCACCTGAAATGGATTGCGGTCCTATATAAAACATTAATCTGATAATGTTCCTTTGAATATTAAAGTCAAAGTTCTGGGAACATACACAAGAGTTCTTCAAGCACTGTGACACTCAAAAGCAAATGCAGTATTTGAAAGTATCTTTTCTTGACTTTCAAAGTACCATTTCTTGACTTTGAAGTACCATTTCTTGACTTTGTTTCAGGAATTCCTTCAAAGACCACCACCACACATTTCACTAGAAAACATAGATTTTGCTTCCATGCTCACCTATCATCAAGAATGCAGAAAGCCAATTCTGACACCAGGGGGAAAGGCAGGACAATACTATGAAAAAATTATGCAAAGTATGCAGATCAATATTTTCTCCTACTTTTACTGCTCAAATATACAAACGGTTATGGTCCTATTGTACGCTTAGGGATTATTTAGCCTGAAGAAATAAAGTTTTTAATATCTTTTCTTTACAGTTCTAATTATGTGCATTAATGAAACCATCATATTATTCAAAAGACTTGCTGAGTTACACATATTGAAAATGGGTTTATGGAGTTTCCTGACAGGTTTACAAATTGTGACATTTTGAAAAATATATTAAAATTATAACTTACTCCACTCTGATATTTTAAAGAAAGATATTGCATGAAATTAAATGTTTTATAGGCCATTTATTATGGTGACATTTAGTGAGATATATTAGTAATACATAGTTATCATAGCCATTGAAGGAAAAAAAAAGGAAATTACAGGAGATTATAATAATTTACATTATACATTGCTAGGGTGCACGGCACATTGGTGAGACAATGTAATGCTATGTATTTATATCAAGATGTCTACATCAACACTCATCTTTTGGCATCTTATATACTAAAAAGTGAGCAAAAAAAATGTAATGGACATTAAGGACGTATTTTGCAAAATATTTAAGTTTGCTTAAGAGCTAGCAATCTGAGGTGGAACCTTCCTATATCAACCTGCCCATAACTTTAGATCTACTGAGTAGTCTTATCTTCATTTTGGGAGATCTATGACCAGAGCAGTAGCTAGGTGATCTTGCACCCCTGGCAGAACCATCCAGATTGTACCCGCTAGCCACAGACAGATTGGCTCTTCTTTCTGTCTCTCCTTCAAACCCCCCTCACTCACGTCACCTTGCAATGAATTCTTTTTTGTAATGAATTCTGATTGAAGGAGGTCAAAACAGAGAGAGGGCACCAAGATGGGGAAGGCTGACCTAGATAACGGTATATAGGCGTCTCCCCACTTACGCACGGGTTACATTCCGGGCCCCTGCGTGCATAAGTGAAATCCCATAAAGTGGGGAGCACCCCGCTTTAATAGGGAGGAGGGCATGGGAGCCAACTTCCTGGGGCCAAGGTTCCTTTGCCCCCCCCCAAAAAAAATTCAGGAGCCACCCCTAGTTAATGGACATTGTCATTCAAATAGTGTGTGCGTGCTCCATCTCAATTATTCAGGGTGGTTTTTACCTGCCCCCTCCCCATATATTTTATTCAAGTTGTCACCCTTGAAGGAGGGTGTGTGAGAGGAGAGAAAGAGAAAGAGAAGTGACTCTGGAGTATGCAGGCTTCGAAGTTGGCGACTCTCCCCACCCTCGACACCCAAAGAGGCAGTGAGATGGGCTGGGCAGCATCAGGGGCCAAGGCTGGTAGACCTTCCTGGCCCTGGCACCAAGTGAGGTCCTGGAGAGGCAAATGGAATGGGGTGCTGGGACATGCGCAGGCTCCCCTGCCAGGCTGCTAGGAGGGCCAAGGAGTGAGGGGGGCAGCCAGGAGGGCGAAGGGGCGAGGGGGGCAGCCAGGAGCAGCTGCTGCCCACTGCGCCCTCTTCCCCACCTTGCTTGGCTGCGGGCAGGGAGTGCTGGCTGAACAGGGTGCCTGGCAGAGGGACTCAGCAGCCGATTTTGTGCCCCCCCACCTGCACCCCTGGCAGTGGCCCACCTCGCCACCCCCTAGCTAGGGCCCTGTCTATGACTTACCAAAGGGCCCTCATATCCTAGTTGTGGAACACATTTTTCCCTGGAGGTTTAGCTGGTGTCATTATTGTTGAGACACAAGCTGTAGACCTCCCTCTTCTGTCAAGCTTGCTTTAATGTAGAGGGTTACCTGGATTACAGAAAACTGTCCGATAGGTTATTTACCGGTATTTCATTTATTTTACTACTGATTGTGTTTGCATGTGTAAGAACAATGCATACATTAAGCAATCTAGTTCCCTTTGGAAGCAAAGTTAAACCCCTTACTGGACTCATACAGATTGGTTGTGGAGAGAAAGCCCCTTTGAAATTGCCATCTGATGTCATAATGATATCATGTGACTGAAAGGAGATTTCAGCCCACCAGTCAAGTAGCCCATGGGAAGGGAGCCAGTGTGGTGTAGTGGTTAAGAGCGGTAGATTCCGTCTCCGCTCCTCCACATGCAGCTGCTGGGTGACCTTGGGCTAGTCACACTTCAAAAGACTGTGGACAACTGCCAAAGGGAAGTAGGTTTTGGTGGTGGAGAACAATTGATAAAAACAGAAACACTGTGTACAGGTAGCTAGAGGTAGATAACATAGGAAACCAGAATAAAAGCCAAGCTGGTGATATATTATATTGCTATAGCTGTGCTCGCCTGCACTGATTGACAACGAATTTCACCAGTGACCAAACGTATGGCATGTCAAGCTAGCATAAACTTTAAAGGAAGCAATGCTTAATGAACGTCAGCTGGTCATCTGTACTTTCCAGTCAATTTCAATCATTGTTTATGTATTTCATTCTTCCTGCCAGCCCAGGACAACAAACAAGAGATCAAACCATAAAAGAAATCTTAAGAACAATTCCAGCCAAGATGCAGATTTTGGATAATTTTGGAAGGTGAACCACATTAGGAAGCTGGGACGCTAAATTGGCTATACATTTGCTGAGCAGCTTTGCAGAACACTATAGAAGTCAATCCCTTAAAGCTATTGGAAGAGGTAATGGAAGTGCTGGGGATTTTAATAGGGTCACAGTGGGCATTCATTAAAAGGTTACCTTTCCCCTCTCCAACCTTCTCCACCTACAAAATTTTCCCTTTTTTCCATAGGTTTATATTTGCCAAATAACAGCACAAACTGACAAATGTAATTTTTTGATATGCCCACAGCCCACCTATATCTCCTACAGGTGTCACTATGACCACAGCATTTGCATCCAACATAATTATATGTCTCATCCTTTTTTCCAAAAGCACAAACTCAGCTCAAATTAGCTGCTCCAGCCATAAAACTACACTTTCCCTTAAGTGACTGCTGTAGGCTCATTGATCATCCCAGTTTTGTTTTGTGTTGTTTTCCCAAGAGGGGAAGTGCTTGAAAGATGGCTCTCAGAGTTTTATGATTACTTAGATCTGAATGCCTGAACGCAGAGGATCACAATCAGGGACAGGGCTGATTAGCACAGCCTTGATATCACTGTTGCTACTCGGAGCAGCATGTTTTCTCCAGCTTCTTAACCCACCTTCCTACCCAACAGATAAGCTGGCAGAACACATCACTCTAGTCTTAAAACAGCTGCAATGACTTCTCATCTGCATCCAAACATAATTCAAAGTGCTGAGCTTGATCTTCATAAAGCTTGCCATAGCCTAGAGTCACTGTACTTCAAGGACTATCTGCCCCATTTAGGATTGGTTTTGTTTGTTGTTGTTTTTTTTTTCATATTTCTGAAAACTTTGAACAAATACCAGGTATGCTGATTGGGTTTCTATTGAAACCATCTTTAGGCACTAGGAAAGCTGAGTAAAGCAACAGCATAAATCACAGGGATGTACTTGTGAATCTGCTTCTACTCCTGTAACCTCTCTATGCAATGCAGTAACCTGGAATATCAGGATTTTACATCACACAGGGATGTAGTTCTGTACAGAAGCAAGCACCTCGATTCAGATGGTTACTCTCCATTGTGGAAAGTCCAGGGAGAAGGGGGGGGGAGCAGAACTAGCACACCCATCACAATGTTTCCTTATTGTGATTTTTTAAAACCAAGTTTCCAAAACACTTGAGTCAGGTTTGAATGTATCACCTTTCCCATTGGTGTAGGTGCAGCAATAAATAACTAAACAAACAAAACTGCAATGTGATGCATATAAATATGTGCAAGCATTTTCCAGTTGGAGATTACTTCTTTATTGGACAGGAAGTATGTGAGGAAACAGGAGGCCTGTGCTGAAATTCCTCTTTAGTGAGAAACTCACATGAGATGGGATCCAGAGATGGGTGTGTGGCTGTCTCACTAACTCATATTCTACCCCCAGTAGGGTTTGGGAAGTAATTCTGTTTGGTTCACATTAAAATGTGAACCTATCTAATTCAAAACAACACACACACTCGAATGTAGCTGTGATTTGAAATCCACATAAATTGCTTGCATTGCGGGCAAGTGTACACAAAATGTACATATTGGTGAAAATAGCATGTCAAAAGGCATCAGATCCTACAAAAATGCATTAAAATGTGTGTGGTAGGAGAACTAAAATGCCAACTTTTTTAAAAAAAACAAAACAAAAGATCAAACTGATATGGAAATGTGCTAAACCAAATTTAAGACTGGGAAAATGAGAAACTGAAATTGACAAGATTTGTCCATCCCAAACCACCTGCAGGGTAATTTGTTTAGTGGCCTTGGAAACAGGTTCCATACAACTTCTGCTCTGCATAAAAGCAATTTCAAGTTGCACTGAGTATTTTTTAAGCTTTTGGCTCCCGATTTTTTTTAGTGAAAACAGCAGCTTTTGATAAACCTCCCTGGAAACTGTTAGCAGGTATTGTTTATTATTACCATGCAAGAGGTCGAACCTAGTGCAGCCCACTTATCAAAGGCTGAAGTGTTTCCTAATCACTTTAAAAGGTTCTAATCCATGCCCATACCTCTTATTTCTCTGCCCAGCATTACATATTAAACACTGGCCGGAAAAACCAAACAAGCGTTGCTAAAAATAAATTCTGAAGAACCTCATTTCACATATTCAACTGAGGTTATTTTAAAAGTGGAATCTTTTCTTCCCTTGAAAATTTCAGTGAGCCAAGACATCTTCTTTATACTTTTTCTTTTGCTAAGTGGTATAACTTGCAAAGTGGAGAGGCACAAGACTGAATCTCTAGCAGCAGCAGCAGAATGGCTAGGTATTACAATTGCATTACATATAGAGTTGACAATGTAAATGATTTCATAAAGGTTCCTAAAATAGGAAACCAATTGGCTTAATATTTTCTTCAACCAAGAACCCAGTTCTTGTATCTGGGATTTTTAAAAGGAAACTGCTTTACTATTAGCCCTATCCAGCCATTGGGGCGAACAACTGTTGGCTTAAAATGGGGAGGGACACACCTGCAAGCCCCATCTCTACCATCTCTGTGTATACTAACTTCATTTACAACTTTGTGAGCGGAAGAAAAATTGTAACAACATGGATCTGAATGTGTATCCATGTAATTTTATCATTTTCTCACCACTCCAGACAACAACTACTATTTCTGCTACTACTACTACTACCACTAAGCCTGCAGGAAGTTCGGCCTTACCATCAGCCTAACAAAGATCAGGACGTCACCAGCATTCCACACAGTAACCACACACTTGAGATGGTAGATGATTTTGTCTACCTGGGTTCCACCATAACCAGCAAACTCTTCCTTGATGCTAAGCTGGACGTGCTTATTGTCAAGACAGCTATGGCAATGGATCGCCTCTCCAAAAGGCTATGGGAGAATGTGATGCTAACAACCAATGCCAAGATGAAGATCTGACAGGCTTGTGTGCTGAGTATGCTGCTTTATGGAATGCACAGCATCAGGAAGATTTTGGGCATCAGGTGGCAGGACATGTCACGGATTAAAATTAACCGCTGTTTCTTTAATACAAAAGGGACTGAGTCAGCTTGAGTCAGCGGCCTACAATGAATTGGCAAAGCCGGCATGACTCATGCAACCTTTCACCCAAATACAGTGGTACCTCAGGTTACATATGCTTCAGGTTACATACGCTTCGGGTTACAGACTCCGCTAACCCAGAAATAGTGCTTCAGGTTAAGAACTTTGCTTCAGGATGAGAACAGAAATCATGCTCTGGCGGCGTGGCAGCAGCAGGAGGCCCCATTAGCTAAAGTGGTGCTTCAGGTTAAGAACAGTTTCAGGTTAAGAACAGACCTCCAGAACTAATTAAGTACTTAACCCGAGGTACCACTGTATGCTTGTATGTATATATATATATAGAGAGAGAGTGGTCATTGATTGTTTGTGTGGTGAGTTGGTTGGATGGTTAAAAGCTGGTTGCGTTAATGTGTATAAAGCTGTTGGTTGTGGTTGGAGAAGAAGAATTTTAGAATAAAAGCAGCATTCTGCAAAGTACTCTTTCTCAAGGACTCTTTGTGCCGACTGGGGTCCGAGGACCAGGCAAAGGAGGCAAAGGAGGTCAGAACCTTTTCTTTTTCAAACATTGACAGGACAGTCTCAAACCAAGGTGTGCACTCCCAAGCCCAGATTCCCAGCATGTTCACACCCCTGACTCGGAGATGTCTACACTGGCTTGGTCAAGTACACAGAATGGAATATGGCAGGAACCCAAGGATGTGCTCTATGGGGAGATAGGCTTTATATACCAGACCTGTTGGCAGACCAACTCTGCAGCACAGAGATGCCACACCACTAAGAATGTGAGCTAGGAAACTGCCCAACGCAGATTTTGCCTCTCCAACATGACTGGCTTTCCCCATGGAGCAGCCTTTAAAACAGTGTTTCTCAAACTTGGGTCTCCAGCTGTTTTCGGACTACAGTTCCTATCATCCCTGACCACTGGTCTTGCCAGCTAGGGATGATGGGAGTTGTAGTCCAAAAGCAGCTGGAAATCCAAGTTTGGACAGCACTGCTTTAAAGCAACCTCAATCTTGTTAAGTTGTGGGTGAACATATCAGCCGACACAGCGATTCTTCAAACAGCTCTTGTTTATTCAGAGGCCAGAACAGAACTGAACTGAAGGGTTCAGTCAGCCTGCTTATATAGAGCTCCAGTACAACGTAACTGTAACAATTTTCTAAAACTATCCAATCACTGAACGTCACTTTCAATCCCTTATTTGCACAACTATCTACAGTATCCCCCTGCTGGCCCAGGATGAGAACTTCAGTACATAACAAATCTAGCCCACAAAAAATAACTGGTGAATGGTTTCAGTCTTCTTGTATGATCTGTGCTGATTTTGTTAGAACCCCCACGGCTGAGCAATGTGTTTTGCATCTACAAAACAGGACCATGTGCTAACTATTGCTTAATAGTTAAACCATAATTCATCTGTGTTAAGTAATCTGGATGCACTCCTGGGTAAAACATGTGAAGTGCCTTGCTGGATGAGACTGGAGTCAGAGTTTTTCATAAAAATCTTAACAACCAGTTACTGCTGACCAACAGTAGACCACAGTCTATTCCTGCAGCAATGCAATGGGCCTATGAAATGCGTTCCCACTTGCAGTTCCTAAGCCCTGAGTGAAACAGCTTGATTCATCATGATGCTCAGTTATGTTTGTCTATGGACCTTGAGATAGGACATTAATTCAGATGCACCGAGTGCTGCACTTATTGGCTCTTACACACATCTTATTTCTAATTTTAAATGATGATTTTAATGTAGATTAGATGTTATTATTCAGCACCAATGTGAAAGTTATCCTCTTTGACTTCGCTGCTCTGTAACGTTGGGTGGCATTTCTCCTAATGAATATCTTGGCTTGGATGGAAGGCTGAATTGACTTAACCCAATTAACAAGGCTGAAGAGCCTCTCACTCCATTACTTTTCATAAAACTGAATTGCAGTTCATCTAACTTATTAAAAATGGAGACACTTTTTTGACTTTTGCATAATGGATCTAAAAATGAAATGATTTATGTCGAGGTGAAGCAGAGAGGAAGAAGCAAGGGTTTTCAGACTACTTAGAATTCTCTAAGAGGAATGCATGTCAGTGGAACCAAAATTCAGAGTGCATTATAGCCAAGGAAATAATTTCAGTAGTTTGAAAAAGAAATTGAAAAGTTGGAAAATGTGGGATTGGTTTTTAGTTTTGCTCCCTATTCTATAATAATCATAATTTTACCAAAGTGTCCCTTGCAAACTTTGTAAAATCCTCAATATTCCCTCCCATTCTGCACTGATAGTACCTATAAAATCATAATTTCTTGTTGTAACGGCAGCTGACAATATCTGCCATATACTTCCTGTGAACTGAATAAGGATCACTGGGCACAGTTGAGACTATGTGTCTATCTATAAGCACACACGTCCTTGGATCAAGGATCAATAGGATATTAAGAACATATTATGTCAGTTAGGAATGGGGAAATGTTTTTGCCCCCGAGGTATACATAGAGTGGTGGCTGGGTACTGAGGAGTTGCATGCTAGTGAATGTGGACAGCACTGGTGGTAATAGTGAGCAGGGGCATTAATACACACCCAATTTCACACTTGCACACATATTTTAACAAACGCACTCACATTCACATTAATTCATACACAGTCACACTCAGATATCATTGTCTTCCTCCACATATTTTCCCGTCAAAGGCCCCAGTATCTTTTTAAGATATAGGACTCAGCTATACAGCTGCAAATATGATGTTTTAAGTATGTTTTAACTGCATTATACAAATGTGACACCAGATGGTGAAGGTGAGCTTATGGCATATTCAATATATTTTTCAAAACACTTTTTAAAAAAGCATTTTCACAGCGGTTTTTATGTGTGTCTAGATTCCAGCATAGACGTACAACACACACTCTGTCTCACTCTCTCACACACAAAGGCATTTGATGACAAAAACGTACTCTTGCTGACAACCATAAAATTATTAGGTGGAAGATGAAGCATTTTTTTGTTTTTGTTTTTAGAGGTTTAATTGTTTTTAGATTTTTTAAAAAACAAAATTGAATAAACTTTTGTTTTATTTTAAATTGTATTGTTTCATCACTTATATGTTTGCCACCCTGAGCTCCTTCAAGAGGATTTGTGGAATATCTTAATATATAATAAAATAGCGACATTTTCATCATGTTGCAGTCTGTGTGGGTGCTAATAGGCAGTCATGGGAACAACAGCATGATGACAAAACAGCTGGCAGGTGAGCAAGCTAGCAGCAAGGGGAGCAGGTGTCCCAGGCAAGTTGTATAAAGGAAGGTGGGAGATGCTTCAAAAAATGGTTTGGTAACCACTTTCCGAAGAGCTTCCCCCCATCCATTAAGCATCACTGGAGCAATGTTCAAAGGAGGATGGGAGGAGCTTCAGAGACTAGTTTGGCAAATGACTCTCTGAAGTGCATCTCC
This sequence comes from Podarcis raffonei, assembly GCF_027172205.1. Lineage (NCBI taxonomy): Eukaryota > Metazoa > Chordata > Lepidosauria > Squamata > Lacertidae > Podarcis > Podarcis raffonei. The sequence continues at coordinate 40,467,952 of NC_070612.1, forward strand.
CCTCCATTAAAAGGGATCGGAGTGAACTTTGAGGAGAGAGGGTGGGGCGGGAAAAGAGGGGCTTGGATAAGCTGGGAGGTGATGGGAGGTTCGAATAAGCAGCATGGGGATAAGCGAGTGTATGGGTGATGTGTAAAGGGAGAGGGTTTGGTCAAGCATAAAGGGAAAAGGGCTAGCAGGCAGGTGGGGTTGGCGAGTGAAACTTACTAGCTAGTGCTCCCAATATGGAAAAGATCATTGTCCCCAAGTAACTATTTGGATTATTAGTGGCATCAATTTTTTCTGCATATCCAAATTAACCTAATTTGCTCATTTATTCATCTACTTTAAATATATACTCTTTTGAAACTGCAGGTTATTACAATGATCCTGCCAATGTTCTTATACAGTTTATCTGTAAATATTCAATAAATCATTTCCATTCTTTTATAAAAAGTTTATTATCTTGACTTCTTAGTTTTTGGCTAAGTTTCGCCATTTCTGCATATTCCATAAGTTTTTGCATCCATTCTTCCTTTGCCGGGACTTCTGCTTCTTTCCATTTTGGGGCGAGTAATATTCTTGCCGCTGTAGTAGCATACATGAATGAGTTTCTATACAGTTTAGGTAGTTCTGTCCCTATAATTCCCAAAAGAAAAGCTTCTGGGTTGGTTTGTTTTTAAAACATTATGTTAAACATCCTTTTCATTTCATTATATATCATTTCCCAGTAAGCGTTAGCCTTACTACAAGACCACTACATATGATAAAAAGAACCTTCTTTCTCTTTACATTTCCAACACTTATTTGATTTAGATTTATACATCTTTGCCAATTTACTTGGTATTTACCATCAATATATCATTTTTTCTTAGACCATAGCATGCTGCAGGAACAACTATCTTTTCCCTGCCACCGAGTTGATGGTTAGTTAGGAAAGGTAGGAAATAGGGCTTGGTCGCCTATTAGTTGGTTATCTGTGGAATATGTAAAGATCACAGAAATATTAAGTATAAAACATTAAGGTAAATAATATACATTCTAGTGAGTAAGATATGATAAATGGTCCATCTAGCTCAGTCTTGCCTGGACATGCCAACAGGATAAGCATATTATGGGGGCTAAATAAAAAAAAAAAGTTTAAATGGGGGAAGAGGGATAGTGTGAAATAAATGGAAGTTCTGACTTTTTTGCATTATACATGCAAAAAAAGAACAAAAAACACCTGTGTTGAAATTTGCACAAAATCCTGGCAAATCTCCATGCGGATTTTAAAAATAGTTATACATTGCCAATTGATGGAGAAATGCAAAGAACTGACATTAAGATTGGAAAAATAAGAATCTGAGAGAATTTGACAGACATCCATCCCCAATAGGAACTCACATTTTTGAGAATTAGTTTCTACAGCAAGTGCTGTCTGCAAATCCTTTAACTGTTTTCAACAAATTGTGTTGCTCATCTTAAAACGAAATCATTGTTGATTCATTCTTAAGGGTCTTGAGTCAGCCCTAGTGAATATCAGGGTTCAATGCACTTGAAACGATACCTGACTTGCTTCAGGTTTTTTGAGAAACCTGAAAGATTTGACATCATTTCCAGAAAGTCAAAATATTGAATATCGCATAGGTGTTCCTATCTTTGGAAACACTAAAGGTTTTCAAAGGCATGCTATTATTTGATGCGTTAAATATTTCATAAGGCACTCTGCTCTTTAGTGCATGATCATCTATTTTTCCACTTCCATCTGACAACTGGCTTTCCTACTAACTCTTTCTGCTACTGAGTCTTCATAGTATTTTCTTCATTTTTACTCTGACAAATTCCTCTGCCTTACCCTTCTGTTCTCAGTATAAATACAAGGCTTTCAACCACACATTCGACTCGGCAATAGGAGAGAGGCTATGTGCATTCTGTTATGCACCAGAGTGCAAATTAAACATGGTGTATAGGAGTCAGTGGGCAGAGGCAAATGGAGCGTGACAGTACTAATTATAGGCATAAGGAGGGTGCTAGAGAGGTTGTAAACGCTGTCTAAATTGGGACAGTCTATAGGAATGCAGGAGAGAAACCAATCAACTAACAAATTTCCCAAGTGCTCTAGCCAACAGGAAACAGATGGTTACCAGCCAGTCAGGTTGTTGATCCTCTGAGCAGTTGAGAGGCAAGAGATATAAGGAAGATAAGTGTTTGCTAAGCTGGTATGCACTTCGCTATAATAACTATCTTTCCTAATAAGCAACTTTTGTATTACTTAGCAGGGTTTAATAAACACCATGTGTCACATTCCTTACCATGTCTGATCTGTCTCATAAGCAAAATGATCATAACTTTCTTTAGAAGAAGAAGAAGTTTCAGAGACGGTAACATATGTGATATGCTCAGAGAATCTCTAACTCTAAAGGAATGTGATGGCTCAGCTAATTAACCTCCCCTCCCTGCTTTCATAGCTACTATCAGAGATTGTTATTAGGAATGGAGAATTAATCCAGTTTAGACAGATTTATCTGCTGAATTTGGTGGGTTCCACCCAATCTTTAGTCACATCCAACTGTCACCTGCATTGAGCACCTGCTCATGTGTGAGTTACTCATGCATTGTCAGGCTTTTAAAAGAAAGAATTAGTTTGACACACACATATGTATAACATATAAAAGCATCAATCCCAATGCAGCACTGCATTTCGGAACCATGATTTTATAATTAATATTGAAGTGGTTTTTATCTTGCTATATAATAAAATTGAAAGAACATCATCACTCTTTTTTCACTAGCTGTTTCTCAAGGTTCTAAAGGCAGAAGCAGAGAGAATGAGGTTGCTCTGGTAAGACAATATGACAATCTGAGTGGAGAGAGAAACAAGTGAGTATGGGTTAATATGATAGTTCTAGTCATCTAGTGATGGGCAGCAGGGAAAGAGAACGAACTAAGGAAGAGCAGATGGAACTGGCTGAAGGCATTGGGGAAACGAGAAGCAGGGAGGGAGGGAGATTTCTCTGGGTGGATGGTGTGTGTGTGTGTGTGTGTGAGAGAGAGAGAGAGAGAGAGAGAGAGAGAATATGTGTGTGTTCTAGGCCTCTGGTGATTGTGGGGGAAGAAAGCTGGAGGAGGAGGAATTGAGGAGTAGTCAGGTGGAAGTGATCATGGTTAATGGGAGCATTTGCATTGCTGCAGATAAAATATCCTTGAACTGTGGTGAGTCCTCTTGCCTGCCTGTATGAAGATATCTCTCTGTGTGTGGTTGTACAAAGTCACATACACTGCTCGGCCCTTTTTTTAAAAAAAATGTCCTGGCTCCATCTGTCATTGGCATATGACCCCCTGGAGGGTATATAAAAGGGATGGTGGCCTTGGGGCTGGAAAAGTTGCCCCACCTCTGCCTTAAAAGGATTCAGCTCTCTTTCTGAGAAAAAAAAAATCGGAGCCTTTTGCACTTGGTTCACACACAGTTAAAAGCAATTTACCCAGGGGTTGTTACAGCTCATGGAATTGAAAGATTTGCTTTGATAATCTGTAAAAGTGTCACTTTTGTGACAGAGCTTTTCGTATGTTTTCTGCATAAACAGAGATATAATAGGCATTAGAAATGGAACTGTCAGAGGGGGAGAGCTAGAATTGAAAAGTTGGATTTCAAGGGTCTGAGGCGAAGATCCCGAGATTGTTTAAAATTCATTTCTGATTGTTATGTAGTGCTAAGAGACCTCATATCTGTTTTACCTCAAAAAGTACTAAACCAACTAAAACGGAAATCCTTTTCTGTTCTCTAATTTCCATGTGGCTAGAGAAGTAAGACCTCCTGGTTTAGATTAATACAGAATATGAGGGACTTAGCTGAAGCAGCATGATGTGGTATATTGAAATAATGAGGGGGAAAGCAATAAGCAACACAGATGGTCTGCCTTATTCTATTCACCTTGTTTACGGTGTAGGCCTTAATTTTGTTATCAAAACAGATGTGTCCACTGTACAGAATATAACTCCCATTTCCCCTTTTCCCATTAAGGTTGTCATGTGGATAGATGAATAATAGATTCCTGGTACGCTCTCTAGAATTGCTGAAAACTATAAGGCTATTGCATATTATTGCTACTGGGTTGACCACATGATTGTCATGCAAACCATCATATCTGACGTGGCCACACCTCAATAGTGCAGTAGAAGACTTTGCAATCTGCCTAACCCAGGGGCTTCTCACCCAAAAAGGTGTTCCAGTATACATGTAGCTCCCACATATGCAACAGCTTCCACATCAATTTTATTGCTGATAACTTTGGCCATGCAGTGCTGCCTCCAGTAGAAGTCAATGGAGGTCACATGAGAGCTTTGTGTGTATGTGTAGGTGTGCCTAGAATGCGGAACTGTTAATGGAGTGCACCTAATTGCAGTCTTGCAGGTTGTCTCTTTTATGTTTCTTTGGTGTTCTGCAAATAGTTTGTGCCTTCAGGGTACACTAATAAAAATACCTAAGACAAGCTGATATAGTGGATTTATATTTTACTGCATATGATTATCTAAAATTGAGAATACAACCCAACTCAAATTCATCATGAATCAATATTTTTCAAGGGCAACATACCAATTTCTCTCTCTCAGTGAAACTCTGGGAAAAAATGCCTTGGCAATGCAGTTCAGTGCATGTTTATCTGAAAATAAATCCCACTTATACCCTAGTAAATGTGATTAGGACTGTACCCTACATAGTCCATATTCTTATTCACCCTCATTCTTAAGCCCTTAAGTGATGCTTATGTTCTCTGCTGCCTTTGATTGGGCCCCCTATAAAGGGGTGAATTTCACCCTGAGGTAAATTGTAGGATAAATTACCATCTGCAGTGGTAATTACAACACTTGACACAAGAGATTATTTATTTGGGCTAATGTGCCTTTTGAGCATATCATGCAGATATGTTTGCGTATCATATATACAACAATCTGTTCTTCTTTGCCTGATATAATTTGATCAATCAGGGGGCCAGGAAGACTACAGAGAGAGACTGAAGGGATTGATCAGGCTGTGAGAACAAGTCCTAGAGTAGCAAGCATCTATTGCCTCTAAGTCTTGGATGTTTGCCACAGTTACTTCCATGAAAAGGAAAATAAAAATGTACCCACAGTAATTAAAATATTTTGTTAGTCTACCCACACAGATACGGGTCGATACATTTTTCCACTCCTCTATCACTGTTCTCTTCTCCAGCCCCAGTTTGTATAGCCAATCAATCTCTTTGCCTGTATGATTGATCAAAGAAATGCACAAAGTGAAGGGGGAAGCAAAGGAGATACATAAAATGTGGCATCATTAAAATATGAGGTTAATGACGCATTGTGCTACGTTTTGCAATTATTTATGCTAGGATGAGGATACATTAAGTCAAAGAGTTGAGAATTTCATACTTCAGGCAATCAAACACCAGTGGTTTGTGTACACCAGTGTGCTGTAGTGGTTAAGAGCCACTTAATCTGGTGAACCGGGTTCGCATCCCTGCTCCTCCACATGCAGCTGCTGGGTGACCTTGGGCTAGTCACACTTCTCTGAAGTCTCTCAGCCTCACTCACCTCACAGAGTGTTTGTTGTGGGGGAGGAAGGGAAAGGAGATTGTTAGCTAGGGTAGTGATAAAGCGGGATATCAAATCCAAACTCCTCCTCCTCCTCCTCCTCCTCCTCCTCCTCCTCCTCCTCCTCCTCCTCCTCTTCTTCTTTAATGTATCTTCTGCTAGTGGTATGGTGTCTGTAGGGTTTTATTAATTTTGGTATTTAAAAAACCCATGGTAAATAAATGTGAACCATGCCATTGGTCCGTCTCTAATCTCTTTTGGGCTGCTTTTCTAGTTCAAAGGTACAATGACTATTTCTTTCACTACTTATAGACTGCATCCATAGTCAGAGTTAGAGAAGCTCCAGACTCCAAGAACCGTCAGCATAGGAAGCATTCCCAATGCTCCATAGATGGAGTCCAGCACCATTTGTAGGGCTACAGGTTCCCAACCCCTACAATAGGAAGTTCTCCATTATCCATGTGAACATCATGACTGCATGAACACATTTGGCTGGAAAATTACATGATGACAACCCTTAAATGATAAAAGAGTCTGCTTAGAGCACCAAGACATCTGCTGCAGCCAATCACATTGTACCAGGATCTAAACTAGTCTCTAGCTGTAGTTCTGGGCATAGATTTATTGGAATTTACATTTTATACAATTTATGCACTGGATTCCAAGAATGCATGCATAATTTTGACAGTCAGCATATTAAATAATGCCTTGGGAATGTACCAAAAATTCTCAGGAAGATGCAGTCTCTACTGGGAATTTAGAACAAGGTTGTTATTTACACATAGATTTGTTATCTACAAATATCTTCAGGAATATTACTTTCTATAAATCCAGACTTGCTTTTTGTTTCATGCCAAAAAAGGGGAGGGGGACATTTGTGTTGAGACACTTTTCCAAATGGCTTTCTATTCAGTTTCCCCTAGTAATACTTTACTGTTTTCCCCAAAGAATCATTGGAATTTGAGTTTGGCAAGGGATACGGAGGTTGTTTTTTTTTTACACATTCTAGTAATCTCACCAAACTGCAATTTTCAGGATTCTTTAGAGAGATGAAAAATCTATTAAATTAGTTTAAGTCTGTGTTATAGAAATGATGACTAAGAAAAGGGAGCGAATTCGATTCTGCTTTCCTTTAAAGACAAACTAATTTGCACTTTCTGAGACAAAACACAAACGAAACACAGCCATCTTATTACAATTAGCACATCTCAGATCTTTGCAATACCATTCCCCAGCTAAGTAAAGTGCACAAAAATGGGCATTCTAGTGTATAGTGTACATAAAAATGCAGGTATTGTTGAAAATAACATACAAAACTGCATTACATTAAAGAAAATTGCTTTTCAAAAAATGTGTATATTAGAGAACATTGCATGCGAAAACATGGACACTGGGAGGATTGGGCAACACGGAGACCCAAATTTAAGACTGGAAAAATGAAAAACTGAGAGAAACCAAAACTGACAGACTTCTCCACCTCTAGCACCTGTTCCTTTTATTTTATTTTACATGGAATGGGAACCATTTACATATAACACAGCCAGATGTTCTCAACATCTCTTTCTGTGGTCATTTTATTTTTTTTAAAAGCAGATCACTCTTTGCCAATGTGGGCAAGACATTCTGGATTTTTACAGAAAAGCAGGTGTGTATTTTTCTTTCTGATGTAACTCATCAAACATCATATTATTATTATTATTATTATTATTATTATTACTGAATGGATTTTAGTTTTCCTGTTTCCCACATTAATCTTTGATATATCAGATAGTATCATTCATGCACATTCCTTTCCAATTACAGTATATAAGAAAATAATGGGTCAGTTAGAGTTTCATTCTGTCTTTAATCTAATAATACAAAAATTACATTTCAGGTTTATTAAGAACTTTTATAGACCAAATATCTTTCACACTTAATCAGAAAAGCTTTTCAATTTCATATTTCCATCCAAGTATTTTAAAATGTAGTAATTCCCCTATCCTGAATTTCATCCAACATTTAATATGGCCTGGTTTCACATTTCTGATGCTGATTCATTGGAAATCTGGTGCCACTTTTCATAATACAGCCTATAATTTCAACAAAGTTTATGTCAGCTATTTGGTAGAATTTCTCACTCTCCCAAAGATTTTTGCACTCTGAAATGGACCCATTGATTTCTGCTTTATAATTGATATTATTTTAAGGTAGGTCACTTTGATCACATGCTTGCATTGAGCATATGCTAGGGGTCTTGCAAGCATGCAACTATCAGAAGATAAACTGCCGAAGGAAGGCAAGCTGATCTGCAACATAGCACCAAATGCAGTGTATGAAAGTGGGGAGGGTAAAGTTGACTGCACAGATAACAAGACAGATTAGCAGGAATGTGTGAAGGTGCAGATGGCCATACGCGATGCAACCAGAAAATGACTGGGTTGGGCAATGGAGGCAGAGGCAGCTCTGCACAAGTGTGTAAGCAGTGATGGACTCTGTGCCCCTCCAGTAGTTTTTACTGGAGGGGAACAAATTTTACACATCACTTGGGAAGACAGGGGAACTAATGTCAATGTACTGGAAGAAGCGAAGATCACCAATGTCAAAGCAATGATTCTTCAACTTTGTTGGACTGGCCATGTTGTGCAGATGCCTGATGATCGTCTTCCAAAACAACTACTCTATTCCCAACTTAGAAATGGAAAGTGTAATTAAGTAAAGGGTTTTACTTAATTAAGTAAAGGGTTTTACTTAATTGTCCCCAATATAAAAATATTGTGAATAATTAAGTAAAACCCTGTAAGAGATCAACATGGGAATCAGAAATAACAAGTGTTAGAGCAGGTTGTCATATGAATGCCAACAGCTGGGAAATCTGCAATTGTATTTTCAAATAACTTCAAAATCTCTCTCTCTGAAGTAAGTGGGAACTACATGCCTGCTGCATCTAATATGCTTACCCTATACAATGCTAATAACATGTTAATAATATCAGCAGGGTAGAAAGGTGCATTTATCACTGCTTATTTTAATCTTTTCTGCTTTAGATCCCGTGCTGATTATAAAAGTGGGTGAAACACAATTCTTCTAGGTAAATGAATCTTGGAGGGAAAGAAATAATATGTAGCCATCAATTGTTGCTTCCTAGGGATCTTCTAGTAAAGGATTCATGCAAATTTTGACATGCCAATGTGTTGGGGCAGGGGTTAATGTTATTTTAAGTACTTGCCTTGTGCATTTGCAGAAGTTCAAGTAAGTCTCTGCAGACACACAGCTGCAGGCACAGTCTTGCTATCATCGGTTTATTCATCTCCCCTTTGGAGCTGGAGAAGAAATATTTAAATAGCCAATGGCAAGAAAGAGAGAGAGTTCTACAGTAATTTAAGATTCCTTCATGTATTTCACATAGATTTGCTACAATTTATATGGCTGTTGCGCTTATTCTAGCGAGACCTGCTAAACAGATACATTACAGAATTCAAAATTTTCAGCTAGGTTTATGTGATGGGAAGGTTCTTCCACAGAAACATCTAACCTAGATTGTAAGATATGCAAACAGTATCTTTTGTACAATACCTGCTTTTAGCATCAGAAATTCTAAAATGTTAGAAAGGAGAGACCAATTTCCATATATTTTCCACTAATATAATAAGAAGTAAAAATATGTTTTGGTGTTCAAATCCAAAGGCTCAGTTCAGACAGAATAGTCAGCCATATTTTGGCATTCTGCCCCCATGATGACTGCTGCAGATACTATGAACTGAAGGATTTGAACTTTTATGGACCAAATCCATGTCCAATCTTTTCAACACGATTCTAACGTCATTGACATATACATTTTATGTTCTTTCAGAACTTAGGAGAATGGCTTTCTTTGTTTCCTCAAAGGAGCAAATTGGGCTTTTGGTTTTGCTAGCTGATACTCTCACTAATACTCCTGATGTTAGCAGAACTGTTAATCAGACTCATTGATCATAAACAGACTGACATCTAATGTGAAGAAGAATCTGTACCTACTGAAAACAACACTGATCCTTAGAGGTTAAGTTGAAAAGCTGCAGGAGTAGACAGAAAGCTTTGAAGATTGAGAGAAACGTCTGCAGAGAATGGAGTGCAGCACTGCTATTGTGGCAGAAATAAAAGGATGAACTTGTAACAAATTAGTGTCACAACCCAAAAGTCAAGAGTGAAATAAATGGTTGGGTTTCCAACTCAGAACTCCATTGCAGTTGAAGAGCCTCACCATTATCATGCCTGTGAAACTGGATGCTAATCTGAAAGCAGTGCATCTTGCTCCGGTTTACTCCTGTAAAAGCAGAGTCTCAAGAATGGTGACAAGAAAAAATATGAAGGAAATCCACAGGGTGCCTGCTTGCACCTGGTGTGTATGCTTGCTTGATGTGAACACTACACAACTAGGAGGAGGGGGAGGGAGAGGAGGTGTTTGTATTTGATATCCTGCCTTTCACTCCCCTTAAGTAGTCTCAAAGCGGTTAACAATCTCCTTTCCCTTCCTCCCCCACAACAAAAGCGGTTAACAATCTCCTTTCCCTTCCTCCCCCACAACAAACACTCTATGAGGTGAGTGAGGCTGAGAGACTTCAGAGAAGTGTGACTAGCCCAAGGTCACCCAGCAGCTGCATGTGGAGAAGCGAGGAAGCGAACCAGGTTCACTAGATTAGAAGTCCACCACTCTTAACCACTAAACCACGCTGGCTCCCTTTTACTCTAGACTATAGTCCCCCTAACCAGCCACTAATTGGAGATATGGAACACTGATCAGAACTACTTCAACCTTTAGGCAGGCTGAACACACAATTTGATGCTACATGTAGTGTCACATGTAAATACATACAGCAACCCCATGCACACTGCAACCTATTCTATTGGCTACAATAGAATGCTTCTTTCAAGACTAATTTCAGCAGAGGAGGGAACACTGTGGGCACCAAGAAAGGCCTCTGGGAGCACATATGTGCCCACAGGCATCTCATTGGCGATCCCTGCTATAAGTCCTGTGCTCCTTGAGCATTTTCCCTCATCCACTATGCTTGGTACTTATGCCTATCCAAAAGAGCATTTATCCATATCCTTATTTCATTCGCTGCCTAGTCCAAATAGCTGCCTTTGCACTGCACCTTAAGGGCATGAATTAATCAACAATATTACTCTCTTCCTTTTCAGTCCATTTCCCATTTCAGGTTCATAGTGAGGAGAAAAACACAACTCATTCTAATAACAGAGACAGTTGACACTCCCAACTGTGCTTTATGCATCTGTAAGAGAAATTCTGTCTCCATCTCAGGCTATCCCTCGTAGATCTCTCCACAAGAAGCTGTAACCGTTTATTGCTCCTAATGCTGATGAAGGCTTTTAAGATGCTATTTGGCTCATAATGTTTAAAGGAGAACCGATAAGAAACCTTGAATGCCCTCAGCCTTAAAGGAAACTTGTTACAAGGGAAAAGAACCACACCAGAGAAAAAAGAACCCTAAACAAACCAGGGAAGTTATTTCTTTAATTTCAAATGCATTTTACTTTTGGAAAGACTAATTCTAAATGTCAATGGAACACTGACAACAAACAAAATAGACCCTTCTTTGATCTTCCTTAATAACAGTGCAATTGCTTTTAAAAATAATTATGAGGTCCAATAAAAATGTTCTTTGTCCAAATTAGTCACAGAAGCAGCCCACATAAATATTTCTGAAAAACACTGGAAAAAGACAGCTAGCATGAGTAATAAAAAAATAAACATGAGAAATGCCATATAGAAATAAATGAATGGAAGAGAAATAATAAAGCCGTCATCATGTGAAACTGATCTGTTCATTTCAAAATATTCAGCAAAAGTAGCAGAGTACTTTTCTCCTTAAAATTACTAGCAAAGGTTGTTTTGGGCAGATTCGAAAAAGCTGAGTGCTTCAGAGGGACTTTGCTTTATTTTTCAAAATTTGTTCCATTATGATAAAATCGCAAGCAGCAATATCACTGCATTGGAGAAGTATAAATAAAGCAGCAAATTAATAAGAGGAGATAGCAAACTCGGTTGTGTTTTTTAATTGGTTATCACTTGATAGGTGTGTGGAGAGGGTTTGAACTATCATTTCCACCCTAATCTATGCCAAGGAAACATATATGCATGGAAATGCAACCAGGAGGCCTGGGAGCCCCATATGCTCATATCTTCTTTCTTAAACTTATAATATATGGCACATCATCTATGAAGAACCTTCGGGGGGGGGGGACAAGGGTTGGGATCTTAAGAACTGCCTCTGCATATATCCATTGCTATTTGCATTCTGGAATCAGATCTGCAGAAGATGTGTTTTGGAGGATGTTCATATGCAGATTGTTCCTTGGAATGAAAGGACTCGGACACCCATGCAAATTCGAACTGGCACCAGTCACTTTCAAAACATTATTTTTCCTAGCAGCAGTTTAGCCAAAATCAGGCATTGCTCAAGCCAAGTCAGGGTCTGGTGTTAATCTGAGGGCAGGATAAATAGACCTTTTGCAAGATCTGGACTCAGCAACACGTCACTGTCTCTCTGGGTGAACTGGTGCCGTCCGGATTATTTGCCAACACGAAAAACAACCTTCCTTTCAGACTTCATGAGGGGCTTGGCAGCAAAGCAATGGCGTGATCTGGCCTAATGTGTGAGCGAAGCTCAAATATACCATGTTAACGTAAAAAAAGAAAGAAAGATGACTTTTTGAATATTTAAAATGCCATTTCTAACATAGGTATAGATAATGGACACTTAGGCAGGGGAAAGGCTTCTGGAGGTAAGTGAATTGCTCTTACTCGTTTTCTGAGACTAGAAATCAGTGACATTGCAACAAGAGGTCATTTTCTAGAGAGCCTCCTTATTGTTTCAATTATTTTGATAGTATGCACAACAACTGTCTCTCAAGCCTTTTTAGAGTCTGAACACATGCAGGTGGTTAAAGTCTCCTCACCTCTGCTTCACAGCAGGTACTCAAGCACTCATAACAAGGCAGACCTTTTTCAGCGGAGCATGCAAATGTGACTCCTAGTGGGTGGTGTTCCTTCAGTACCTGATAGGAATCACTGAATCTCGCAATGGAGTGGGGAAGATTAATAGTAGAGCACTCAATTCTTATGAACTAAGCATGTGGGAGCAGACAGTCCTGAAAAACAAAAGCCACACACATTTTTCACATCGTAATTACTGCATCTTTCAGGGCTGTCTTTAGCCAGGGGAGCAAGGGGTGTGGGGCACCCGGGCGCCAAATTCTGGGGGGCACCAGAAGCCCGCCGCTGAAGCCGCTTAAGCTCTTAACTGTCCACCTGTTATGAAATAATAAATAATTTTGATCAAGCTAGAGAAACAAAATACATATATACCTAGTTATTACCGAAATGTATACCTACTGTTTCACTAAAGGACTTTCGCCTTTGTGTGCTCATTTACCAAAGATGCGCCACGCCAGCGGCGGTGCTTGTCAGACTCAACGACGGTGCTTGTCATTCTCAACGGCACCGTGCATGCGAAATTACAACAAAATATTGTGTTACGTATTGTATTGAGCTGCAATGTGGCAGCGGAGTCAGCGGCACCTTTGACACAACTGATGTTTCTCCTAAGTAGGTGCCTAAACAATACTTATAAGTTTAAGCGTGGTGGTGTTGTATACTTAAGTATAAGTGTATTGTAAATAAATGAGCAAATAAAAAAGTTTGTTTCTTTTACCTCCCTTCAACAAGAGATAAGGCGTAAGCGTAGTGTCTGACACAAGCATAATAAAAGTTTATTTGGGGGCTAAACTAAATTTGGGGGTGCTGGGTGGATCTTTGCACCCCAGCAGTGCATATGCTAAAGACGGCCCTGGCATCTTTAGATTCAGAGACAGTATGCCACTGGATGCTAGTTTGTAAGGAGCAAGGTTGGAAGGATTGGTCAATGATAGTTTTCTCGGTTTTTCATTTTTTCCAATCCTAAATTCATTTCTCCATGTTTCTACAGCAATTTGAGAGGGAGGGTGTTATTTTTTAAAAAAAGAATCCTTGTGAAAATTCAAAAGCACTCCTAACAAATACATTTTTTGTGTGCAGTTTTGACCTTAACATTATGCATTTTCTATGCTATCTTCATTATTGTATTAATACTGATGCATGCCTTACTTAAACATATGCATTTTAAAAAACATTGCTTGGTTGGAAAACTGCATGACAAAATTTTGGATAAACAAGAGATGGTTGTGTTTTTTTATCTCATTTTTTTGTCTCCAGAAAGTGTTGATTTGTCTTTAAATAAGAACCAAGTTGAATTTGACTCCCTAGTGGGGACTGACAGTGGGAAAAGACAGCAGTAGCCAATATGGTGCCCTCCTGATGCTGCCACCATAGATGGGAGCAAAGCTTCACTTCCATTCAAATACGCCACAACCTGTCCATTGCTCTGTGCATCCCCAAGCCTAGTAGCAGGTAGTGGTGGTGGAGATAGCATTGGGTGGGAACTGCTGCAACAACTGCGAGCACTGCTTGGGGGCTGCAACAATAGCACTGGTCTTCAGACCCTGGCGCCAGCCCTGAAGCAATCATTTTATGGATGCAGAGGAGCAAGACAGTTCAGTGGAAGAAGGGAGAGCGCTGAACTTGAGCACTTGACACAGCAGAGCTAGGAGAAGAGCAAAAGGAGAAGAGACAAGGAGGACGACTGATAAAAAGGAGAGAGGAGCCAAGTGGTGAGGCAAGTACAGGAAAGTGGGCCATTGTTGTAAGGGACAGCTCTAGAGAAACTGTAGCTGACATCCCTGACTTCCAAGGGCAGGGATGGGGCGCCCCAGGTTTGGAGGGCAAATGTGGTCCTTGAGACCTTTCTATATGGCTTTTCCCATGCCAAACATCCTCCTACTTTGCCCTCTTGCTGGAATGGGTCATATAATTTTGATAAAGCTGCTTGCCTGCCTTGATAGAGGACAGAGAGGAGCATGTGAATGGGTGTAGAAACTAGACAACTGTATAGAGATAGACATCTATTCTTCTGCCCACTTTTGCCTTTGGCTGTGTCCATTACTGGCATGTGGTCCCCATCAGACTACCCAGAATACCCTGAAGTGAATGAATGCTCTAGGGCTCATATAAGAAATTCTGAGATGGAGGCCCATTGAAGCCTGCCCTCAGTAGGCAGAGTGCAGCCATTGTGTCAGGCAACAGATTCTGGGTGTCACAAAAGAGCAGCAAAGTGCTACTTGTTTATTATTGATGTATTTTTTTTTACTACCAAGATTGAGAGCAGGCAAGGGTTTTGCTACACTTTTTGCCTCAAGTACCAAAATAATTTGAATGGCCTTCGGTACTATGTATTTCAACTTGTGAAGAGGGGCACCATTTGTTGTTTTGCCTCAGGCAGCAAAGTGTCTTGGGCCAGCCCCGGCTACTCTGAAAAACTTGTACTAACATCCCAGTGTGCACACACCAGTAAATCATGACCCCTCTCAGTAGCGGCTGTGACCTCATTTGAATTAAACCAGTTTTTTTTCCTCTCTCCTTCAGCTTGCCACACGGAAAAAGTAATTTTGAAAAACATGACAGAAATAATCTCACTTTTACAAGTTTAAAGGGACTTTGTGCCTTCAAATTTATATTATTTTGAAACAAAGCAATACACTTAATTGCCTCTCATTATTCATCCAATGATATTTTGGCTAATTTGTGTGCCAAGTGAGACAAT
This sequence comes from Podarcis raffonei, assembly GCF_027172205.1. Taxonomy (NCBI): domain Eukaryota; kingdom Metazoa; phylum Chordata; class Lepidosauria; order Squamata; family Lacertidae; genus Podarcis; species Podarcis raffonei. Next base: position 40,483,167 of record NC_070612.1, read on the forward strand.
GCAGCACCATAATAATAACTTGCTCCAGGGTCCTTAATATTAGTTTGTGTTCAATTAAAAATGTGGAATTAAGACACCAAACTCTGATCATGGTTGACCTTATTCTTAAAAGAAAAAATCCTTGCATTTTTATTTTTAGTTATAAACATCTTCTAATTATTCTATATAAATGCAGAACATAATTCTGTAGATGCACTAATAGTAGAATAGCATTTGCAGTTATTAGCATATTTTAACCTGCATTTAGAAGAATGCCTGTCCCATGCTGTGCTAGCATTTCTTGTCCTCATAAAGCTATGCTAAGTAGTATGTTTTGCCAGAAAGAAACTGAGCTCTTTGAGCTCTAGTATCTATTTAAAAATAAATGGTTTATGCTTAGTAATAAATCTACTAAATAAATGGACCAAAAAGTTAATGCTTCATTCTATGCACCATTCCTTTCAAAAGCCAAACAACAGCAGGAGAGCCTAATGCATGCTTTTCCCCTGTCAAGTTCTTCAGTCCACCATATTTCCCATATGGCATCCAGCAAACCTAAATCACAAAAAGACAAATCATTATTTGAACTAAAGATCTCATCTGAGCTCTCTTTAAAAGCCATTCTTAGCTTAAAACCATTCTGATTGAGCAATAAAGATTATAATAAGCTGTGTCCTTATATCTGGAGCAATGAAATATTTTACGGATTGCTTTCCTTGCCACAAATGGCAATTAGAATAACCATATGCACAATGGCAGGCTATACAAACTGGCAATATTCTCTAGATATTAATTGCTGCTGATAGTCCATGACATTATGATAATGACTGCTGATGATGATGTTGATGATGCAGGCGATGGTGAGGGAAAATTAACCCATGGACGTGTCTTCAGCTCTCAGAAGCAATCTAAGGAAAGGATCTATTCCTACAACAACCCCCATCCCAGTACCAGCTTCTTCTGCTTCTATAATTCCTCTGCTTCATGCTTCTCATTGAAAGTTGATCCTATATCATACAATACTTCGTAACTTATCTGTAAAGGTAAACTAGTTGGCTAGCCAGATAGAGCTGGCACAGGGTTCAGCATTGCCAGGCACCTGCCAAACTATTAATAATAAATATAAATAACAAATAATACAATGGTACCTTGGTTCTCAAACTTAATCCGTTCCGGAAGTCTGTTCCAAAACCAAAGCATTTCAAAACCAAGGCACTCTTTCCCATAGAAAGTAATGCAAAACGGATTAATCCGTTCCAGGCTTCAAAAAACAGCCCCTAAAACAGTAATTTAACATGAATTTTACTATCTAATGAGACTATGGATCCATAAAATAAAAGCAATAAACAATGTACTGTACTATAAAATAAATAAGAAAGTATTGTAGATGATAAAAATTAAGATTATTACTTTTTCTTACCTGCACTTATGATGGTCATTGTTTGGATGGGGGGCTTTTATTCCCTTCCGCAGTCACACAATCAGTAGCTGAACTGGGTTCCACACAGTCACAAAAACAAATTAACCAAAAATACCTTCAAAAACAAAACACAAAATAAATAACAAAAACAAAAGGGCCAAATTTAATGTGTTCCGGAAGTCTGTTTGACTCCCAAAATGTTCGAAAACCAAGGTGTGGCTTCTGATTGGTGCAGGCGCCCTGGAAACAATGGCCGACAAGCGCATCGGACATTCGTTCGGCTTCCAAAAAACATTTGGAAACCGGAACACTTGCTTAGACATCTGAAGGCAGCCCTGTTTAGGGGAGTTTTAAATGTTTGAAGTTTTATTGTTTAATATTCTGTTGTGAGCTGCCCAGAGTGGTTGGGGAAACCCCGCCAGATGGGCAGTCTATAAATAATATATTATTATTATTATTATTATTATTATTATTATTATTATTATTATTATATTTTAGCCATCTGAGACTTGGGGCAAGTGTATCAGCCTCCACCCTGCCCCGCATTGCATAGGCCAGCCTTCATCAGTGTTTTTGCCTGACTGGAATATGTCCTTGGACTTCAAGGTGGCATGGATGAAGGAAGGGGAGATATGTTTGTTTGGAAGCTTGGGACTTTTGCAGAGCTGTAAAGTGGCCTACCATACAAAGCTAAGAGTCACACCCACTGCTCCATCTTCTTCTGCCTCTGGCCACAGCCGCCACAAGCATGGGGCCCCTGAAAGTGAGGTTCAGCTCTCAGTCTGAAAAAAATATGTGCAGACTTACCTCAGACACATAAATATTACTAAGGGGGTAGAACACTTTCAAAGTACTAAAGGAAGAAAAAGAAATAGTAGATCTTCCATTATGAGACATCGGAGTTGTTTAAAAGTTTAGCGAACATTAAAATTCAAACCCTTACTGCTATAGAGAAAATTTATTGCTTTTTCACAACCCCAATTGGTTCATATATTATCTAAACTACTGCTAATTTTCCTGCTGTATCAAGGTAATTGTTCTAAAATTTGCAGGATTTTTTTGTCTTTGAAATATACACTAGATTCCTGATTAGGTTGAATCGTAACACGTTCTTCCCAAACAATAATCAAAGCTTTACTATTTTACATCCAAACCCCCACTGGTTTTGATCACAAATACAACAAATCTCTATAAAGCTTTGCACAATTTATTTCCTAGATGCTTTAATTGTAGCATGTAAAATTTTCCATATTCATATATTTGATATTAAAATCTTAACTTTGAAAATGTACTAGAACATGAAACCTGGTGTGGCACCAACCCAACACACATTGTTGTTGTTGTTGTTGTTTAGTCGTTTAGTCATGTTCAACTCTTCGTGACCCCATGGACCAAAGCATGCCAGGCACTCCTGTCTTCCACTGCCTCCTGCAGTGAGTACAGCTGGTTTAAACTGGTTCTGTTAGCCTTTCTGTCAAGGTCATGCTAATTATTATATTAAGTTTTTGTAAGTTAGTTTATGATAAGTCTGCTGCAACTGAATTTGTTATGGACTGTGCCAATCCTGAATGTATTGGATTTGTGACCATTTACGCTCATTTGCCTTCAGTAGCAAGTAAAGCTCTGCTGGATGATGTACAATTGCCTCTGGTCTATTTTTTGGAAACTCTGCAAATGTGTTTAAGTCGTCCTCAGCCTTGCATAACAGACTAATGTGGAGGAAGTAGTTATAGCCACCCTAACCAGATGATCCTACATAGTCTTTCTGCTGTGATAGTAACACCTTCAGCTGTAGAAACACAGTAAGCTGAACCTGACTTGTGACTGATAAATTGTAACCCATTTTCCCTGCAGGACCAGGGTGATTGTGAGTTTGGCTGCCCATATAAGACCCATAAAATGCTCTTGGTTGGTTGTACCATATCTCCACTTCCCATTCTTCTTCTGCTCCAGGATCCAGCCTTGTCCATGGAGATAGCCTTCTGGGCACCTATTCTCAGCATATTCCACGTCTACGCTGATCCTTCTGCCAGAGCTGAAACAAAATACATAGATATAGTTGGAGATCACCAAACAAAACCAGATAAGCCTCTTCCACCTTGCGAGAAGTAGTGTATTAATGCTTCATGGATTCTTAGAGGCCTGGAATACAATAAGAAGACTCAAAGGGAGTGGAAGAAGTACAGATTGCACACATGAATCTGACAAATGGAGAAAGGCACGCCTTCATCCAATTCAGTTGGTATATTTTCCATGTAAGTAGCTTCGCATGGAGGGGGACACAAGGAGGAGGCCCATTCCCAACATCAGATCAAATCCCGTGCCAGCCCCACCCTTATACTGCTTGTGTTTGGGGTGTATGTCTGACACAGGGAAGTCTGTCATATACATGTAGCCTGTCCAATGTGCTGGGCCCACAAGAGAGATCAGGATTAGGCAAGTTACAAAAGTGAAATAAGCTGGAGAGATAGCACTGCAGAATCCAGTAGGCTGTCTGCACAGGACCCATGGGAACGAAGAGATTTTTAAAGGAATATTTATTACAAATTTGGAGATGATGCTAAGTCTGTAGCATGTATGCAGCCAGGAGTCAGAGAGCTGGGTGATTTGTAAAGGCTGACATTTTAAGGCTTGAAAGTGCTGGCTGGGATGTGCTGTATTGGGTTTGTTTGTTTTTTAAAAAAATGGGAGCTAATAAAAATTCTCAAGCTAATTTCCAGGCTGGGTTAAAATGGTGTCAAGCTCTGTTTGAAACACCCCCCTTTCCCCCAGCTTGTCAAGGAGCAAACAGTTTAACTGATATCACACCTCTTGTTAGAGCAGAAAAGCCTCTTGGTACTCATCAAGCAACCTTTATATTTCCCTCCTTAAATAAGTGCCGTGCCAATCCAATGCAATAGTATTTTCAATTTCGGCACTGTTAACCGCTTATTGACTCAGCGTTATTTATAGACAACTCAGGGATTACTTGTTAATGAAACACAGGTATACAGTATACACTTAAATGCTATATGGCTTTTTATAACTGAAGTCTAGAATCTGTGAATTTTTGGAGGCGAATACACCGGGGTAAAATGAAACCCAGAAAAGATTCAATTACTTATCAAGGAAAAGTGACAGGGAAGTAATTTTTTCCACATTAGTACGACAGTTCAAAAGGAATGCCTTTTTGATTTAGAATCATTTCGCTCTAAGTGTGCTAAACACATGCTAATTTTTTGGCGGTGACGGCGGCGGCTTGAAGAAACAGTGTTGGCTCAATTTCATATTTTATCAGGAATACAAGAGTGATTGTGTCAATCCTATCCCCACCACCACCATGAAGCTAAAGAAAGCACTTTGTCTCTTTTCTGGGGACCTTAGATATGGGGGTCCCTGGCTCTATCACGGGAGAACTCTCAGGAAGGCTCATCTGTTTGATATAATATTCTTTTCTTCATTTGCTTTCCAAGTTTGTTCCTTCTAAGATTCCAGTCTCTCAGTCAGCAAATTTATATTTTTGCAGCAATCACCTTTTTGAAGTTTTCCGCCTTTCATGTACACTATCTGCACATAATTGATGTGTCCATAAACATATTTAGTCATTCTATTATACAGCAGTCCAGAGTCGCTTAGTTCACCCACTTCAGCTGCAGCAAGATAAAACAGATACATCAATCCTAAACTTCTGCATTGCTTTGCTCTTTCCTCAGCTATGACTCTTCTGAATTATTTTCTTTCTCCTTCTGATGTGTGTTATGTCTGTATTTCTTATCATGTAGCTGAAAGTGATGGTCATTATGGTGTAGTTTCGTTTCAAACATCCACCTCTGTGTTTGTTCGTTCATGGTCAGGATTTTGATATTATGGGATACTTTCATTCAGTGAGTAAACGTAGTGATGGGTGAATCTGTCTGTTTCCTATCTATGTCACTTTCATAGTCTATATATTTTAGTCCCCCATTTAACGATGCATTTTTTAAATTTACAAAGATAAAACCCCTTTTCAAAATACACACTTTATACAAATTTAAATGTACATTATATATATATATATAATGCACACTTTCTATCAAAAGACATTAAAAATATACTGATTTATTTTTTTACACTGCTGAAGAACTAGGCTGCAATTAATATTACACAAATTATAGTGTAACCAGGGATGCTGGTGGCACTGTAGTCTAAACCACTGAGCCTCTTGGGCTTGCCCATCCGAAGGTTGGCAGTTTGAATCCCCATGACAGGGTGAGCTCCCATTGCTCTGTCCCAGATCCTGTCAACCTAGCAGTTTGAAATCACACCAGTGCAAGTAGATAAACAGGTACTGCTGTGGTAGGAAGTTAAATGGTGTTTCCATGTGTTTTGGTTTCCATCACGGTGTTTTGTTGTGCCAGAAGCAGTTTAGTCCTGCTGCCCACATGACCCGATAAGCTGTCTGTGGACAAACGCCGGCTCCCTCGTCCTGAAAGTGAGACGAGCGCTGAAACCCCATAGTCGTCTTTGACAGGACTTAACTGTCCAGGGGTCCTTTACCTTTTACTCAGATGTAGAATGAGTTCAATGGGATGAGCCCCATATATGTTCTTCCTTCCCTCTCACCCAAAATATTAGGATCTTAACATAGTGTGGGTAGTTAGCTGACAATATCATTATCTGAATAAAAAAATCAAAATAGATCCAAAACATGTCTGTCCTACAAACCAACTTAAATTAAAACATTTGATGATGTGGTCATTTTCCATGTTCTGTAAAAGCAAATTGAATGAATGATGTCCTATATTTAAACCTGTGAATAGTCCAAAGAATTTAATAAACACTTAAAGCTAATTGTGTGTTTGATGCTTCCCTGAATTGTGGTCCAAGTGAGGCTGCTGAAACTCATAATTGTAACTAAGCTATATTGTTTCACTGTAAAGATATTAAGAAATCCATTATACTGTATGAAATGACTAGGCTTTGGGTTCTATTTAAAGCTCACCCTGATTAAACACATTCAACTTAGACCCACGAAAGGCTGTTTCTTTCATTCACTTTGCTTATTCTGGTTTAGATACTAGATAGTAATGAAACCTAGACCATGATGCAATTATTATATGCTAATTGTAATCAAGTTTTTTTGTAGCTCTGTGCGGCTTGTGTATTTGCATTAATACACGATTTTATGATAAATTACTTTTGCATATTCCATATCCCCCTATGACACCCCTCTTGCTATCTATTAATAGAATGCCAATGACACACTTTAGTTGTCTTAGATGAAAGAAAAAATAGCATAATTTCCTCAGTGTTAAAATTTTTGAAATGACAGCTAAATATTGTATCTACCTTTACTGAATTGGATATCCATACATCACCTTTGACTAAAAGTCTCCAAGGAACCTAACAAAAAATTAAAAAAGAGGTCCAAAGGCATCTTACGCAAGGGGAAATGTTGTTGTTATATCCTGTTGTTCTACAAATGTCAGTGATAAGACAGTCCACACACTGACAATATTACAGTCATGGCACCAAAGGAAAAGGACTGAGATGGAGGAGCGAAAAAGCAATCTCAAGCAGTAGTTACAGAGATATTGTAGTGACCAGCTGCAATGAAAAGATTTAGAGAAGAGGATCCAAACATGGCTGCTGGTCTCTTAAGAAAACCAATGGAGAAGCCCAACAGCTCAGTCTTTCCTGCTCCATCTCTCCTGATCAAATGGCAAGTTGGATCCTCCAAACAGAGGGTCCATGTTGTGCTCGGCCCTGAAACTCTTCCCTAACCGGCTTGTGGGCGGGGCTTGCCCCACTCCAAGCCAGTGGTGCCACAGTTATGCTCTTACTATTAGGCTTCAGCCTACAGCCTGCTTCTGGCTTTTAGCTTCTAGTTCCTATCTGTCAAACACAACTCTGGCCTTTCTTAAACTACTCAGAGGCTGTAGCTACAGCCTGTGACAAGAATAGGGTTATCCAAAAAATGCACAGCACCCTTAGCAAATGACAGGATTCTTTGCGAAGGGAGCTATTTTGTAAACCGCTTTAAGGGTTGTTGTTGTTTTATGATCAAGTGGTGTGTAAATTTTATGAAATCAAAAATAAATGTATGTCTAAAGGGGTATGATATGTATAGTGCAGATAGCATCAAATTCTGCAGATGTGGACTATTCTCGGTTATTTGGCTGGAGACTGTATTTGCCTTCTGAAGTTTATAACTTTTCCTGGAGGAAAAAAAAATCTCAGTCATGACTGAATACTCACATCAAAAGTGCACTACCTGTGGAAACGTTACATGTCAGAGGGAAAGTTTCTAGCCTAATGTTGGTTTTATTTATTTATTTTCTTTCAAATATTTATATGCTGCCCTTCAGAGGAGGTTCTAAGATGGTTTACCAAAAAAAAAAAAAGAGGCTAAGATGACACACAAATAAAATATTTTTTCAAAAGCATGGAGGAATACATTTCTATATAGGTTTTCTATGCACAGAGAAACTTATGTACCACATGCAGTTCTATGTATAATTATTTTTGTTTCGTTTTATGTGCAGAGGCTTACATGGGGTAACATTCATACATGCAATCCCCCACCTGCACCGGGAAGTGGTGCAGAGCCCCCGATGAGGTGTAACAGCCACATTTCTCCTGAGCTTTTCCTTTAAAAGCATAGTTGTCAAAGCCACTGTTATCCAAAAACATACCGTATTTTTCCGTCTATAAGACTAGGTTTTTTTCCTAAAAAATAAAGTCAAAAATTGGGAGGTGTCTTATACATGGATACATCCCCCCCCCCCATTTTCTTAAATCTGTCCCCAAAAATAGGGAGGCGTCTTATACATGGGGGCATCTTATAGCCGGAAAAATACGGTATATATTCTAAATTGCAGGCATTGCAAAACAGCATTTGCTCTGCTTCATCAGATGTCTTGCATGTAGCAACATTTGAAGTTTTAACAATGCAGTTCCAGGTAAACTTCAGTTAAAACAGTTTAAAATGATCATTTAATTGTCAGTTGTTCACAACTGATAACAGAATGAAGGATTTCACTCCTTTAATCTTCATAATTATTCTGGCAATCCCCCTTTTTTGTTCCTTTTCTATCTGCAATTTAATTCAGGATTACAGGCACTTCATTATAGCAAATTCCATTGTTACTGTATGGATTATGTAGGTATTGTAATTGCTCTGAAAATGGTATTGATCAGTTTCCCTGAGTCACAGAACAATAGATTGACTAGAATAATAAACCTCGTTTACCTGAGAACACTGGAAGGATTCACATATTATAGGAAACAGAAAGTAAAAGCTTGACAAATGAGGTGTGTATCCACCCATCTGTTGTAAAACCTAAATGCTGGTGTAAAACCTGAATGGTGGACTCTCACTGAAATACCTGAGCCTGAATATGGGACAGATATTTTACTGCAGCAAAGATATTTTATTATTATTAATAATAATTACATTTATGAATCACTTTGCATGAGACATCCTGAAGTGATTTACACTTCTTGCGCATAAAGAATCCTAGCTTCTGTTGTTACATGCATAAACAGCTTTAACGATTTTGGAGAACTTCTGCACCAGGCATAGGCAAACTCGGCCCTCCAGATGTTTTGGGACTACAGTTCCCATCATCCCTCACCAGTGGTCCTGTTAGCTAGGGATGATGGGAGTTGTAGTCCCAAAACATCTGGAGGGCCGAGTTTGCCTATGCCTGTTCTGCACCTATAATCCCTAACAGAAACACCTCAGGTTTTGTGGGGGGCTTTGTTCATTTTAAACATCTTCTTTATCTCACCATATATCAGCAGTACTTGCATCCTGTTTAAGGCTACTATACTTAGACTATCCACTGGAGTTCACTTGACATGTTAGCCAAATACAACAATGAGTACAGCCATGCTGCTGACTCAACCCTCAATGCCATAATTCTGAGAACCGTTAACCTCAATGTCATGGGCACTGGCTACTCCAGCTCTGATGTGTAGAGGTTGGACATCTGAAGATGGAAGCCTATATGAGAAGCTGCCAATGCACACACACTCTGCCTAATTGGGACTGATGCTGTTCTTGCATAGACTGTCCTCTTTTGAGAGCAATGCTCAACATGCAAGTATTAGGGTGGAGCTAAGTGTTCAGGGCAAGGGTGGTGCTGTAGTGTAAACCACAGAGCCTAGGGCTTGCCAATCAGAAGGTCGGTGGTTTGAATCCCTGCGATGGGGTGAGCTCCTGTTGTTCGGTCCCAGCTTCTGCCAACCTAGCAGTTCGAAAGCACGTCAAAGTGCAAGTAGATAAATAGGTACTGCTCCAGCGGGAAGGTAAATGGCATTTCCGTGTGCTGCTCTGGTTCGCCAGAAGTGGCTTAGTCATGCTGACCACATGACCCGGACAAACTGTCTGTGGACAAACGTCGGTTCCCTCGACCAGTAAAGCGAGATGAGCGCCGCAACCCCAGAGTCGTTCACAACTGGACTTAATTGTCATAGGTCCTTTACCTTATTTTATTTTTTAAAGTGTTCAGGGCAGGGCCAGCAACATGGCCCTGCCCTGAACACATGAATGCCCTTTTGAACACATGAATGCCCTTCACACGAGTAAGGCAGAAAGAGAGCAGAAAGATCCTATTGGACCCAACGGCATACAAGACCAAGTAAAGCAGGTTTATTAGATCTGGGCTTAAAGAAAAAGAATGGTGCTACTCAAAGATCAACAGTGGACTTTATGGCTTTATACAACTTATACTGGCTAATTCTAATCTGGCGCACAATGCAAATGATACAGAGACATTGCATGCAATATTTCTGAGAAATTTTGTATGGACATTATCTGTTTTTACTGTCTAAAAAGAAAGATTATTGCTTCCGGGAAATAACTGGTGTGTTACCCAGACTATATCAGGCTTAAGAAAGAGAGATTTGATGATGCAATGTATAATCTTTCTAACTTTTCTCTATTTACCCAAATAATATTTTCAGTACAACTAAAACATTGTGTTTCCCCAATAAAATACTTTCTATTCACTTTCAATAAAGAAAAAATGTCATAAGAATTTTATTAGTGTATTATGAGGTAAGTCCACTGTATGTTTTATTTCCAGTTTATTTTTTTCTGTTCAGTATAGCAATGGACTTCATAGAGTGGCATTTCTTTAATTTCATGTCAGAGTTAATTGCTTTATTCATAGTTTTCTTTTAATCTTTTCACCCATGTTGATATTTCGGGTAAAATTGTATTTGAAGGAAGCAGTTTGAAAAAGCAAATTAAAGATCACTCTTGTTAATCATGTGTCAAACAGTGCAGCAAGGACACCATGTAATTCTCACAGGGGATGCACTTAGTGACTTTAGAAAAGATAATTAAAATGTAAATGAATGGAGAGGGTTGTTGGTCAATGCAGCTAACAAAGGTCTGGACAAAAATACCAGCATAAGCACAATTTTATTAAAATGCAGGAATTTTTGTAACTTGTATTTTTTAATAATGTCCTTCCATAAATAAGACTTCTTTACCTGGAAAACCTTTTTAGAAGAAGCTAATTTTCTAAAAAAGTAATTTGTACCATTAACTATCCAAATCAACAGCAAATTGGCAGTTTTGGCCAAATAAAAATATATTTGAAGCCTCGGTACTGCAGATGCAACATTAATTATTTTTATTTTACTTATGCATATTTATTTTTCTTAAGCACATTTTTTTGAGATATGTGGAATTGTAATTATTAATAGTAATGGTGGTGGATCAAAGTCTCCTTATTTCCCTGACATGCCCCCAGAACTGAGAAAAAAACGCACCAGATCTGGGAACTTATTTTTTCTTCAACTGGTCACAATGGGAGGTAAAATCAATAAAATACCATCAACTGATGGAAGGGGGGAGGGAGAAGCAGAGCTTGGATTTTGGGGCTCCTCTGCATTTAATTGTGCCCCAATCTGCTTTGGTTTGCTCTGCAAATGGATGGTTTATTGTACTTCAGAGCATGATAATAATCCAAATTTGCCACTGAAATGATGACATATTATAGTTAGAATTTTAATGAACTTATTATTTCAGACATATCTGCATTGATGCTAAAGCTTTGCAATCATCATGACTTGCAAGATTCTTACATTAGCAGAACATGGTTAAAAACCCATCTTTGATTTTCAACTATTTCAGTTGCTCTGGCCAAGTTAGAAATATCTGATGCACAGGAAAAGCAATTTACTGTAAAATCAACCGAAACAAGATAGTCTCCTAACTACTGATGTGTGAACCTAAAAAAGCCTTCATGCTTCCATTCATTTTGGATAGGCGTCCTTAAGTTTGGATGGTTATCTTAAGGTTACATAAATTTATCTTGCTGAACCTGTTTGATTGAGAAATCAGATTGGCCATCTCTCAAAAATGTAGGCTTCCTAGTTATACCTTCTGGTTTCCACCCATGTTAAAAATAAACCGTGAGAACAGCTTATCTTGCATACTGTTAACATGCCCATATCTAACTTTTGGAAACTATTAGGAAGTTTGAGGTAATTTAATTTTAAATTGAATAGGTTTTGGTTTGGCTTTCATTTAAATTCTGGGTGCAAGTTAGTCTTGATTTTTATTTTCTTACATATCTGTTCCCTGAATTGTAGTGTTAGAGCCTTTGAAGTCTGTGTAGTTCAGCAGAGTTGTCACCACCTCTGCTGAACTCATATGAGTAACGCTAGACTTTTGTTCCTCAGTCATAGCAATAACTTTGACCAAGTGCCAAAAAGCCCCGCAACATTTCCTTTGCCTCCCCAGGAATGGTAGAAAGCAATGTGTTTTGTTTTGTTTTTCAAAAAAGCACTCTGTCCCATGCCAAATGGCAGACTGCATAGGATGGCGGTGGAAGTTTGAAAGTTTTATTATTATGATTTGGCATGGAGGACTGCTGTTAATTTTCTTTAAACACACACACACACACACACACACACACACACACACACACACTATTTTTCATGCCGCAGAAGGAAAGTTACCTGCTTTTCTCTGACGCTCCCAGATATGCACACAAAACACACATAGAAGCCCAGGAAACTGATATACTTTGGCTTTTAGAACTCCTGTCTTACACAGTCAGTGGTGAAGAAATTAATTAGACAAAAAAAACCCCCACACAAACCAGTTAGGATGCATTGAAATTAATCTGAATTTGTGCCATTTTTGGAAACCAAATGAATTTTTGAAATTCTGTGTATGGTTTGGACACAGCTATACCAAACCTATCTGCCACTGAATGTCCTACAGTGCTGCAAGCTTTAATCCAGATTTCACCAACACTGGTTATGAGGGAATGGAGCTTATAATGGAAAATATCTGGAGGGCACCAGATCTGCGGAATCTATGGAAGCTGTCCAATCAAAGTTCTTAAGGCAAATTACCACCCTGTGTTCCAAAGACATCATTGCACCTAGAGGCTAATTTTCCCTCAATAGAATTACAGATCTGGCATAGAACACTTAACTATTGGCTTCGCCTAAACTGAAATCCCCCTGGTCTAATATCCCTAGTGCTGCAAGATTGTCACAAGAGTGCCGGGACTAAAATTGTCTATCAAAAACTTCACTCTTGTGGTTTATCACCACAACAGCTACTCACTTTGGGTTTAGTAAAGCAAACAGTCTAATTTGTCAGCACCTAAATGATATCGAGCGTCAGAACAACTTGGCCACAATAAGGAAATTTTGCCCATGGTATGACTATTTCCCATTTTCCCATTCCAACGGTCTGGCACCCTATCTGCATAACCTAGCAATTCTAAAATATAGACACGTTTTTACTCTCGCAAGATTGAATGTATTGCCCCCGGCACGATTCCAACAGATGCCACACGAAAAACGCTTATGTCCCTGTGGAGATGGCAGTACCAAATCGGTGGCACACGCCCTTCTGGCTTGCACTCTTTATAAAGACTTGAGGAATGAGATTATCACCCCTCTTTTATTGTCCATTCTGGGTTGCCCAACCACTGCTACAGTGTCTTTTCTCTTGGCAGATCAAGAGGAGCAGATAACTGCAAAGGTTGCAAGGTCTTTGAATACCGTATTGTTGTTTTATTGCTATGGCCTACGACCGATACAAATAAAGATTTATTCTACAATTCTGGAGGGCACTAGGTTGGCAAAGGTTCTTTCATTCCATAGAAGCTGTAGAAGATTAATTGGTGGAGGGTCATTTTCCATACTAGGGGACAACTTCTAATTGGCAGTGCTGACAGTGAAGGGTACACTTTATTTTGAGAGCTCTGTTGTTACTTTTTTACCAATACATTACTCTGTGATGAATTGAACAAGTAACTATTAGAGGTGGTCATCCCTTTTAACAGTAGAGAGTAGCTTTTATGAATCAGTATCTCATCAAGGCACTGATATAGTAGAGGTTTGCAAGTTCTCTGTCCTGGAAGCAAATTATGAAGTGAATTTGGGTGACTCAAGATGATCTTATTGCTCCCTGAGTTGAGCCACAGTGTAAATAAAATGCTACATATTGGTTTAGGGAACCCAAAGAGTTCTGGGTCAGTCTGTTACTCCATTTTTCTGTGCTCTCTATTTTTATGAGAATGATATCTAGGGCTTTTTCCCCCAACGGAACTCACTGGAACTCAGTTCTGGCACCTCTCAGGTGGACGTCTTTGCAATTCTAAGAGAACAAGGGAGATGTTCATGGTGAGTTTGGTGAGTCCTGGCACCTCTTTTTCTAGAAAAATAGCACTGAGTAGCCCATGTGCTATTTTTTGCTCTTGCCACAGATTTATATTCTGCAGGCAAATAAGGCTAAATGACCAACCAACCTATACTTTTTTAAAAAAAAATGTGTTAGAGTGGGGAAAAAGGGGTTTGTGTGTGTGAAAGAAGAACAAAAATATCAGAGAATTATCTTGGCTTTATTAGATTATACATTATTGATAGTGAGGTGTAATATGCAGTTCATATCTGAAATCTGAGTTAGCATATTTCCCTTCTTTGCAGGCTTAACTGAATTGCATTGTCTTGTCTACCTTGTAACAAGGCATGCTCATGAAATCCAAAACAGGAAAATGCTAGCCGTAATTTCAAAGGCTTTAAGGAAAAGCAACACACTTCAGGGCAGACTATTCATAAGTGTGAAAAGGGGCTGTGAAGTTTGTGAAATGCCTTATCTTTGCCTGCAGTGGATAAATGAAAGCTTTAGGAGATCCAAGCAGAGCATTTGCAAACATAATCTTTCCATCTATATGAGGAAAGAGACTGGCCTGGCCCCAAGTAATCAGTGTTATACACAATGGGTGAAATCCTGCACCACCAGTTAAATTCATGGTAGTTTTGCTTTTGGGCAGGACTGCACACTATCCCTGTAAATCTACTTTATTCCTGTTAGGACAGGCATTTCTAATACTGGGTATATGATAATTTCTTCTTCTGGTGTATCCTTTAACACTTGGGATGAGTGAATAATTCAGTAAAATTTGCATCCCCCCTAAGCACAGAAATTAATAACTAAACTGATCATTGGAATCATCTTGCTGCTTTAGGGCAGTCTATGATAGCTATAAGGGATGTGGGTGGCGCTGTGGTCTAAACCACAGAGCCTAGGGCTTGTCAATCAGAAGGTCAGTGATTCGAATCCCCACAATGGGGTGAGCTCCCGTTGCTCAGTCCCTGCTCCTGCCCACCTAGCAGTCAAAGTGCAAGTAGATAAATAGGTACTGCTCCGGCGGGAAGGTAAACAGTATTTCTGTGTGCTGCTCTGGTTCGCCAGAAGTGGCTTAGTCATGCTGGCCACATGACCTGGAAGCTATCTGCGGACAAACGCTAGCTCCCTCAGCCAGTAAAGCGAGATGAGCGCCGCAACCCCAAAGTCGTCTGCGACTGGACCTAACAGTCAGAGGTCCCTTTACCTTTACAATAGCTATGTTGATCTTGTTGGGAAAATTATGCAGAAGTGATTCTGTTTTTCACTTCATTGACTGGTTGCTTATATTGAGAAGACTTTTTGAGGTTCATGTAGTGAACAGAATAACCTCTGCCCATGATTGACACCTTCCTGTTTTGAGATTCCTTAAACAGTAAAAGAGGTGTATTTGTGATTTGGAGGTGGGGTTCAGGATGAGGACCAGAAGCCCCAAGATAGAGTATATAAAATAAAAAACATTTCAAAAGGGATAACCAAACAGAGAAATCCAAGTGTTAAATGCTGTATTGTGTTTAATGTGGCTGACCCTTCCCTTCTAAGATTGTGTCTGCTGTACCCGTTTTACATATATATTAAGCAGGAAAGGTAAACATAAAAGACCCCTGGATGATTAAGTCCAGTCGATTTCTACTATGGGGCGCGGCATTCATCTCTGCTTTCAGGTTGAGGGAGCTGATGTTTGTCTGCAGACAGCTTTTCTAGGTCATGTGGCTAGCATGACTAAAATGTTTGTACTGCAACGGGCACCATGGCAGAAACCAGAGCGCAAGGAAATGCTATTTACCTTCTGCCACAGCAGGACCTATTTATCTACTTGTGCTGGTATGATTTTGAACTGCTCGGTTGGCAGGAGCTGGGACAAAGCAATGGGAACTCAACCCGTCATGTGGATTTGAACTGCTGACCTTACGATCAGCAGCTGAAAAGGCTCGGTGGTTTAGACCACAGCGCCACCCACATCCATCTATTGATGATAAATATATGGACTATATATGAGCATAATATGAAAGAATGGCACATAAATGAACTTGATGGTTGTGGTGGCAGGTCATTGCAGCCAGGGAATCTTGCTCTGGGTCTCGAAGGGACTGGCTGCTTTTTTGTTTGAGTTTAAAACTTTATTTTAACAAGACTCTCACCCTGGGCCTCAGACAATCTCTGCATAGGCCTGAGAGGTGGTATTCTTCTGGCGTTAAGAGTATTGTTTCTGCAAATTACAGTACCACAGTGAAACATTCTTTAGAGTTGGAATTTAGAAGCCAGGTAGTAAGGAAGACCAGCAGAGCCTAACAGTTATTAGATCAGCACTGTGGCTATTCATGTAAATCTTTATGCAATAAACCTTGTTGGACATTGCCTGCTGTGCCTCAGCAACCTGACAAAACAAGCAGATGCTGCCTTTCTGCTCAAAGCAGTGGGTAAGCATGTTTTCTTTCTTCTGAAGGCCATCATTAATTGCAAGCACATCCACTCTCAAGCAAGCACTGAGGTAATTGGAGACTTACTTAATTACCCTACATCCTTTTCCCAGAAAGGTTATAGGTGGCTTCAGGAGCATAATGGCTATCATTCTGTCATGCCTAATAGCTCGTCTTATGGATCTGTTAACTTGTTAAAGAACAGGAATCAGAGAGCAGGAGCAAATAGACAACTCTCACAATGGAGGGATGTGAAAAATGGGGTTCCCCTAAAGATATGCATTTCTTTTCAGCATGTTCATCAATGATCTGGGGTTGAGGGTGAACAGTAAGTTGGCCAAGGTTGTGGATGATACCAAATTATTAGGAGTGGTGCAAAAAATGAAAATGTATTACAAAGAGCTCCAAACCAATCTCTCCAAACTGCTTAAACAGGCATTAAAATTGCAAGTCCAATTCAATGTAAGGATAAAGTGAGTGAACTACACCAGGGCAAAACCAAACCAAAACACCCCTAACTTAACTTATATACTCTTGTGGAGTCTGAGCTGGCAGTGATGAACTAGGAAAGGGACTGTGGTAGACAGCACAATGAAAACATTGACTCATTGTGTGGCAGCTGTGAAGGAGGTGGATTCTATGTTAGAAGATCATCATGTAAGGGATTCAAACTCCCAGTGTTGTACTTCCTTTATACAAAAGTATGGTGCAACCACATTTGGAATACAGTGCATATTTCTGGTTTACAAGGTTAAGTATGCATGATCTGGAGAAAGAGAACAGAGATAGATATTATCTCTCTCCTAACCCATAGTACTAGAACCTGGGATCATCCAGTGAAGACAGACAAAAGGAGGAATGTCTTCATTCATCCAAGATCCTGTGAGATTTGTTTCCACAGAATGTGGTGACTGTTAGTTTCTGTTAGTTTCTGTTCTTATCACTGAGCAGCTGCGTGGAGTCACAGGACTCTGTTTACATTCCAGAGACAGTCCAGACTCTTGGAAGTCTCACGGGAGAGGAGACGAGATGTGACGTTAGTGGTTTCCAGTTTCCTTTGTTCCTTTGTTCAGTTGCTCTCTGCTCTCACAGGGAGAGGATGTATATTTCTTTGTCCTCTGCATAGCTAGAAAATAACACATAGCAATGTAGCTCATAATATCTCATCCTTCCGCATGCTGTTTTGATGCTCTGCTGGGATAACGTGGCTGAGGCCTTATCAAAGGATCAGGTCGTCAATTAATTGTCGGGAGGCGATTCCGAAGATGAGCCTTATCAGCTCGGTCGAACAGAGATTCCGACAGTGACTGCTATCTACTTAGATGGCTTTACAAGGGGGTTAGATAATTTAATGGAGGATGAAAAATATAAGTGGCTACTATTCATGATAATTATATACTACCTCCAAGAGCAGAAGCACTAGGCCTGTCCATACTGGTTGCTGGGAGGAAACCACTGAATAATGCATATTGCTCTCATGTCCTGCTTACAGGTTTTCCACAGGCATCTGGTTGGTCACTGAGGAAAACATGATGATAGACTAGAACAGCATTTGTTCTTATCAAGTAGGGATCTTATTATGTTCTGAGACACAAAGGGTACTTAGTCAAGTTCCAGTGGCATTGAACTGTTACTTGCAAATAATGCTTTTTTGTAACATTCTTCAAAGAGTATCCAAGGATCTGAGGTCTTACTCAAATATTTGAAGCAAAGTACAGGTATGCAGAGCCGAACTCATGTTGCCACCGAATGTTCGTAACTGAAACTTGTTTTATTTTGAACATTCATTACCAGTTTCACTATTTCCATTAACGTTATACAATTTATCACTCCTTCTAAGTAAGGAACTCAAAGGGTAAATTCCAGAAAAAATGGAGGCACTGAAAAACAAGAGGAAAAGGATCAGCATTCCTGGGTGGTTGGGAGTCTTTAAAATACGTCTTTAAAAATAAAATACAATAAAAAACAAAATTCAAGGGAGCAAAAACTGGGGGAATGGGACACACATAAGAAGAGCCCTGAAAAATCAGGTGAAAGGCCTATCATGCCCAGTATCCTGTTCTCAAAGTAGTCAACCAAAAGCTTTTGGGAAGCCCACAACTTGGGAATGAATGCAATAATACTCAGCCCACTTATGAACCTGGTATTTAGAGGCATATAGAACATAGCCATTGATAGCTTGTCTTCCATGAATTTATTTAATCTTCTTTTCAAGCCATCCAGGTTGGTGGTCACCACTACATCTTGTGGGTAGTTCAGTAGTTTAAGTTCAATAGTTTAAGTAGAACAAACAAACCCAAAAACCATAGTTAACTGTAAGGGAGCAGATGAACCTGGCTCAAATGAGGACTGAGCATGCTCAGTAGTCGTGGAATGTGAAGTAATAGATATGAAAAACAGAAGGGGGTGGAGCAGAATGTCCTGCCTGCTTTGAGGGAAAGACTAGCTGGAACTCTGAACAGGAGCGCTTCTTTTCAGGTGGCTGATAAATTTATGATTTAACTGCTATTTCTGCATTATTAAAAAGTGCCACTACATTTTCTGCTTGTTAACACAGTCTGAGGAAGAATAGGAAAATAGACAGCAAGGCCACATAACTAACTACAACTGTGTCACCAATTAGGCTGCCAATTTTAAAGTTCTCCTGTTTCGATCCATTACACTATTACCATTTGATAAACACTTCACAAAGTCCCACAGAGTAACCTTTCAATGGACAGTTAATATGAGGAGATTTAAGAGGGGGGAAAGCACAAATTTATCCAGTCCTGTCAGTATGCCATAGGAGAGAGGATGCTGGAGAGAAGGTAGAAATCCAAACAAAACTGATGCACAATATATGTATCTATGATGACCAAAAGTGATATTATAGGCATAAGGAAAATAAAGGAATAAACTATGGTTGTACTCTAAAGAGAACAGGATATTATTCTGTCTGTGATATGTTGTGAAATGTTAGAGGGGTAATGTAATTGAGAAAACAGGAAACAAAAACTGCAGGCATGAAATGACAGATATAATAAGCTTTTACATGTCTGTATCTGTTCCTGTCTTCATCTCTTGAGGACCAGTAAATTGAGGGGATGGAAGATCAGTTTCCTACATTTCTCTTTATCTTGGATCTCTCTATTCATTACGTTGTAATATTGGCCACAGATTTTCAGCCTCCAGTTCTTAGTATGGAGAAGCTGGTCTCTTAGCCTCCTGCCTGCCATTTTCTTTTAAGTCACAATGTTTCAATGATTATGTCCAAAATACACGTGTTCAAAGTCTGAACATCTGCATCATATTTATAAGCACGAATGGGACCTACTATCAAGGTAGAGTAGGAACAAAGGAGTCAACTCTGCATAGAGTTGCTTGTGGGGACATTTATTTTCTTCTGGTATTTCCAAATGCCTTGGACAGACACAAACAAAGGCTTTGGTAGGATTCATCTATAGTTAATTTATCCATGCTGAAAAAATTAAATTGCTTGTAAACACATTGTATATAATATTGAGTTAGAGGAAACAGATTTTAGACATCTAGAGTTATGATTATATATTCATAGCCTAAATAAAAGAAATCATTTGTGCTTTATGGCTATTTATTCTCATAACAGGTATGCCTTGGAAATCTAATATCTCCATTTCCATCCCCCATTGTGTTTTCCCATCACTGGCATGCTGGGTGCCTAAATCAAGTACCAATCTCACAAGTAAACCAAAATAGCAACCTTTGAATTTTTAATTTTACAGTCCCTGAAGCTTTGAGGAACCAGTGCACATGCAATCAATTTTAATTTAACTCTGAGCCCACTGCTGTGTTTACTGTAAATGGCCTTTATAGGAGCTGAATCTAATATAATTTCTCTACTATATTTTTTTCATCGAGATGCTTTGTGTTGTATCCCACCTGTTAACCCAGATAAATTAAGGTGAGTCATACTTGCATGAGATGAAATCTGAAATCACTAATTTTGGGGGGGAGAAGGGGGGAGAGGACATTAAAAAAGGCACATTCTACTTCTGATAATCTATATCAAGCACAGTAGGCTTGTTCAGCTGTTGAGAGTGGTCCTTCCAAATGCCTGTTTTTGAGGTACACATGCTGAAGATCTTTCGGTTCTCCATTAAAAGACTAAAACAGCTCTGGTCAAAATGACCTAGATCACAGTACTTCGGTTATGAAGGGATAGAGTACAGGGACAAATTCATATTTACATGATACTCTCCAGTAGTTCCATTTTCTTAATCATTATCACTCACACAGAATGTAGCACTGGAAAGTTCCACGAAATTGGCTCAGAAACACAGTTACAAAATAGTTGTCATCTTCATCAGGTCACCTTGACCATAAGTGTTGAGTGGGTGTCTGAAAGCACTGCGAAGCACTTTCTCATATGCCACAAACGTTTTAATTGCAATACTCAGGCAGGGGCACAAGATCTAATCACACAATTTGCCATTGAAGTGGCTAGCGGGAGAGGCACTAGTTAGATATTCACTTGTCAGCCTCTGTCAGGTTTGGAATAGATGCTTAAACAATGACAACATCTTCTTAGCAATGCCAGCTCCACATTTGCAAGAGCTCTTGACATGAGCTCGTCCTACCCCAACATCCATGTCCTTATAGGAATAATGCTATCCACATATGGAATAATGACAGGCTGCAGATATGACATCATATATTACTCTTCTTCTCAGTGTCAAGATAAGCTTTATCATTCTAGTGGCTGGGATTCAGAAAACACTCATAGTGGGTAAGGGTAAAAAAACCAGGCAGGAAGTTTGAGGAGTGATGAATAGGTCAAAGTGCTTGATGATATTGTGCAAGAAACATTACTAGTTACACACAGTAGCTGGCACCCAAGATCTGTTCTGAATGCAGAATAACTGCACTATTTTCCTTATGTGAGATGTTCATACAATGGAAGCCTTAAAAAGTAAAGGTAAAGGTAAAGGGACCCCTGACCATTAGGTCCAGTCGTGACCGACTCTGGGGTTGCGGCGCTCATCTCGCTTTATTGGCCGAGGGAGCCAGCGTACAGCTTCCGGGTCATGTGGCCAGCATGACTAAGCCGCTTCTGGCGAGCCAGAGCAGCACATGGAAATGCCATTTACCTTCCCGCTGGAGTGGTACCTATTTATCTACTTGCACTTTGACATGCTTTCGAACTGCTAGGTTGGCAGGAGCAGGGACTGAGCAGTGGGGATTCAAACCACCAACCTTCTGATCAGCATGTCCTAGGCTCTGTGGTTTAACCCACGGTGCCACCCGCATCCCTAATGGAAGCCTTAGACAAAGCCAAATACCCTTTTACACATGCCGATGTAGTATACACAGCTTGTTTAGCCTGTTCAGTCTGCATGCAAAACTTGACAGGACTTGTGTTCCGCAGGAATCTGTCAAAGAGAGAGAAAGAGAAAATGAATGAAAAACTGCAGCAAAGTAGTCTTCCATGCACCAGCTCTAGAATGATCTATGGAATTTTTTCAACTTAAAAGCTAAAACTGAAGGGGACAAAATGTGGGAGCAGAGCCAATACAGAGAACAATAATGAGATCCCGTGCAGAACAGCCATTCATTTATAAATTCAATAACTCCAATATGATTCCATGATCATTTTCACTTATGTTTCCTATTACTCCATTTCCAGTGCACCAGTCTATGCTCCAAGTTCCATTTATATTTTAAAAAACAGACTATGAAGAGATATAATTTTCTTACATGGCTTGTTTTGGTTGGGAAATCTGGGGTTTATTTTTAATTCACTAAAAGCATGGAACTCAATCTATGTAGATGTATTCATAATTTAAATTCACACTGAATTTAATGGCCCATATTCGCCAGTAAGTTTACATTCAATTTCAGCCAAAAGGCCATAATATGCTATGGTAAGGTCTGGAAGAGTTTGTAGAGAAGATGGGGTTAGAATAACCATAAATGCCCTCTGATTGCTCTAAGCACATCCTTTGTATGGGCAAGTAATGGCCCATGAAGAGTAGGTAGGGGTTGATTGGAAAAGATGACTCACACTTCTACTGCAAAGTAACTGCAATGGAAAAAGGCAATATTAACTGCAATGTTTTTGTTTGTTTGTTTGTTAGCTTTTTTACTGGGACCTTGAATTCTTCTAGACTGTCAACTGTTTGGGAGTATGATTCAAACACATGTCAGCAAATTCACGTTACACAATGAATGGTTATTTGGAGCTCCTGCTTCCCACAAAAATCAGACCATTTGTGATATCGATAAGTGATGGGAAAATGCACTGGAGAGTATGAGATAACATTTGTTTGATCCATTAATCAGAATTAATGCTCAATATATAGCATGTGCCATCTGAACTCCCCGCAAACAAATCAGGGTGAATGCTCAACCAGTTTCTGGAAGAAAAGATATAGAACAATTTGGTAGCTCTGAAAACTACCAGCATTTGGATTCTGTCTAGGTCTTCCTGAGGTTCTGATGTGGGAGCAGTGATCTTTGACTGTTGGTTGGGGGTGGTGAGATGTGCCTCTATCTATGATGAACTATGGAGGGGTGAGGAATTTGCATAGTTTGCATTTTAATACAGCTGCTTAAATGTGCAGCTAATTTTGATTTTGGTGTTTGCTGCCCGAGGCTGCTTTGTGAGGAAGGGCGGAATAGAAATCCAATGAATAAAATAAGTAACAATTTGCATTTTCTCAGTCAGTATGTGAACTGAAACCCAGCTGTCAATCAAAATTTGCATTTACAATTATTGTTATTTTGGAATTTTGGAATGTAGGCAAAAATAAGAAATAACATACAACAAGGCATATATGACGCAACAAAACATTTTAAGATGTTTTTAATGTTTGTTTTTGTAAATCACTTTGAGTTCACTTTGAGTTTTCCTGATAAAAGTGATTGTGGCGTTCGTACAGAGCCCCCTATCGTTTCACAGACTATTGACCCGTATACCACCAATCCGCTGCCACCAACCAGGTTCTCCCTGGTAAAACACTTAGTCTCAGTCAGGTTCTCAAGTTAACAATGAAGATTGTAGTTTATTGCAAACACAAATAAACTTTAAAAACATTCAAAACGCTGTTACTCTTTACCCTCTTAGTCTTATTTTATCCTGTCTCTAACTCTTTTACCTCCCTTCACACAAGAACCAACTGCACTAACTGTCCGTCTATTTCCAACTGTCTTCCAACTGCTTTCCCCCAACTGTCTAAACCTCTGGCTAAGCCTTTTAAAAACAGGTAGGCTCCACCTCTGGGCTTTTCTATTGGTCTACCTATTAACCCTTTCTCTCCCCCTGTACAGAAATTTCCAAAAGAATGGGCAAATGCCACAGTGATGAATAAATATGAATTATAATATTAAGGGAAAGTGCACACAAACGTGTATACATGTGAAAATACAAAATAGCTAAATACTAAAAAAAAAATTTAAAAACTGCATCATGTTGCTTCCAAAACTGTGTATATTAGGCAAAACAGCATACAAATATGAAGATATTAGGAGAGGTGCTAAAAAAATATTGTACATTTTTGTGCAGATTTTTTCTAAAAGTTGCAAACTGATTCAGAAATAAGACAAGCTAAACTTAAGAGTGGAAAAACAGGGAACTGAGCAAATATCTGTCCATCCCTGTGCTCAAGCTGTGTATTTAAAACAAACTCAAGTATGGCAAAACACTCTGAAAGCCTTCAGAGACATCTTTCCAAACCTGGGTAAGCACTCTGCCCTTGGCAATCTTCACAGCCCAGAGACCTGAGGGGGGCAATAACAATGCATTTATACAACAAATGGCATGCAGTTTGTCTTTCCTGTTTGCAGAGACTTGGATCATTGTACAGTAGGTCTGAATCTCAGAATAGGCCTTCTGAGACCATGCCCTTGTAGAAAGGAAACTAAAACAATATACTTTATCTTATACAACTGACTCCTACCGAACAACACTTCTGCTACTTTTAGTGTCAAACTAGACATGATGTTTGCCATGAGATTGTCCTGGCATGCAAGAGTTTTCCATAAGAAATAGCTGGTGTGTGTGTATGTGTAAGGGACGCGGGTGGCGCTGTGGGTTAAACAATAGAGCCTAGGACTTGCCAATCAGAAGGTTGGTGGTTCAAATCCCCATGACGGGGTGAGCTCCCATTGCACAGTCCCTGCTCCTGCCAACCTAGCAGTTCGAAAGCATGTCAAAGTGCAAGTAGATAAATAGATACCGCTCCGGCGGGAAGGTAAACGGTGTTTCTGTGTGCTGCTCTGGTTCGCCAGAAGCAGCTTAATCATGCTGGCCACATGACTCGGAAGCTGTACATCGGCTCCCTCGGCCAAAAAAAGCGAGATGAGCGCCGCAACCCCAGAGTCAGCCACGACTGGACCTAATGGTCAGGGGTCAGGGTGTATGTGTAAGACAGGTGGTCACTGTGACACAGAGCAGGTGGAACTTGACCCTTTGCCCCGGATGCCGTCCCAGTCAGAACTCCCTCCCTGCCTATTATCCTCAATGGGAACAAGCTGCCATTGGTGTCAAAGAGAGTTTCCATCCCGTTTAAATTGCCAGACATGGGGGAGGGTGGTCTGGTTCCAGGACCATGGCAGTGACAAGTGTAAAAGCCCACTCCCCACATACCACATTTTATATGTGGTTAGCTGAACTGCACTAGTAATTTCTTAATGAAAAATCTTGCATACTGTGAAAGGTAGATATCCTGTCCGGTCTTGCCTATAGGTTGAGTCACTTAAGCACCATGCGATAGTCTTCATAGTAACATGGGACACTATTGGGACCATAATACGTCAACCTCTGTTTGCATAAAGTGACATGGCAGACTGGAAAATATAGCCCCTGGCATGATTCCTCTGTAGCAATGACTGCTCCCCACATTTGCATGGTCGTGTGCAGCCCTCTGGACTCTATGTCTCACCATTAGCACAGGCTTGGCTTTGCCTTCCCCAGGTGGCGTACCTGGAGGTCTCCGCCCACCTCAGCCAGTTGTCCAATCCCGCCTGGAGAGGTGTTGCCAAGGTGATCAGGCCAGGTAGGGGGAGGGACCACCTGCCCACACAATAGGGAGAGGAAGTTAAAATTACACCCACATGAAATCACGGTAGACTGGAAGACTTTGAAGGTGTTTTATTAATTTATTTTACAAATTTATACACTGCTTCACAACCAGAAACTATCAAAGTGAGGTGCAATAAGATAAAATTTCATAAAATTCAAAAGATACGAACTTTAAAAATGAAACATTTCTAAAAGATTCTAAAAGCAATCAAACTATTACTACTGTTATCCAATTAATTTTCCATAAATTGATGAGGTCACATTTCAGGGAAAACCTTCTTTGACCTGAATATTATGATGCTGGAAGCTTCTTTAATTTCAGCTGGTAACTGATTCCAGAGGCAGAAGCTGCAATGCTAAAAAACCTGTGTGTGTTTTTTTAGTACAAACTAATCACATCTCGGTGACCTGTAGTACTCTGGACGGTGTCCCATCTGAGGATCATAGTTGCTGGGCAGGAATATATGAGTGCTAATATGCTAATTTAAGGATTTAACCATTTGTGTTTCAAATTTGGTATGTTTAAAATTTTGTAAACAGCTTTGAGACCCAGATGTGGTGAGAAGAGGGTTTATTTTATCTAAATAAATTTTATGGACTGGTAACTTTGGTGGATGTATTCATAAAGCTGGTCTTGCTCTTTTAGAAGAGCTGTCTCTTTGAAAAGAAAGAAAAGTAGCTGATTTGAAAGTCAGGGCTGAAAAGGAGCTATTACCTTAATCTGAATATAACAGTATGGCCCACATCCCATCTTGAATGCACAGCAGAACGATGCTGTTGCTAGACAATTGAGCCAAGTCTCCTGAACTGTGGGTAGCATCTCTTTGCAGGTGATCCTTCTACCTGCTACAATTTTAGCTGCACCAGATTTTTCATCTCAGCTTGCAGTGATTATATCCCATTTACAAGAACAAGGGAAGAAATCCCCTTCCCGCCATCGCTAATACATTGTCGTAACAAGATGCAAAATACAGAGGTGAAACAATTGGGACTTCATTTCAAAACAGATCAGCATGTCACAGAGCCCAAGGGGGAGGGAGGGAAAAAAACCCCTGCAAGTTCCCAGCTGGGAAAACTTGTAATTGCAGCCAGCCAGAACATTGATATAGAGATAGCAAAGCCACTAACAAGGGAGAAAGAAAATGTAAGAGATGAATGAAGGAAACATTGTCATATGTAAGACAGGAGCTCCACTTAATATGATAAAATGCTCATCGGCCACTGAAAGTTAAGCTGGCATGAAGGAAATTGATTACTACATGATGCGACTAAAATCTGCGTTCAAAAAATATGAGCGGCGGGTGAGGAGAGGCAAATTTAAGGGGAAGCGTAAACCAACAAAGGGAAACAATTGCCTGAAACTGTAAATCTAGAATTCTACCCTTCAACAACAAAGACAATCAAGACAAATAAGAATATTAGGAGAGTAGCGGAAGAGCAGACAGCGCTGCAGGCGGATATGCATATTGTTCCCAGCATCCAAGCCCTCCCCTCCGTTCAGCTTGTGTGGCATCTGGAAAGCCGCAGTCTGAAAACTAATATATTTTACAGCAGAAAGAGAGATGCACAGACTCCGAATGTTTGCTGAGGATTTGTTTGTATTGTAAGAGCAGACGTGTATGTTCATGAAGGGTAGAGGCGTAGGATATAGATAAGAGATTGTGTAATAGGACAAGAGGGCAGACGCTCCAAGCATCCCTATTTTCCAGGGACAGTCCTGGATTTTCAGAAGCCATTCCGGTTTCTGATTTGATCCCAGAATGTCCCGCTTGTCCTTAGGACATCCCTATTTTCGTGGGAGAAATGTTGGAGGGCATGAGAAAAGATAAATTTCAGGGTCCTTAAAAGGTTCCTGCACCTCTCTAGCATACATGCCCTGTCTCTAAAGCCCATGGAAGTTCATCTTTTCCTGAAATTTATCCTCCACTACTCCCAACACACAGAAATGTGCAGGATCACCACTCTGAAGGGTGAAGGGCCATTAGTTATGTCTATCTGTCGGGTGGCAGAGGAACCAACCCCCACAGAAGGTTGCCAGGAATGGATAAGACAAGGGAAAGTCCTTACCATCTGCTTTTTATTCAATATTCACAGAGAGAGGCTTGGGAATGCAGCCTCTTGGAATAATGGCATTGTCCCGAGTGAAATAGGAAGCCCAGAGCACGTGTAATTTAGATGTCCCTTTTATGAAGAGGCACGTAGTGAGACCATTG
Organism: Podarcis raffonei; assembly: GCF_027172205.1. NCBI lineage: Eukaryota > Metazoa > Chordata > Lepidosauria > Squamata > Lacertidae > Podarcis > Podarcis raffonei. The sequence goes on from NC_070612.1 coordinate 40,510,864, forward strand.
ATCCCCTGCTGGTGAGGCTCGCTGATCTCCCAGAAAAGCAAAAATTTGACCTTTTCCTGTTAGGAAAAGATCATAAAACGACCCGGATGGTCACCAGATTCTGTGTACAGATCTGTAGGCACAGACCATCCCCCGACCCAAACTTGTTTGTTATGAAAATCCCCAAACTCGGTTCCATGGGTGACTCTGGGTCATCTCTCTGCAGTAGCTTATTTTAAAGTTTTAAGTGTCTAGATGCTTATCACATTTATAAATTTTAAATTTATTGTTGTACATTGTTTTAAATGTTTGTTTTATAAAAAGTGTGTTTTCTAAGCTAGTCTGACCATAATAAATTATCTATCTATCATCTATCTATCTATCTATCTATCTATCTATCTATCTATCATCTATCTATCTATCTTGTCCCGAGTGAATCTCCACCCCCTCCATCTCTCAGACTTTCTCTTGAGTCATCACTGCAGGTGCTGAAAAGTGCCCTCTGCCTTTGAGCTCTTTGCTCTCCTACTTTCAAGGCTTGCTGGGTTCTGGGAGGGGGGGCCTGGAATGCTTTCTAATTACATTGAGTCCATCAGCTATCGACCCCCTGGTGCTTCTTCCTCCTCCTCTCCCATTATTTCCCAGCTTGTCTCCTCATCTGCCTCTGAACTGTGACTTACCTCAAACCCCTGTTGTAATTCTGAATTATTGTCTTCTTCTCTGGAAGGCACAGGCTGGGGAGGCATTCTCCACCATTCCTCCTCTGCCCAGTCCCTGACACTATCATGGATATGCCTCTACTGAATTGAAATAATGAAGCTTTACATGTTGGAGACCAATTTGCAGAAGCTGAACATATTAAGCTGCCTTTGACACATCAAACGCTGGCCCATCTAATGCAGCATAGTCAATATCAGCCTTTCTCAACCGTGGGACCCAGATGTTGTTGAACTACAACTCCCATCACCCCTAGCTAGCAAGGCCAGAGCTCAGGGATGATGGGAGTTGTAGTCCAACAACATCTGGGGACCTACAGGTTGAGAACTGCTGGTCTGCATGGACTGCCAGTGGCTCTCCAGCATTTTCAGAGCCTCCCAGGCTTATTTCAAGACAGCAGGGACTGAATCCTGAACCTTCTGCATGCAGAGCATCTGTTGTACGGCCTCTCCCCAAAGCCCTTGTGCCAACCACAGTTCACTAAATAAGGGTATATACACCTCCTCTGAAGTATCTCACATAATCCAGTGTTTGGGAAAGGATCCCGAACTAGGTGAACCATGGTCTGATCCATTACGGCTGCTCATATATTAAAAGCTGAAACACAGTATGGGTTAACAGCACACATTGACACATAACTCCTCTCATGTTATTGCAGCTGCTTGCTATTATTCTCTTAATTTATGCCTGTGCCGAAGTCATAGAAAAAAAGCGCATATGAAAAGCCATGGATTTTTATTTTGTATTTTTTGTTATACTTTGTTTCCTTTCCTCCAAGGATCAGAATTCAGTCATTCAATACAGCTCTTAGCCTGACCAAAAGGACTGTCGATTTAAATTATTATTGGGTGACCCTCAGAGTTCAGATGTTCAGCTCAGATAAGCAAGAAGCAGGGCTACTGATCCAAACCAGTTTCTCATCTATCTGAACTTCTGCATTTTTTCCTGCTAACCTGGGTAAAATAACGATGGGAAAGAACCTCTGCTATTTTTTTTTATACTCATATCCATAATAAGGAGGTGGCACTATTTTCTTAATATTAACAAGAGGAGATCTGCAACACAATTATAAGCTGTGTGGGAACTGGCTGCCTTGCTAACATTCCTGTTAAGGAGGTGTAGTGGTTGGAGTGGCAAACTAGGAGTTGGGTGTCCAGGGTTCAAATCACCATTGGGCCACAAAGATCACTGGGTGGCCATGGGCCAGTTAGTGCCTCTCAGCCTAATCACAGGTTGTAATGGGGAATTACATGAGAAGGAGAACCATGTATGTGATCTTGAGTTCCTTGGAGAAAAAAGAGAGGTGGAAAAGAAAAAGGAAGGAAGGAAGGAAGGAAGGAAGGAAGGAAGGAAGGAAGGAAGGAAGGATGGAAGGAAGGAGAAAAACCTGTTCCAGCCCTCAGCTGGAAGAAGCATTCTACCTACTTTCCCTTCATGTCAGTGATGTAAAACAGGCCCATGGGCCAAATGAGAGCTCCCTGGCTTCTTTCAAACCCATAGCCCTGGGATTAAGAGTCTCATGCTCTACTAAGAGTCAGTTTATTATTTTTATTATCAATTTTCATATTCAACTATATGCCAATGCTAGTCTGCATGTTTTATTTCCCCGCTCTGTTTCTCACTTCTCATCTGCACTGCCAAATTGCACTGTTGACAGCAAAACAAACACAAAGGAACCGACAAAACTGACAGTCACCATCATTGTTACTTTTCGGGCACATGAATTTGCTTCCACTGATAACTGTTTATACATGCAACAAGGACTTGGGGAACAGTGAACTGGGTGTGAATGTTAATTTCAAGGAGAAATTTGTAATCAAGGAAATCAAGGAGTGCAAGAATAGAATAAAACTGACAGGACAGTCATTGAAAAATAAGCATGCATCAGGGGCAGGGGGAAGACAGTAGGTCTAAGTTGGAGAGGGTCAGGTGCACTTCAGTCCCAGGTGATGTCAGTAGGGCTCCAATGAGGAGGTGATGAAGATGAGAAGTGAAGTCAAGAAAGGAACTTAAGCAATTATTTGTAAATGAATCTCTCAATAAATAAAGCTGGAGGTGAAATGAAGAGGTGCATAGAAGGGGAAGAAGGTCAAGCGTTGCCCTCTATTCAAGGATAGACAAAAGCTTTTTTTGCCAGGACAGTCGAAGTCAAGAGAAGAAGAAGAAGAAGAAGAAGAAGAAGAAGAAGAAGAAGAAGAAGAACAACCCTGCCTATCTGACTGGGTTGCCCCAGCCACCCTGGGTGGCTTTCAACATACTGTATTTTTCTGTGTATGAACGAGGCTTTTTGACTCAAAAATCACGTCAAAAAACCGGGGTCGTCCAATACACGGATAGTGGCATGGGGGGGGGGGAGAAGCGGTGCGCCGCCAGCCATTCCGCTGGTGGGAGCGCTGCTTCCCCCAATGCCACAGTGAGCAGGGAGCGATCTGAGGGTGTTTGCTCCCCGCAGCTGCAGGGGGGGGGAGAAGCTGCTCGCCACCATCCAGCTCATTGGTGGGAGCGCAACTTCCCCTTATGACGCTGCGCACAGCGGGCGCTCCCTGGGTCATTTCCAGCATGCGACGGCATTGGGGGAGGTTGCACTCTTGCCAACCGGATAGCTGGCAGGAGCGCAACTTCCCCTGATGCCGCTGCATGCTGGGAGCACTCCCTGGACTGTTTCCTGCACATGGCGGCATTGGGGGATGTTGTGCTCCCACCAACTGAAGGGCTGTCAGGAGCACAACTTCCCCCGATGCCGCTGCATGTGGGAAATGATCTAGGGAGTGTTTCCTGCCTGCAGCTGGGGGGGGGGGAGAGGCTCAACAACTTTGGGCCATCTCCCTCATTTTCTTAAAATTGAGTCCCCCAAAATGGACTCAATCCTATAGGCATCTTATAGGTGGAAAAGTATGGTATATAAAAACATAATAATATATATATTAAAGACTTCCCTATATAGGGCTGCCTTCAGATGTCCTCTAAAGGTTGTACAGTGGTACCTTGGGTTAAGAACATAATTCGTTCTGGAGGTCTGCTCTTAACCTGAAACTGTTCTTAACCTGAGGTACCACTTTACTTTAGCTAATGGGGCCTCCTGCTGCCACCGCACGATTTCTGTTCTTAACCCTTTTTGCTTCATCCTGAAGCAAAGTTGTTAACCCGAGGTACTATTTCTTAGTTAGTGGAGTCTGTAACCTGAAGCGCCTGTAACCCGAGGTATCACTGTATAGTTACTTATTTCCTTGACAACTGATGAGAGGGCAACATAAACAAAAATTTTAGCGTAAATTTATCCCAACATAATCATTTTTGCAAAGCAATTTTCACTATTATATTCATTTATAGTCACACTTTATCCTAATATATACATTTTGTGTGTACTCCTTGGCTGGAGTACTGTATTGAAAAAAACCAGAGAAGAGTCTGGGGTGGTTCTTTCATTGATGCATTGTTTTGGAAATTGTGAATTTTGTAAATGTGAACTGATCTGAATTTCTCCCCTATGATTGTGGGGCTGTGGAGCTGAATGAAGAAGCAGGAGCTGAGCAGGCTGTTATATTCCCAGACATGTCCTTGATGTTGGTACACCAGAAGCTTAACCTCTCTCCTGCTGGTATGGGTGCAAATCTCTAGTACCAATGTGATATTTTCTCCTATCACTAATTGCAGCAAAGTTGTGGTTTTGAGCTATGTCCTGTTTTAGAAAAAGAGAGCAACAGATCCCTGACTGGTTTGATGCCAGCATTAAGGACATATTATCATTGTCTTCCATTGTCTCCCGAGACAGACAGATGCCAACAACAACAGATGATTTTCTTTGAGATTGCTGTTGAAGCAGGAAAGCTTAAACCACAATTCCAAGAGCACTGTGGTCCTTATTAAGAACATAATAAGAGACTGCTATATCAGGCCAATGGCCCATTTCATCCAATGTCCTGTGTTTCCAGTGGCCCGTGGGACACCCACAAGCAGCACCAAGCACAAGAGCATTCTCCCCTTCTGTGGTTTCCAGCAACTGGTATTCAGAAGCATTGTTACTTCGAGGTACAGCAAATCCATAATGGCTAATAATTATTTATAGCCTATCTTAAAAAGCAGAGACATCACCTTGCCAACAAAGGTCCATATAGTTAAAGCCATGGTTTTCCCAGTAGTGATATATGGAAGTGAGAGCTGGACCATAAAGAAGGCTGATCGCCGAAGAATTGATGCTTTTGAATTATGGTGCTGGAGGAGACTCTTGAGAGTCCCATGGACTGCAAGAAGATCAAATGTATCCATTCTTGAGGAAATCAGCCCTGAGTGCTCACTGGAAGGACAGATCCTGAAGCTGAGGCTCCAATACTTTGGCCACCTCATGAGAAGAGAAGACTCCCTGGAAAAGACCCTGATGTTAGGAAAGATGGAGGGCACAAGGAGAAGGGGACGACAGAGGACAAGATGGTGGGATAGTGTTCTCGAAGCTACCAGCATGAGTTTGACTAAACTGCGGGAGGCAGTGGAAGACAGAAGTGCCTGGCGTCCTCTGGTCCATGGGGTCACGAAGAGTTGGACACGACTAAACAACAACAACTGGCATAGCTCAGAGATTCTTAATCTCGGGGCCATGGGTTCAAGCCCCGCATTGGGCAAGCGATTCCTACATTGCAGGGCATTGAACTAGATGACCCTCATGGTCCCTTCCAACTCTACAGTTCTATGATCTAGAATTAATTTGTCTAATCCTTTTTTGAAGCCATCCAGGTTGATGGCCATCACTGTCATCACCTTTGGTTGTGAATTCGTTAGTTTAATTACAAACTGGATATCCATGAGTTCTAGCATGGTGAGAATGGGAGAATAAAATTTCCCCACCCACTTTCCTTATGCCCTACATAGTTTAAATTTGGGTTCCAGCTCTCTACTCTTAAATCAAATAAAACCCTTATATTGCCAGTACTGCGTTTATTGTCATGTGTAATTAGGCCATAACTGTGTCCAGGGATGCCCATGTTTCAAACATTTCACAAGGATCGCTGCTTTGCTTGGTAGACAAATAAAGCTTTCTAAGGATGTCTTAAGACTGTAGAAAATAGATGTCCAGGCAAATGGACAAATGTTTTGCTTCGTTGCCTTTGTGTCCAAAGGAGACTACAGCCAAGAAAGCAAAACAGTCCTGTTTTCGTTTTCTCTTTTTAAATATCAAATCAGAAAATCTCCATCCTCTTGGGTAAAGTTTGAGACTCGATAAGTGTGAAGTTATTTCTTGTATGTGCTGCCAGTTCCTTAAGCACTGCCCAAGCAAATGCATTTATTTTATTTTTTTGCTCTATGTGATACAGATGTTAGGTTTATGACACAGATGTGCTGCACTCGTCCAGCACAAGAATGAAAGCATTTGGAGACTTTGCTTTGTGCCAGCTGCAGGGCAATATCCACGATAACACTGATGTTGCTTTGCCAATCTGTCGGAAATGTAAACCGGAGAGCTTCTTGTGTGCCTTTCCATGTTAGGGACAAAATTGCTGCAGTTGGCATAGAGCTTCTAACCATAATTGAATCAAGGTAACCGGTGCCATGCCTCCATTCATAACTGGTTTTAAGATAAGAAAACATTCCTGTCTTTGCACTCCATTAAAAACACATTGCATTCTGTAATACTAGATACTAAACTAGCTGAGCGAGACCCAGTTGAGACTGAGGTTTGGGGGGGGCAAGGGAGCATTTTTCTCAAAGAGCAGTTCATATAGAGGTTTGTACTTCTTTCATTTTATTTTACGTGAGGGGCTGCAGAGTGTTTGTGTGCAAAGGCAGGGCTTGGCGGCAGACAAGGAACCTGTTGTCGTGTCCCTGGGTGCGCTGCTTGTGGCTATTTGCAAGGAAACCCTACCAGCTCTCAATAATGTGAAAATCTTCTTGCGAGGAGTTGCGCCACAGCAAAGTCACTCAGTCAGAGAAATTCAATTTGCCTACTGTAAAGTATGTTTTGTCTGTCACAGCAAACTCTAATTCAATTCAGAATTGCTTTCTGGATTCAACCAAGTCAACCAAGGAAGGATGTCCAGCATCTGACACAGAGTTGAAGGTCCCAAGTTAAAGGAAAAGAGGCCTTTTCAAGTGTTGCTGTTATTTTATCTGGAGGCTCACAAAGGCTGTATTGGTAGGGAATAGAGATAGAAGAGAAAATTGGTTCAGTCCCTGCCTAATTTCCTCTTCTTGAAATGGTACACAAACAGAAACTAAGCTAACCTTCAAAATTCACGTTTCTCCAGATTTTTCAGTGCAATTTTCCAACCGTGTATATATTAATGCAAGAAAGTGCATCAAAATGCAAAGATAAGACAAACTCCTGCCCTGCTGAATTTCAGACTCATTGCAGAAACTTTTCTTTAATTGAGGAAGCATTTTAAGACAGTTTTTCTGATTTTATGGTTAATTATAACTGATTTTCTCTTTGGTATTGTCTTTATAACCTTGCTCTAGACCTTTTAGAAAAGACAGTCTTGACCAGTACACATATTGTTGAAAAAATAAAATTCAAAAATTAATTAAATGAAGGAAAGCTTCTTGCACAATTATGTATAGGAGATAAATCTGCATAGAAACTAATGTGTATATTAGCAGAAATACACACCAGAATGCTGGTGAATTTTCATGATGACTTTTTAAAAAAAGAAAATTTGCAAACTGATGTGGAAATGTGAGCAGAACTTAAAATTGGAAAAATGATAAAGTAAGAGAAACAGAAATTTGTTAAATTTTCCCAATCTTAGTACTTTTCTATGGTTTCTCTATTTCAAACCATGTTTCAACCATGTTTTGTTGTGGCTGCATGTGTTAAGAATGCTTAAGAGAGCCAGTGTGGTATAGTGGTTAAAAGCAGTGGACTCGTAATCTGGTGAACCGAGTTCACGTCCCCACTCCTCCACATGCAGCTGCTGAGTGACCTTGGGCTAGTCATACTTCTCTGAAGTCTCTCAGCCTCACTCACCTCACAGAGTGTTTGTTGTGGGGGAGGAAGGGAAAAAGAGATTGTTAGCCGCTTTGAGACTCCTTAGGGTAGTGATAAAGCAGGATATCAAATCCAAACTCCTCCTCCTCCTCCTCCTCCTCCTCTTCTTCTGGAACCAGATCAGATGCAATCATATTTTAGACCTGGAGTATAACACCTTTTTCTCTCTGTGGGACAGCACTTTACAGATGAAAGTTGCAAATGAAAGTTAGCTAAACAGGACTACACTCTGAGCCCATCTATTTAGCTGGGCTCTTAAGAACTGTTTGGCAGATATTTGAAACATGATCATTCTGGCCTTTGAAACTCATCTCTGTAGTAGGAAAGAGAAGCTGCTCAGCTTGGGACTAACACTATGCCAACTTCCAGACAGGTGGGTCATTGTTGCTTAAGAGGAGGGAGATGGGGAGGCAAAGGAACCCAATTGGCTCTGTCAGTGTGTTTGTACCATGACAACTTGTCTGTCGCCTTGAACCTCTCCCTTCCGGTAAGCAACAATGAGCCACCTGCCAGGAAGCTACCGCAGTGACTCTTCCTCATCTGCTTCTGATGGCTGAACTGCTTCTGATAGGAAATAATTTGTGTTGGAGGGGATTCTTGTTTGATTTGGGTGCTTTAACATGAGACACTTGAACCTCTCTCTGATGAACAAAACAATGGAAATGCATTGCTTTGAGCTGACCTTTCTCCACCCCACCCAAAATCAGGCTGAAAAAATATGTCCAACCCTCCTGATAATCATATTCTGACTGGCATGCGAAACAATAAGCCTTTATGAAAATTGCAAGCCACTCACTTTGGACTAGGCTTGGACTATGATATGTGTGATTTCTCCTCCCATCCGCACCCATTCCTCCAACTTTCCAGGACCACTCTGGGGGCTATGTGGTTGTACAAAAAGCCACAGTAGGAAGGGGGGGTGTTAAAAAGCCCCAGGGCACATCCAGACACACAACCTTTTCAACCCTGGCCATTTTTATGACCCCACAATGCTGTTAGATAGATAGATGTTGTTGTCATTGTAAAAATTTTGCTTCCTTGGTGTAGAGATTCTTCTTAGATGAACAACGCCATTTTGACATTCTCTTTAGAATTTGAATTAATATACATATACTTCCCCCACTGCTCTGTGGGGGAAAAAATCTGCAGACTTGTATCTAGCATTCTACCCCATTAGATTTGCATGAGGTCAAACAAAGTGCTTCAAACATCTCAAGGGAATCCTAAAACCATGCCTTATGGTTATTTTGCACAGAACTGTATGCATTAACGCACTTCTTGCTCCAAAACATTCCCTATAACTTTCCTAGTCATTACCCTTTTTAACTTTACTTCCTAATGTATAGTCCCCAACTGTTTAGATGAATGTCTTGATGTATTTTAATGCATTTAAACATTTTTTGCTGTAACATTTGAGAAAGGTCAACTCATATGAAGGCCATGGTTGTTATTTTTCTCCTTTGGATTCTTACATTATTTATTTTTATTACTGCTTTGTGGTTTTCATTTTCTTTCTCAGTTTCATACTGGCTTTGGGGGATGGAGTGGAGAGTCTTTTATGCAATAAGCAGACTCCTTCTTTTTCTTTTATAAAGTCCCTCAGCTGCATGATTTTCTTTCCATAGTAGAAATAACCTCTGCAGAATAACCACTAGTGAAAATGCCTCATAATTTCTAAGGAGACAAATGGTGAATGTTCAATATGACTGAGCTGTGATTGTCTTTATAAGTTTGAATGCTGTACTAATGTTACAATGAATGATATAAAATGTTCTGAATGGCAGAATTTCATCATTGTTGAAAAAAAAATGAACTGCACGGAAGGGATATAAAACTTTCACTCTTCCAAGGATGGAGAAAAAAACACCATTCAATCAGTGGTCCATTCAAGGAAAAATGGTTTCAACCCCCAAAGGTGGATGTGAATGCAAATTTGTTAAAAAAAATAAATAATAATTTGTGGCTTGTTATTCTCATGCCTTCCTTTCTAATTTAAGAGGAATTCAAACCATTTTTCATACTGAGAGCACAGAGAGACCTGTTTCTGGATAATGTTGGAACTGCAAATAATGGAACGAGTAGAAGAATATGCTCTGTTTTCTCTAATGTGCTTGAACTGGACTCCAAACAAAACAAAACAAAAACAAAGAGTTACTGTTCTTCAACAACCACTTCATCGGAACAACAAATTGCACCTTGAGAGCAGTAATCCAGTTTTCTGATAAATCCAAGCAGTCTTTTCTTTTTACTAAACAACATTTTCTGTTACTCGCAGTATAGAACAGCCTTCCCCAGCATGGTACTCTTGAGATATATTGGACTCCACCTCCCATCAGTCCCAGGAAGTATGACCAATGCTCATGGATTTTGGAAGTTGTAGTGGAATAACACCCGGAAGGTCCCAGAAAATCTTATGTACAGTCAAAGACTTTGTGTTTGCCTCTCTGTGATCTACAGAGCATAAGAGAACATTTATTATTCCTTCCCCAAGTCTGAAGGTAGGGGAAGAGTCATGTCTCAGTAGTACAGTGCATGTGTTGGAGGTAGAAGGTCCTACATTCAATAATTGCAATATCCAGTTAAGGTACTAAGGCTGAGGAGAATCCCAGTGGCTCATATCTTTGAGAGCTGCTTCTGTTAGTTACAGTAGACAACACTAGGCAAGATGAACCAACAATCTGGTCTCATATATACTGACTTGCATTAGAAGTGTCTAGTTCACTCATTACTGATGAAACCCCAGACTAGCTTGAATGCAACAGTGCTGCATAAGGAATAGAAAACACATGTGGAAATGGAAATGGCCCTTTTGGGGTGCTCTAATTCCTAACACAAGTGTAGGGCCAAGCACACAGCTCCATCTTTCACCACCTTCCCTTCTTCATGTGCCTCCTCCATGAGAGGGCCGGCGAGTGGTAACATGAGAACAGGTCTTTTCTATTGTGGCTCACTGCTTGTGGGATGCTCTCCCCAGAAAGTAAAAAAAATAATAATTGCTTGCTTATAAACTCTTCAAGGGTCAGATTCCATACACCATCAAGAAAGGTCCTAAATTATTGGTATATGAACTCAAGAATGGCTGTTAAGAGCCATGCAGTTTGAGCTGGAGCAACCAGCTCAAATTACTTTATGCATTCAGTTTCACAGGTAGACTGAAAGTGAACAAAGGCTTGGTTACTGTAATGGGAATTGGGGGTTGCTTGTGCGTAAGTTGCCGCCACTCTCGGCGAGGTTGCCTGGATAAACCTTCCCTTGGCTGGACAGTCCTGAATCCGCGTCTGTCTCAGTCACTGGCAGAATCCGTCAGTGGGTGTTTCCTGAACTTCTTCCAACATAAAAGTTCCTTGACGGATAGTCTCCGCCTAGCCTCCCTGCGCGGAAGTCTTCTGCACAGGGTGGGTGTGGGCAGTGGAGGGCCTGTGCTCTCCCCGCTGGTCTCTGGTGAAGAGTCCTGGAGCCATCTCTCCGAAGCCCGCCTCTGCCCGCCTTTCTCCCTGGTGTAACACTGATTTCCTTCCCCGGTCGCTGAGTCCCCTCTTTTCCTGCTGGGACCTTCTCCGGCATCGCTTGGGAGCCCTTCCTCCATTCCTGGCTGCGATGGCAGTTCCCTGACAGTTACCTATTCCTCTCCCAAGTTGAGGGGAAGTGGACATTGCTATGGCTGGCAGGACAGCTTACTCCTTGGTATTAACTCCTTCATGCACTAAGCATGTTGGTTATATGAAGCTGGTTATCCCATATAGTTTGTGTACCTGTGACCCCAATAGTTGCACTAGACAAATTAATAAATGTACACTCTTTCATACAAAACTAATTCACACAAGTGTAAAGACACAAGCTGTCTCTGCACTTGTACAAGTTGAAATAATGTCCACTTATGAAGTTAGGGACACAGTTAACACAGACCGTGCACTCATTGAAAGTTGCATGCCTATGGCTGTACAAGCCATCTATTTGTGTACAGAGGTAGACAGATGCTACACGCATTGAGTGTAACGTGTGAACACCCCAAACACTTGTACATGTGTAGAGACAGTGTGTATCTGTGCTCAGTGCAACATGCTAACAAACCAAAACAGGAACCTAAATCCTCTGTTACTCCCCACCCCTACAAACTGGTAAAATAACATGCATAGTATTTTGCCTCAGAATAAAGGTCACCTGCCCAATGGCCCTTTTATACCAGTAGATACCAAATCCTGTTGTCTGTGGCTCAGTGCTGACTCCCACATGGGAAGTTTTGTGACAGAGAACAAATGAAAAAAAATAGGAGAGAAGGAACGGGGGGAGGACCGTAAGTGTGATAGACAAAGCACTAAGTACTCCTACAGGTGTCTAGGTATTATCACCCTTCACACAGAAAGCGGATTTCCTTCGTGGTGGGGATTCTCATTTTCATCCAATTGCCCTATATTGTTTGATGCCAGTAAATGCACTGAAAGGTAGGCTATTTTGGATGCTCTTAGAAGGCAAATCCCAGCGGGCAGGTTCTACATCATTTGGATTAGTCAGTATGGTTTAATGGCACAAATTTTCAGCTGTTACCTTGGAAAAGGAAAAAAAGAAAGAAAGAGAAGAAGAAGAAGCACTTTTATATGTGGAAAAATGGTGCTAATATTATCTGGCAGATGTTACCTAAATGTATCCCTGCTTCAAAATGTTGCATGATCATAGCTACTCCATAATGGTAAATAATCATTTCAATGTGTGCATGCTAACAAGCTATGTGTCATGTTTCCACCCTAATGTATAGTATTCGCTACTCGTTTGGTGATGGTGATGCTTCGTTTTAATGGTTAGTGATAGCATCATTAGGTATTTTGTGTGTGCAGTGAAATCTTGCTTTTAATCATTTAGCAATTATTTTGCTGGTTTCAGCTTCCATAAGTAGAGTAAATTGAGGCTTTTTTTAAAACGCTGCATCAGTTTTGTTATGATCAAACAGTGTACAACACAAGGCATGATCCTGCCATCTGCTTTTGTGGATCTCTCCCCATTAAAATGGTCTGATATTGTGGCTCAGAGCTTTCGCTCGGAAGCAACTACAAAAGAGAGCGGAACTGGGAATCAGAGAGGGAATAGAGAGTATTAAAATATATTTAGAAAGAAAGTAAAGAGACATTTTGACTGGGCAAGCTTCTGTTGGAAAACCAAGTTTTTTGAGATAATTAGAAATTTGCCATGCAGAACAGCAGAGATGGGCCCCTAGGATTTGGCTCCTATGTAATCCAGAATGCAGCTGCCAGACTGGTAACTGGCAATGACTGCTGGGACCATATAACACTGGTCCTAAAGGATCTACATTGGCTCCCAGTACATTTCCAAACACAATGCAAAGCGTTGACTGACCTTTAAAGTCCTAAACACTTTTGGCCCTGCATACCTGAAGAAGTGTCTCTGCCTCCATCACTGAGATCCAACTCTGAGGGCCTTCTGACAGTTCCCTCACTTCAAGAAGAGAAGAACCAGACAGAAAGCCTTTTCAGTAGTTGTCAAGGAAATAAACAACTATCTAACTTTTAGAAGACAACTGAATGCAGCCCTGTATAGGGAAGTTTCTTATGTTTGATGTCTTACTGTGTTTTAATTTGTTGGAGGTCACCCAGAGTGGCTGGGGTAACCCAGTCAGATGGGTGGCATATAAATATATTATTATTATTATTATTTCATCAATTTCTAGCCAACAACAGGAAAGGCTACAACATGATTTCTAAGTATCTTTAGGAGTCTTTGCTGATGGAGTTGAGTCAAGCTAGAAGCAGGGGCGTTCTGAAGCTGGGGGGCGGTCCTCCATGGGTGCCATTCCAAAGAAGGGGTGACAAAATGCCAACCCCCAATCGGCAGCACCTCCCAGGGCGTGCACCACGCCCCCTGGTGGCATGCCAAGCCCCCTGGCATGCGCACCACACCCCCAGTAGGTGCACAACGCCCCCTGCAGGCAGCGTGCCATGCCCCTTCAGGTACCAGAGCAGGTTGCTTTGCCTCTGGCTAGAAGGGCCTTGAAACAGGTTTCTGAACATGTGGTTGCAAATGGCTATGTTCTGGGAAGGGTGATTTGAATTAGAGTGTAGAGTGCATTGCAGGGTAAGGGTGTTAATCCCACTGATCCCCTCCTTGATCCTGCTATTTAACGAATTTAAAAAAGTAAGGTCAGATAGGTCCTAAGGAGGGGACGGTTTTGAACAAACAATGGAGCAGCAAAAAGGTCAACCCTCATTCTCTACACAATGATCTTGATTCACTCCCCCACCACCACCCAAGTTGTGAAACAGCCCATTGCAAGTACTTGATTCAAAAACAGAAGACATAAAGTTGGATCTTATGACTTTTTGAAAGTCCAAGTACACAGATCTCCACTATCAGCCCATCTCTACAGTAAGCTAGCAGTTAGTGTACCTTATCTAAATCACTATTATATGCTTGTATTGATATTGGGATCCCAAAAAGTAGCTGGGATGACACTTTAGCTTGAAAAATCTGAATGGCAGCAGGTATAAATTGGTTACCTGAATTCTTGTTATTTATAACCCTTTCTTTTGTGATGAACACTCATTGTAGGCTTTCATTTGTACTGTGTCAAGTGTGTCTCGCATAAACTGGATGCCTGTTTGTACTTTTTTCCATTAGAAACCACTTTGAGGTAAGAGCTTGCGCACTCAGTGTGAGTACATATCACATATAAATAAAATGGCATTTGCTTTGGCATTTCTTTTCTTTTCTGTAGCCCTCTGAAGAGGAAGTGCAATTCTTTCAATCTCTGGCATTCTTCAGGCACATACTGAAATAGTGAGCCATTCTAAAGGTGAATCATACGTAGGTGGTTATGTTGCTAGCAACCTCTTGGCAACTTTAAAAGTTCAAACATTTAAGTCCTCTGTTTCAAGAAAATGTGAAGCAATTTGCCAAATAAGCCTTAGCACAAATAACTCCTCACATAATCTGATTTATGACAGATATGGGGAACCTGCAACTCTCTAGATGTTGTTGGATTCCCATCAATCTCATACAGCATGGATAATGGTCAGGGATGTTCAGCAACATCTGGAGGGCCAGAGCTGCCTATCACCTGATTTACTTTGAAATTTTAATTTAGGAATCATTGTTGTTTAGTCATTTAGTCGTGTCTGACTCTTTGTGACCCCATAGACCAGAGCATGCCAGGCACTCCTGTCTTCCAATGCTTCCCACAGTTTGGTCAAACTCATGTTAGCAGCTTCAAGAACACTGTCCAACCATCTTGTCCTCTGTCATCCCCTTCTCCTTGTGCCCTCAATCTTTCCCAACATCAGGGTCTTTTCCAGGGAGTCTTCTCTTCTTATGAGGTGGCCAAAATTTGGAGCCTCAGCTTCAGGATCTGTCCTTCCAGTGAGCACTCAGGGCTGATTTCCTTAAGAATGGATAGGTTTGATCTTCTTGTAGTCCATGGGGCTCTGAAGAGTCTCTGCCAACACCATAATTAAAGCATCAATTCTTCGGTGATCAGCCTTCTTTATGATCCAGCTCTCACTTCCATACATCACTAGAAATGATACACACCCTCAAAATAGCTTTATGCAGTGCTATTTCTCTAGAAAAAGAGGTGCTGGAACTCACCATGAACACTTCCCTTTGTAATGGAAATGGCACCCATCTGAGAGGTGGGGGAACTGAGTTCCTGTGAGTTCCTGTTGGGAAAAAAAGCCCTGGCTTTATGGGCTTACACTTTAATTTTATAGATGAGGGACTGAGAAACAGTAAATTTATCCAAGCCTATCAATTAATCTATTGTGAAAGTGGGACAGAAAGCAAAGGCTCTGTCCCATTCTAAGAACCAAAGCAGACCAACAGAAGCCTGATATGACGTATTTGTTGCTACATTCAGGGTTTTATTTCAACTCAGTCCCAGCACCTCTCAGGAGGGCGCCATTGCCATTCTAAGAGGGAGGTGTTCATGGTGAACCTCTTTCTAGAAAAATAGCACTTTCCACACTGCTCCACCAGAGACTGCAAGAGTGGTTTTAAATGTTTGGGTCTTCTTGCATGCAATATGTTCCGTATTCATACACAAGCATGTCAGAAAGGGGGATCTAAGCTACCTTTTCTATACCATGCCAGTTTTGCATGTATAAAATATAACCTCATGTGGATGGTTAAGCAGTCAAGTATTTGATGCTCCCCCCCCCCAGCACCTGAGTTCTGAGTTTCTGCTCATCTGTTTTGTATCACCCTGTTTCAACTGAACCTAAATGCATTTTTAAGTACTAAAACTAGTTTCTCAGGAAGCCAAGCAGTTTACCGACTTCCAGGTTTTATTCTATGTACAAGAAGAAAGATACATGGCCCTATATAAAGTCTTTATGTTCGTGCAGAGCTTGCCAGGGAAGAAGGCATAACTTTAGGAGAACCTAGCCAAGAGAGAAATCAACTTTAGCTGCTGTGAGATCCGCAGTTAGATACATGGTGGCTTGCTTCCTGTTTCTGGTGTGCATCAGGAGCACATGACACCACTGTGCCAAGTCTTGACAGGTTTTCTGTAGCTTTCTACACACATACAAAAAGTCACTTGTCTTCTCTCTACATAATAAGTAATCTCTCACAGTTAATCATAGCTTCTAGCTTCAGAATAGAATATTCTTATTGCACGAAGAACAATACTGGATTCATATATAAACACTGTGTTGTAGTTTTGCTTCCTTCTCGTAGACTAAGCACTACCTTTCCGTTGGGATATTCTTTTAAAGAAATCAGCCACCCTAGCAATACTTTTGTTCTTAGGATGGCATTTGATAGACAGGTTAGTTAGCCCAATATTGTATTGCCTTTACAAGACATTTCTCCCCATTGCTCATTTTTCCAATAGTAAGTTCAGTTTTTCACATTTTTTTCCACACTTCCTAATCATTACGCAATTTCTTAAACAGTTCTTGTGAAATTTCATCAGCGCTTTAGTGCAATTTTTGCCTGATATGCACATTTAAAAGAAAACAGTTTTGCTCAATATAAAGCATGTTTGTATGTTGTTTTGTGTGCTATGCATGCATTTTATGCACACTCTACCCCAGTATATGCATTCTTCTACACATTCCTTTACTGGAGAACTGCACTTTACTGGAGAACTGCAATTCTCAGTGGTCAAATTTTGAAAGGTAATTGTGCTTCAGTTTGTGCATTGTTTTGTAAAGTGTGAATTAGGAGGGTTCTTCTTTAAATGAAAACTGAATCAAATGCCTCCCCTATCCCTGTTCACCATCTAGGACCCCTTTTGGACAGAGATGACTTGGCCGCTGTACTACATGCTTTGGTAACTTCCCGATTAGATTATTGCATGGGGCTGCCCTTGAAGACAACTCAGAAACTTCAACTTCTTGAAGTGGGCTTCTTGGTAGATCCAATGTCTTTAGAAGTTCACGGGTTGGTGGCCTAAGATGTGGAATTCCGTCCTGACAGAGGTGCATCTGGTACTTCATTGCAGCAGTGCTTTTGTAATATGCCGAAGGCACACTTCTGGCTTTCAACACATGGGATGTATATTTAGGATCCACCTTATTCTGATTTTAAATTGTGTCCCTTGATTTCAATTGTGCATTGTTGTAACCTATCCTGGGATTCAACATTGAGGGGGGAGGGATAAAAAAACCAATTGTTGTTGTCGCTGCTGCTCTCTCAAGGCATATTTCTACAACTCAGCAACAGTGTAGTATACTTTCTTTTTTGACGGTCAAGATAATTTGCACTTTTTATTTTTTAAAAAGGACATGTGTGAAAAAAAGAACAGTGTATATGACTAGGTATCATGCACTAGATGAATACTTTCATGTCATGCTAATTGAGAAAATAATTCTTGCTATCATAACACAGACCAGTATTTTCTGAGACTGGTTACATATATTCTACTTGTAAGGGAAAACACATATTGTGGATTTTTTTTTAATTAAAAAAAAAGGATAGTGAAGCCGTGGGGTGTGGACCAAAAAGAAAAAGAAGACTGTAGTATTGTGCCAAAACAAATGATTTCAACTTGCTGTAAAAATATATGGAGGCTTCTTCAAATATCATCAGGGATAAGCCATTACATGTTGCAGGTTCATACATCACTGCTCTTTGCTGTCACTATGAAAAATAGGACTTTTTGTTTACTTAAAAATTTGAAATGCCATGAAACTGCTTGAAAAATGAGGCACGGGGTAAGGTGGGGGGAAATCTAGTGTCTTCCTATTTTGGAAAAAAAATGTTATTTTTATTAGTACAAAATAGAAAGGAAATGAAGGAGACCATGAGCGCTCATGGAAAAAGAGCAACTAGTGTTTACACAGGAATAATAATCACAATCAGGGGAGATAAAGAATGCAGCAATGAAAGAGGGAACTGATGACAATGGGAACCAAGAATAAGGGACTAGACCTTCAAATGACCCACCATGAGTCCCAACAGATACCTAATGAATAAGGAAAGGTGAAACGAGGACTATATTTCATGAAAGGATAAGAGTCCCCTGTAGGAATCCATCTGTTTATAATAAAAATGTACCCTAAGGAATGGGTGTTTAATAGTTCTTACACATGATTTGAAGAGTAGATCACAGCAATAAATCAATGCTACAATTTTAAGGGGGCGGTGTTCAGTTTATGAAATATTATACTTTTCTGGTAATTCATTTGGTAAAGGGTCATTTTTAAATCTTCATAAATGTTCGTCTGTGGGGGAAGATTAATGTATGTTTATGAAATTAATTTACTTGTAGTGGTGAGATCAGAAATTCATCTGACGGATGTATTTTATAGTATGGACATAGAATCCATTCGATCTCAAAATGCACACTGTCAACATACACTGTGAATGCCTTGTGTGTGCTCACTACACTGCACATTTGTACATGTACATATATTTAGACAGTGTTGGCTGTGTATAAACATAATAAAGCCCATCTGCTTGTCTTGATGAATAATAATCTCTGAGGATTCAATCTAGAAACGATGGAGTGAGGGGTAGAGAACCAAAGGCTGTTGATTTTCTTATCCAGTTGCAGGGCCGTTTTAAACAATTTCCCTCCCATTGTTAATATTTAATATTTAAATTATCCACAGGGGCGTGGGTGGCGCTGTGGTCTAAACCACTGAGCCTCTTGGGCTTGCCGATCAGAAGATCGACGGTTCGAATCCCCGTGATGGGGTGAGCTCCCGTTACTTGGTCCCAGCTCCTGCCAACCTACCAGTTCGAAAGCACGTCAAAGTGCAAGTAGATAAATAGGTACCACTCTGGTGGGAAGGTAAACTGTGTTTCTGTGTGCTGCTCTGGTTTCGGTGTTCTGTTGCGCCAGAAGCGGCTTAGTCATGCTGGCCACATGAGCTGGAAAAACTGTCTGCAAGCTCCCTCGGCTAGTAAAGCAAGATGAGCACCACAACCCCAGAGTCATCTGTGACTGGACTTAACCATCAGGGGTCCTTTACCTTTACCTTTTAAAAAAATTATCCAAGCTACAGAGCCTGCAGTTTCCTCCCTGGCTTCCTCTGGTCCTCTCCGACCATGTTCCATATCTGCTCTCACTATACCCCCTTTTTAACTCTGCCCACGTTGGAGTTGTGGCATCAGCAGGGCAAGAGCTGCAGAAGTTTCTGGCATATCTAAAATTAGACCCCACCCCCACCCCCGTGAAGAGGAAGCTATAATACTTCCTATGGTCTCTGAGATGCAACCCCCTTCTGGGGCTGCATAGGAATGAGGAATTAGCATGGGCATCATTCTTATTTATATTCAACGTATTTGTACCACCAGATAGATGGGTGGAAGGCATAACCCTGTTAGCAACTCAGTGCAGTCCACAGGATAAGACCATTAGTCTGTCAGGTGTTTATACCATGACTAATAGGCAGATCTTCAGAGCTGGTGGACCACATCTTCCGATGAGGTGAATCAACATAATGGATGTCAGGAGTCATATTGATTTATAACTTCTGAACATCTGACCTTTTCATCTGACCCACTCTGAGGAAAAATAAATTATGGACTAGCTTGTACAAAATAGAATCATGCAGAGAAGTAGGGTACTCTAGGAAGTCTACCAAAGATTCTGAGTTGCTACAACAAAATTGTTTTTGTTTTGAGTGGATGATCAAAAGAAATTTTCAAATAAGTGACATTGCATGTGTCCATAATCCACATTTCAAGGTCATATATACAATTAAGTATGCTTGATATCGATGCTTACAACATGTAATCCTAAATCCATCATTTTTGTAATCTTCCTGATTTGACAGGAGAAATGACTTTACACAAGTGACTTTTACCCAAGTCAGCTATGGCCATTTTTGGGCCGTGACAGCTTGAACTCTATTGTCCATCCACTGGGAAGCTCCAGACTGGATTATTGCCTTTGAGATTGACCTGGAAGCTGCAGCCAGTGCAGATCCTACACTTAAACAAATTTAGTTAAAAGAATTTGAAAATGAAAACTCCTACTGCATTGGGGGAAATCGTCAAGCTGTAACATGTTGCCAACAATGTCAATTACACTAGGATCAATAATACACTTGATAAATTCTCTTAATTTCACATAATTAGTAAATGCTTTATATATGATATATATATCATATCCCAATTTTTTATATATAGCAATGAAAATGCTAAGTAGATGAAAACTGGTAGAATTAATGTATCTCTTTTCCACCTTGACTTTACTATGTACAAATGCATCTTAATGAATTGATACCATAGCAGAGATGAATAAATGGCTGTTTGTAACCAAAAGATGGTTCAAGCCACAAACATCAATTCATAAATTTCATCATATATTGATGGATTACTCTTAAAACTGCTGACCAAGGTCATTCTGCAGTCACCGTGCAAGTAGAATGGAATAATTGTTAGATGTAATTCTTTCAGCAGTCACACCAGTGTTTGTGTTTAGGTGTGTGTGTGTGTGTGTGTGCACGCATGCATTTGCACGGCCTTTCATTTGGTGTGGCACATTGTTTACTCTGCTTTGTATCTTTTAGTGTGTCATAAAATCTTTAATTAACTAAACTTCAGCTACAGTATTGCAGTAGCTCATAAAAAGGAGCAGAAGTACAAATTGCTTTAGTATGTTCCATTGCAGCATGCCAGAAAGGACAACATGTTTAGGAAATTATATGTATATAAAAAGCATAAGCCTCGGGGTTGATTACAGACTGTCAAAGAGTCTAATAATGATTTCACAAGGTTCATTTCAAAACTAATGAAAAATGAGATTATGGGAAACTTTGTAATTAAGAACCAATGCCCAATGGTTGTACTGTAGATATGAGAAATCTTGTGTCTCGTTTTGAGAGACTTAGTTAATTGCAGATGGGGAAGATACAAATCCCACCTTGGTCTTAAAGAAGAATTTGTGTGGCAATGATACGAAATCTGGGTTCAGTGCCCTGAACACTGCTCCAGCACAACCCAATTTAGTTCAGAGGGATTTGTGCAAGAGCATCAATAAGGAGACAGAGCTCTATATCACTCAGAAAAAAACAGGCTCCAAGTTTGAACTAGCAGAGGAGGCAGAGAAGCACACTGCTTCACTTAACTATCTGCAATAATAAACATGCATTTCATATAGGTTTTTGCGTGTTCAGACCCAGAGACCTCCCCCCTAAATAAATTCACACATGACTCAAATTTTAGTTTTGGTTTTTGTCAGAATTTAGGCCACAACTTTATTGATTATAGAAGGTGAGTGGTTGCATAGGCTCTGGTTTGACTAGCTCCCTGCACTCTTGCGGGCAGCGCTGACCCAGGGCACCAGCATAGGTCAGCCAAGGTGAACACCTGGGAATGGAACAGACTCTGTTCACCACCCAGATGCCCCCTGGACTCAGGTATGGGCACAACCCCCTCTCGGGGGTTGACCAACAGTTGAGTCCCTGGATTCCTTTAACAGAATACCCTTCACATAGGGATGTGATGATTTGCTACGTGGCAGGCAAAACCCAAATGGCAACAGCCAATCAGGCAAGTGGGGAAATTCCTACCGTGCCCCTGTCCCAACGACAGACAACAGACGACGGCATAGCAAGGTCAATCGCACAAATCCCTAAAATTAGGAAGAAGTGGGCAGGTGTTCTGAATGAGCGCACTGAAAGAGGAAGTTCTGGGTCACTGCATGGGTATATATAGGTCCCTTGATCCACTTAGACTGCACCCCATTGGCCAGATTGAACCCAACATCGAGAGACTTACCAATTGGGTGTTGTGGCAAACCAATCCAACCCACCCACAACACAGGAGATCAGTCTCCAGGTCTCACCGCAACAAGTGCCCTCTTTTAGGGAGGACACGTTATGTCAAAGCCCAGGACCAGACATTGCAAGTGCTCCTATCATGGATTAGTTGGCTTGCCATTTCAGGATTCAGGATGTGTAGGCTATGCGTGAATGTATAGCCCTGATTGGGAGTTCTTCTTTCAGACAATTAACACTGCATGGAGGATAGAGGATCAGCAGGGGCTGGTATCTCTCCCCTCAAAATACTAATACTACGAATACGAATAATACTCAGTGCTTTTTTCTTTTAAGAAAATGTTTAGGAGTACTCTCATTTTCCTACTCATACTGAAATACTGCCCCTCAATGAGGCCAAACTTGGATTCACAAAATGTTTAGGGGAATGCGTACCCCCGCGTACCCCCAGAAAAAGCACTGTTAATACTAATACTAATACTAATACTAATACTAATAAAGTTATTCCACCTTTCTACAAAAGTGCACAAGACATCTTACACAAAACTGACACAGCACAAAGCAAAGTAAAAGAATATCCCCCAAAACAACACAAAATGTAGCAACAGCAGTGAATAAGCAGCATTCTGTAGTGTTGTTGTTTTCATAGATTGAACCACTTCAGAATTTCAGATACTTAAACAGCACCATCTGATGCCGGTTTACTTTGAAGTAAGCCCCACCGAGGCCATATATAAGATTTCAGCCCTAGCAGAAATATCCAATGGCTTAATATCTAATCAATATATTTCATTTATCAAGAATGTTAGTAGAATATAATAAGGTTGCTCTCAAAACCCAAAGGTCTTTCTCAACCCTTTCTCAAAAAGTGAAGCCGTGGACTAAGACTGCTATCGAATCCACCCAGTGCTGCAACATGCATTTGCTTACTTTTCCTCCCGGTTTTCAACAACGGAGGTACCAATGGAGTTAAATCCAGCTCATCTCCATACTGCCAATAGGCCATGGCTCTTTTTCTTTATCACATTGAAAAATAGCCATTTTCACACATTCCAAGAGGAAGCATCTCTTGTTTTATACTTCCAAAGCGGCTCCATTTTGCATGCTGCTTTAAATGATTTGAGGAGATGAGAGAAACAATAATGAAGACAAATTTCCTTTAAATAGCCATTGGGCCTCTTTGTGAAGCTTAATTTTGTGCTGTTTGAGTCTGGGTGAAAAGTAAAGATTGCAATTTCATTGGTAATGATCTCACCACTGTATTATTTCCTTCTTTGTAATTGTTAAAGAGCGAGACAGCCTAAACCGTGCCTTCTGTGTGATCATTACTGCTTTATCCCTGTGCCTACGTGTTGTGCAAGACAAAGAGAGATTAAGGCCCAGTTCTCATTAAGGTTATGTCTAAGGAGCACCACTTTAGATTTTAACCAAGCGCTGGCATGACCAAAATCTCCTTCATACACAGAAAAAGTGAAACAATTTTGAGAACTCACCCCACACAGGAGAAGAGTATAACATACCCACCAATGTTTCTCCAATGAAAACAGGGGCGTCCTATTCCATAATAATAATTTTACTATTTATACCCCGCCCATCTGACTGAGTTGCCTTTGGGCAGCTCTGGACGGCTTTCAGCATATATAAAACATAATAAAACATCAAGCAACTTCCCTATACAGGGCTGCCTTCAGGTGTATAGTTGTATAGTTAATTATCTCCTTGGCTCAGGGGTCCTTAGGGATGTCCTAAGGAAAAGTGGGAGATTCCGGGATCAAATCAGAAACCAGGAGGGCTTCTGTAAATCCAGGACTATCCCTGGAAAATAGGGGCACTTGGACGGTCTGGAAGAAGAAGAAGAAGAAGAAGAAGAAGAAGAAGAAGAAGAAGAGGAGGAGGAGGAGTTTGGATTTGATATCCCGCCTTTCACTCCCCTTCAGGAGTCTCAAAGCGGCTAACAATCTCCTTTCCCTTCCTCCCCCACAACAGTGGGGCTGAGAGACTTCAGAGAAGTGTGACTGGCCCAAGGTCACCCAGCAGCTGCATGTGGAGGAGCGGAGACGCGAACCCAGTTCACCAGATTACGTGACTACCACTCTTAACCACTACACCACACTGACAATATAAGGTTGTCAGTGGGTACTAGCCCATTGACTCTGTTCCATTCCCACTCCCATAAGTAGCATGCCTTTGAATACTAATTGCTGGGAATCACAGTTGGGAAGAATGCTTTTGTTTCCCTTGAGCATCTGTGAGAAAAGAATTCTGTACTAGGTGGGCCTTGGGTCAGATCCAGCAGAACTCTTCTTATGACAAAAAGAAAGGCAGGCTACTGCAAACTTCCACCTTCCCATATTAAGGGATTTTTGTTTCATATGGGGGAACATCACTCACACATGCTCTAATGGTACCTGTATACTGTTCCCCATATATATATATATATATATATATATATATATATATATATGACATTTTAACAATTAACTTTAACTTTAATATATATTCCCCTTAACGGTTTGACTTCTCACACTTACCTCCATGATGTTTCTATTCCCACCCTTTTTCTGCTGCATTATATAGCATATTTATATCTCATACTTGTTTCCTCTATTACAATTGCTGCCATTTCCCTTCCTCTGCTTAAATTTTGAATCCTGCTCACGACTTCATTTGGCTATAATGCTTCCTCAAATAGTGCAAAACGGGTCTCCACTCTTCAATGAAAAAATTCATTGTTTTGATCTCCTACTCTTCCTGTTAATTTGACCCGTTTCCACATAGTCCTTTAGTTTTAAGATCCATTCCTATAGTATTCTTGGGACTGTCCCTGTTTTCTAATCTGTGATCCTTGTGGATTATTTCCTCTGCTTTCCTTAGTCATGAAAACATACATGTCTCTTATACATGCATTCATCCTTGTGTCCATTTGGTCCTGTTTCTACATTTATATGATTTTTTTAAAGGTGCATTAAGTCCACTCACCTTTCCCAGTGGACGGTGCTGCAACTGGGCATTTGGGACATCACAGTGATCCGGCTAGGGGTGGGGGGTGACGCCCTCATTGCCCCAAGCCCCAGCTGTGTCACACCCACCGCTGGCCAATCAGTGCCAGGGGGCATGGCTGTGAGTTTTTTAAACCATGGCGTGGTTGGGGGGCTTCCCTCTTTTGCCTCCAAATATGTATTTAAATAATTTTAAACATAGCTTCTATTTAGAAAGACATTACTAGATGTAGTTTTCTCCCTGCCTGCCCCCAAATAGTTTTGATATGCTATTTTGAGCTGCAATCTGCCAAAACATTATGGAAGCATGAAATCAGGTAGATAACAATTTCTAATTCATAGATCAGACCAGGCATTGTGGATCAGGTTGGTCTGCATCACAATTTGCAAAGATCAAATTCCTCCGGCATCTCAAATTTGGTCTTTTTTGGTTGTGTCTAATTAAAATATTGTCCATCTGAATTTCTAGATCTGTTATTCTTCAGGATTCAACCCCATTCCCTTGTTATTCTTCAGGATTCAACCCCATTCCCTTGAGTCAAGCAATTAAATCTCTCTGCATGTAGCAGGGAGAGGGTCAATTATCTA
The DNA here is from genome assembly GCF_027172205.1 of Podarcis raffonei. NCBI lineage: Eukaryota > Metazoa > Chordata > Lepidosauria > Squamata > Lacertidae > Podarcis > Podarcis raffonei. The sequence goes on from NC_070612.1 coordinate 40,536,303, forward strand.
GCCTGCAGCGCATGAATGAAAATGTGGGCACATGAAAGCACCATGCAGTTCTTGGTATTTTGTATATTGAAGGTTCTGTGATATGAATGAATGAATCTTTATTTGTGTCAGCCATCAGTTATAGCAATAAAACAACAATACGATATACAAAGAATAGAAATAAAAAGTCAGTTATATCAAATACATTTTAGGGTTTTGAGGTTCTGTGATATATTTGGAACTGTTCATAAGGACAGGTTCAATCCTGGGCATCTCCAAATAGGCTGAACCTTTGAGAGCAGCTGCTGGTCAGTACAGAACAATAGTGAACTAGATTGACCAGTTGTCTATTATAAGCTGTCATTATAAGGAACCATCCTATGTTCCCATGGAACACAGCTAGGTTTTTAAATATATATATCTTTAGTCAAAAGAACAAACACAGTCTTAACTTTTTAAATCCAAGCTATTAGTTTTCCAAAGTAAATGATGAACAGACCGTCCAAGTGCCCCTATTTTCCAGGGTCAGTGTTGGATTTACAGAAGCTGTCCTGGTTTCTGATTTGATCTAAGAATGTCCTGCTTTTCCTTAGGACATCACTATTTTCATCAGAGAAATATTGGAGGGTATGGAGCTATGCGATCCCTGAGCAGAGGAGATAAGCAACTATGCAGCCTGTAGAAAACAGCTCAAGGCAGTCCTGTATAGGGAAGTTTTTTAACATTTAATGTTTTATTATTGTTTAATATATGTTGCAAGCTGCCCAGAGTGGCTGGGGTAACCCAGTCAGATGGGTGGCATATAGTGAGGGCGATTATGATGATGGAATAGGGCACCCCTGTTTTCATCAGACAAATGTTGGAGGATATTGAATAAAGTATAAAGTAATGTGTGATTGTTGTGGTGGAGCTTTCCCCATTGATTCATGGTGATAGAATAAGGATGTTGTACTGGTTTTCATCTGTGAAATGTTGGAGCTATGAAATCACATCTGCCCTCAAACATCACAGGCGCCAGTTTACCACTGTAACAAATCAGTCCAAAGTTGAACTGCTTTTAGCACATTATGGAGGACCCAAATGAATAGTCTCACTGAACTTATACAATTGAATTACAAGCCACAAGGTAGAATCAGTACTCTCCATTGTTGTGCTAGATGTGTGGTGTGGTTTTTTTAAATGAATGAAAATGCCAATTGTGTTCACAAATATGCATGCCTGAATCCAGCAGAATGTGTGTGTAAATCAGCTGCCTGTTCGAGCAAGAGGCAGGAAACCAAATCCTCAAATTGCTTCACCCAGAAAAGCACTACTAAATAAGGCCTTAGGGAGACATTTCCCTACAAATTTGCAAACAGTTACTTATCTGGCTCACTTAGTCCTGGTTGATATTTATTGAGGTGAGACCCGTGCTACTTTATATTGACATATTAACTACATACTGTCTGGCTTCTGACCAGTGACTGAACTCTAATACAAAAGATAAAACTGACATGAAGTAGTAAGTTCTAGCACTAGCGAAAGTCCTTGGTGGGTATTTATCCAGAAGCGTTGCCAGGGAATATTTATTTTGGTGGCATGCTAAGACTATAGAGCTGGCAGGCCCCATCTACAATAGATACAGGCTTCTTCACATGTTACTTGCTCGCAGAGGGCAAGTGTTGTGAAAGAGAGAAAGCCATTCTGCTCTTCCTGCCTCTCATCACCATGCTAAACATGGGGGGAGGTGTCTTTATATATGGAGGTTCCTCATATGTTTAGAACCCTGATTGTCCAGGGTTCTAGATTATGCATGAGGAAAGTTTCCTGCTGCAGACATTAAGCTCAACGTATCAGCGGAGGTGAGTTAAACACACAACCCCACAGCCATTTTTACCGTGCTTGCCCTCCACACATGAGTAACGCATAAAGAGGACTAATTAGGGAGAAGGGTTTGTTTGTTTGTTTAGTTTGTATCCTGTCCAAAAGTCCACATCTTGGTTCACAACAGAAAAATACAAAAATGACAGCACAAAAGGGTGTGAGGTATTGCTCAAATAAGAAGACACAGGCCTCATTCCCGTATACTACTAGCGCCATTGAAGCTGCTTTATGTGGGAAGATCCTACACATCTTCAGTACTCAGCATCTGAATGCAGCAGGTGTGAGGAATCATTGGTCCACAAGATGTTGCTGAACTATGACTAGGGTTGCCATATGTTAGGGATTTCCTGGACACATCTGGTTTTTCGGGACCACCACCACCATCCAGGCATAATTTTGCATTTTGGATTAAATGCTTTTATTTTTTGTTTTTTATATTTTTTGTGGTGCATGCACATGCTCAGAAGGCGCTGTGCCCTGGAACAGGAATCAGGCATTGGGTGGCCTGGAGTGGCCTGCCAGGAGTCCCGGTAGGCCTGGTGTTGTTCCTGGCCACCACAGCTGCCAACCTTGCATGGTTTTCCTGGGGCCGCTCAGCTTCCCACTGTGAGCAGAAAGCCAAAGAGGGCAAAGGTAAGAGAAGGGAGGGAAGAAGGGGAGAGTAGGTGGGCGAGGAAGGGGTTAGCAGCAGGGAGGGGGAGAGCAAGGGAGATGTGGGATGTGGGGGGGTGCGCCCCAATGGTGTGTGTGTCCAGGTTTTTTATCCCTGGAATATGGCAACCTAGCTATAGCCCCATCATCTCCTAGACCAGGGTAGTCAACCTTTTTATACCTACCGCCCACTAATGCATCTTTCTTGATGGTAACATTTCCTTACTGCCCACCAGTGCTCGATGGAAGGAGGATCAGCTTGTGTTTGGATTTTTGCCTACGTGCTCTTTGATGCAGCTTCCCACAGAAGCAATTAAGGAGTTGGCCGAATGCCAAGAAGACTGAGCAGAGGGAGTTATTCTGCCTGGAGATATGGGACTTTGATACAACTCTGCTTTTGGTCGAGGTCATCCACATAGGCATGATGACTCATGACTTTCCTGTGTTTGTTGGTTGGTTGGTTGGTTGGTCAGTGTTGTTTGAGAGTTAATTGGAGTTTGTTCAGAGAGAGTTAAGATCTGTGTCTGTATCCTGTATATAGTAACTTGTCTGCTGTGAATAATAAACCTATAAGTAACCAAGTTACTAGTAGCAACATCTTGTTCCTGCTTCATCCTGCCAGCTTGCAACTGACTGCTTCTGGACAGTCTGCGTATGCTCTGCAATATACAACAATTGGGAGGGCATGCACCGGTGAATAGAAAAGTCCCATAAATTGCCCTCACTTAATTGATTCATGGATGAGAACACATATGGTAGCGCCATGGTCCCTCAGTAAATGGATCCCCTTACAGCTAACATGTGAACAGAGGAATCAAAGGCAAGCTGACAAGGCCACAAGAACAGTCCTCTCCTTTCTTGAAACCTGGCCAGAATTTTGTAATGGGTCTCCGTAGCTCTTGTTTCAGAGTAATAAGCATCAGCATCAACCAATGGCCAAGGATGATGAAAGCTGCAGCACAACATCTGTCCCAGATCTAGACATGGGGTAGTTAACCCATGGCACTCCAGATGTTCATGAAGTGCAATCCCCACCATCTCTAACCATGCAAAACTTTGGAGAGCCACAACAACACCTTAGTCCCTGCACTTCAGCTGCTTTTCTAATATATTCCAGTATTTTACTGGCATCTTTTATTCCTTTTTGGTACATGTCAGAGTTATTATATTGTCACCTGCCTGTCCAGAACTGAATGGAGATATCATCTTGTATGTGAGGTCTTTCCTAGATCACCCAAGGTCCAATTTAATTATCTTCTCACAGCCTGATCTGCTTTTAGGTCCATATGTTTCATCTTGCTTTAATGCCTCTATAACTATCTCATGCTTCTATATAACTTTTTCCCCCCTGCCCAATGACCTCCCTGTTAACCAGTACATCAAAGTATGCACCTATAAGTGAAGGGGAAAAAAGATAAATCAAAGACATACGTTTTACAGGGCTTACATTTTTAACTTTAAGTTGATAGAGTTAAAGCTGGAAAATGTCTGGCAGTAGAAAGGCCATAGGAAATGTGGCTACAGCCAGGCCAAGTCTCTAAATGCATTATCTCTTTGAACAGCCAGCACGATCAGCAGGCTGCGTGAAAACATGTGGTTGCTTGGCCTGTGTCTTCTTTTTTTACTGGGGATTTTGGTCAGAGATGGTCCACTGGAAGCATTAAACAGGCCCTGGTTCCATTTTTTAAAATGAAACCTAAGAATTCACACACAAATACACACAAAGACCTCTGAGTAATAGTTGTAGAGTAAGAAAGGAAGAGAAATCATGTGGCCAACACCTCAAAGAAAAGAGCGAAAGTCACATTTCAGGTGAGTCCGTCATGTTCTTGGTATATTCCATATGCTTTTATCTTCCCTGATGTTCCTTCATCAAGCACTTTATCTTGACACTTGAATGGCCAAAATTCTTAGCGCCAATTCTCAGGTTGGAGGAAGCAGCGATGGTGTTTGTATGCCATCACTTAAGAACAGTGGGTGTCTTTATGTTAATGGTTTGGACGCATAAGGCTTCAAAGTTTTTGGGTGCGTCAGCAGTAAAAGTAGAGAAAAGCTATTCCAGTTATTCGATTGTGTCAAATAACTATCTAAACATATATATTCCCTCCATTTCCTAACACAAATCTTGGGCTTCGTTCAGAAAAAGTAATAAATGGGCCAAACTATTTATTTATGTATTTATTTAACAGAGTTTGCATCATAAAAACCTCTTAGCAAAGAATAAAATTATGCAACATGCTTATTAAAATTGAAAAAATATGGGGTCATAGGTTCATGAAGAAAATACATAGTCGAAACTGTATGCCTCTTTTGTGATCATTGATATCTTTATTGGATTAACAGAAATGATTGTGACTATATGTTGTACATATATAAAAAACGAACAATAAAGCATTAAAAAAGCAAAAAAAAAAACCTATTAGCAGTTTACATAAAATATAAAATACAAGTTAATATTATCAATAAAAATCAGAAGTTAAAAGTGAGCTGACCAGATTCTCCCATGGCACCTGGCCTACAATTCCAATTCCTACCTGACAGTGGGAGTGCAGACTCTCCAAATGTCCCTATTTTCCAGCGACAGTCCCAGATTTACAGAAGCCATGCCAGTTTCTGATTTGATCCCAGAATGTCTCATTTTCCCCTAAGATGTCCCTATTTTCATTGAGGAAATGTTGGAGGGTATGGTACCATCTCCCTATTTCCATCGGAGGGTATGGAATTCTGCAACTCGCAAGCCAAGTAGATAATTAACTAAACAACCTTCACCTGAAGGCTGCTCTGTATAGGGAAGTTTTTAAATGTTTCATATTTTATTACATTTTTATACATGTTGAAAGCTGACCAGAGTGGCTGGGGCAACCCAATCAGATGGGGGAAGAAGAAGAAGAAGAAGAAGAAGAAGAAGAAGAAGAAGAAGAAGAAGAAGAAGAAGAAGAAGTAGAAGAAGAAGAAGAAATATACATCCCTATTTTCATCAGAGAAATGTTGGAGGGTATGGGAGTGCCCAGTTCTATGATTCTATGAAAAAGCTGTCACCGAACTGAATAGAGGTGCCTATTTAAACCAGAGTTAGAGTCTGGATCTGGGACCTAAGCAGAATTCATATCATTAGCAGCCCCCTAACCCCAATTCCTTAAATGTGTGTTGGTGATGGTAGGATTACAATCCAGTGGGTATTAGGGTAGCCAAATATGGAGCTTTTGCACTAAAGCTTAGATTAGGAGGGTTTTAGGGTAGCAAGCTAAAGCTCAGGCTCACCCACTAGTCCAGCCCACCTGACAGCAGAGTTTCGTCAGGGGAGCCTGTAGTATCATTGGAGAACTTGTCCATGCAGCACAGTTATATAAATAAGCAGTGCACAGGAACAGAGGATTGCCCTGTATTATTGCTCACAGTGCTAGAGAAAAGCTGTTGATATATTTCCCCCCCCCCAAAAAAAAAAGGGAGGAGGGCACAAGAAAAAGAAACATTTCCTCTTATATTTTTCTTGGCCTTCCAATTTCTAGTTCCACCAATGTACCACCGAGCCATAGTCCCAGGGCAAACCCAGATATCAGATGTTATCCTTTCAAGGGTTGGCAGCCTTAGCGACATCACGAAGCCTCATATTTTTGACTCAAATTTAGGGATGCTAGAGACCTGGCCCTCTAGTGGGGATAAAGTGGACGTACTGGTTGTATGAACTGAAGCCTTCACTTGGGGTCTCCCAATAAAGCCAGAATCTGTGTGATCAGCTCTTTCTTGAGCCTATCTAACCATGTAAATCGTGGCTGCTATGTTCATTGAATTTCATGTACACACTCAATTTAATACAATCAGCAGTCCCATATGATCCCTGCCCCTTTGTGAGGGCGCACATAGCTGTCTAAACCAGGGGTTGGCAAGCTATGGCCCATGGGCCAGATCTGGCCCAATTGCCCTCTGGATCCGGCCTGCAGATGGTTCTGCAATCGCCGCTTGGATCAGCACAATCACCATTTTTCCCCCAAAAAAAATTGGGCACCATTTTTTTGTGATTCCCCCCCTCCCTCCCTCATCACGAGGGCACCTATATCCATAACTATATTATAGATATGCCATTTGGACTGTAGCTTAGCATAGCTGCTGCTGCTACAACCACTTCCTCAATGCAAACCCCCCTCTAGAGGATTTTGGATCAGAAGAACAAAAACATAGTTTGGCAGTTCAGCCTTCTGAAAAGGAAAAAGCTGGGAAACTTTGGTGGTGTACACAAGGATCTCACATGTCAAAACATGCGGATCAAAACCTTATTGTGCTCTTCCTGGGCCGTGAGTTTGCAAGCATTGCTATTGTTTGCATAGTACTAATTTATCTTGCAAAAATTACCCAGAGCTGTATTTACAGTTTCTTATTGCCTAGAGAGGAACATGTGTTATCTTCAAGGCAGATTTAAAGATTACTAGACCATTCACAAACAAGTACAAGCAAAAGATTTTTGCGTAAACATACTGTGAACTCTACAGGCAGTATATAATGTAATTATCAAAGAGTTTGTATGAATTGTGTGTATACACTTGGCATTTGAAGATGTAATAATATTTCATCTTCAAAATTGCTTACAATTAACGAGTAAATGTAACACAAAATATTCTCTGACAGAAGTACGTATTGCAATAAATCATTTAAAATAAAATAGTCAGTGTGTATTGGGCATAGGGACATTGCAAATTGCTCAGAACAAAGCTATGCCAATTATTTTATTTCCTTTAATTAAGGCGATTCAGGCGCAGTGTTTGCAAACCGGTACACCAATCCACTACAAAATGGTTTCAACCAAGAGTCAATTTTTCAGCCATCTCTGCGGAGCTCTTGGAATTTAAATTCCAAGCACAGAACTTCAACAACACCGTTTATTACTGGACAGTTTAAATATATCTTATTTGTACTGGTGAAAAAGCAAAAGAAAAGCCTAATCAATAGAAAGTTGCTCTGTTGTCAAATAAGGAAAAGTAAATTAATTTTGCCTTTGAATTATGTGCAGTTGAATTATACAAGTAAGTCTTGGCAACATTCTTTTTTTAATTAATGTTTTGTCAGATCATCAATCTTACTTTCTCCCTGTATACTAATACTCAATTTGTTCCATATTTACTAAAAAAAAAATCCACCTCTTCCTCTTTAGGAAGAGTTCTCATCTAGTTTATTAAGATGTTTTTAAATGGTATAATAAAGGCATTCCTTGGGGGTGGAAATGTGTTCCACACAATTTAATAATCATAAAAACCAGCACAGTATACAGAAGGCAAGGTGTGAGATTATTTTACAAAGCACAGCAGATGCCTGTGACTGGTATAAAGAATTCCATAAGCGATGTGGTATGAGTAACATGCCCAGTATGATAAAACCTTCTGGATTGCAACCCTATACCGTTTGAGGAACATTTTTCCATTAAGAATATAGAAGCAGATGATTATCTCTGACCTTTTATCACTGAACTGGATAAGTACTCTTTCTACCTTCTATCTAGACGGATAGCTTGACCATCAGAGGGATTTGATTTTCGTATGGCAGTGGTTCTTAGCAAGGCTAAATTATATCATGGCTCAGCGACTTACGGGGTCCGTTTCTGATATATGTTTGAGCTGCTAACTCATGAGGTTAGGCAGACCAGAACTAAACTCAATCAAAGCCACACAAAATTGGTGGCGAAACCAGAAAATAACACAAGTGCTTTCAAACAGGCCACTCAGCAATTTATCTGAATAGTTCCCAGCAAACAGCACACAGACACAATATAGCTGATCTAGAAAAAGATAGTATTGGCTTAAAGGAGGCCTTTGTTTGATTGCAAGAGCTGACAAACCCAAAGCTGCTCCCAGCTTCACGAAATAGGCAAACATTTGGCTTCCTAATATAGGTTCTGCAATGTGGAGTTTCGTGAATGACACAGAGAAGTTGTTGATTTAATGAATGGAATTAGTCCTGAAACAAGGCAGAAAAATGTAAGGTATATTTAAAGACATTCAAGCACGTGAATAGATTTTTAAGAAACATGATGAGAAGCTTGTCAACTTTTAGATCCATTCAAACTGGCGATAACATAGGCATAGTCCCTGGTCACATGAGCTCCCCCCCCCCCATGCCGAACTACACAAATAGAGATTTACCTGCATAACATAGACTTCTGAATTTGTTACTGTGGCGATCACACAGGGTCCCTGGACATTTTATCGTCTATTGATCCCTGTGCCACCACTTTATTTCTCTCTGCCACCACCCAGGCCCTACCTGGGACAATATGAGTCCAGTCAGGGTTAAATTGAAACATAAACTTTTACTTATTTATTGCAGTTTAACAAGCGTGTGGCTTCATAAACAGCATCAGTCAATTACATTCATGGGGTGCCTATCCAGACCTACAACTTTCGCTACCTGCTCTCACTCACTAAACCACCTCTCAGATATTTACTTGTCTGCCTAGCCCCTAACTATTCCTGACTCAGCCCATTTCGTTACACTAACTCAACCTACCCACAACTCTAGCCCTTCACTTCCACTCCCACTCCAACCAACCACCCAACTCCCCAACAAACTCCCCCTTTTGCCCCTCCCAGAGCTGGTTTTATAGTCCCACTGACTCCACCCCCCGGGTCCTGACTGGGCAACCTGTTTAACTATTTCACCTCCAGCACTCTCTCATATGTTAACATCACAGTTACCATGTGATAACAACTCAGTTACCATATTCTGGTGATATATATTTAAAAATGTAAATTAAAAATACTCTCGTGCAGCAAGCCTACAAGACCACTTTGGCACATGAGAACAGTAGAGGAAAAGGTAAGACCCAGAGCTGGGTCAAGTGGCTGAAATGTGTATATTGAGGGAAGGGCTGAAGGTCAGCGGTAGAGCATCCTTGTGTGCAGAAAGCCCCAGGTTGAATGCCCGGCATTTCCAGGTAGGAATGGGAAAGGCCATAACTTAAGATTCTGGAGACTTGCTGCCAGGCAGTGTTGAAAAAACCATATAGGTGAATTGCATGATTTAGTTAAGGACTGTTTTCTCTGTTCCTAGTTTTAAGCATGTAATGGTGCTATAACGATCTCTGGCAGGCAAGCGGCCTGATAAGCAGCAATGACTCTCCGAGAGTTTTATGTATGCTTATTTACAAGAAAAACACATCCAGAGTACGGCTTCCCACTTGCTCACATTAACAGCAGTTGATCATTCTGAATCATCGTCCTTCCCCCAACAGGAAGAACGTCAAAATCCCACCTTTCTTCTCCTTCCCTTCCATTGGTCTCTGAGCTTCTCCAGTCTCCTAGTACAGAGAATGAATGGCTGGCCTGTCTCCTCTCCACTCCCAGAAGACATAGCCTCAGACTCTGTCTTATCTGCTGGCTGCCTGGCAACGCTTTGGCTGCCTTCCAACTCTCCCTCTCCTTGGGAGCTAACAGCATCTTCCCTAGGAAGGAGTGGGGCCGGGCTGCCCTTTCTAGACTCTGACAACTAGTTCTCATCTGCAGAGTTGGCCCCTTGCTCACTTAGCTCAGTTTCTGAGACTGACTCTTTTGCTGTGCTCTGGGGGGCCATGTTCCTGACACCTATACAGGTCTTGTTGGAATTGATCAGCATGTGTTGGAAATGGCTTCCCACCCCCTAGATTATTTTTCTAGTTGGGTAACATCTCTGAGTAGGAAGAAAGGTGTATAAAAATGCACGATATCTTTCTTGAAGACTCATTTATATGTTTGTGGACATGGAAGGTGCCACTGTTCATAGATTCCCATGAGATCATCCCACAGTGATGTGGACACTTGTTCACAAATGATGGAGAAGGTCACAGCTCAGTAGAAAGAGCATCTGCTTTGCATGCAGGAGGTCCCTACCACAATCCCTAATCCAGAATGCAGCAGCTAGATTAGTGACTGGGAGTGGCCACAGAGACCATATAACACCAGCCCTGAAAGACCTACATTGGCTCCCAGTACATTTCCGAGCACAATTCAAAGTGTTGGTGCTGACCTTTAAAGCCCTAAAGGGCCTCAGCCCAGTATACCTGAAGGAGTGTCTCCACCCGCATCGTTCTGACTGGACACTGAGGTCCAGCTCCGAGGGCCTTCTGGCGGTTCCCTCGCTGCGAGAAGTGAGGTTACAGGGAACCAGGCAAAGGGCCTTCCCCGGTAGTGGTGCCCGCCCTGTGGAATGCCCTCCCATCAGATGTCAAGGAAATAAACAACTATCTTACTTTTAGAAGACATCTGAAGGCAGCGCTGTTTAGGTAAGTTTTTAATGTTTGATGCTGTATTGTTTTTAATATTCGGTTGGAAGCCGCCCAGAATGGCTGGGGAAACCCAGCCAGATGGTTGGAGCATGCATAAATAAATAAATAAATAAATAAATAAATAAATAAATAAATACTACTATTAAGCTGAAATATTCCCATCTGAAAACCTAGAGAGCTGCTGCCAGACAACACTGAGCTAGATGGGCCAGTAGTCTGACTTAATATAAAGCAGCTTCTTATGCTCATATGTGTAGCCTTTATACATGCTTTCCCTTACAATCATGTGTTCTATTGAGTGGACCCATGCCATGAACTAAGCAGCAGTCTATATCAAGCATTAGTTAAATGTTAAGCATGAGCATAAAGGTCTGTGGTTTGGGGCCCATGTGAGATATATATATATATGTATTAGAACCTGAAAAGAATGGCTACCTTATGCAGTGACAGATGTTATTAGGTGTTTGAATAAACTAATATAATATTCAATGGGAAGGAGAAATCAATATTTGAATAATGTGAAGTGGCAACTTTAAAAAGCGGTGATTATAAATAAACCTTACACAAATAAATGGCTACCTTTTTCATTCAAGATTTGTGGAAAATCTATATTTCAAACTGTATAAATATTATGCAGCTTGAAAAGAGTAAAGGTGACCTATAATTTTTTAATATTTGTGTGACCTGTATCAGATACTTTGAAGTCAACTGCTTAGGAAGCCTAGAGATTAATCTATCAAATATGCTATTCTAACTCTTTAATTTTAAAATATCCCTTTAAAAAATAACCGCCACCTTCTGCTGGCATACATAGCATAAATCAGTATGATGCTTCTCCTAGAACCTCTCATCATAAGGAAAGATTTAGTGCTGAGTCAACCTGCTCCTTTAATAAATGATGAAATTAGAAATGTTAGACTTATGTCTCATGTCATGATGCCAAAAGGTAAAAGATATGGCAACAGAAGCGTGTAAATTTGAGGAAATAGAGTAGCCAGCAATATCAACAAGGTGACAAAATGGAATTTTGAATGGAAAAGCCAGATCGAAACGGCTTTTTCCAACCATGTTAGCCTGCGCTACTTACTTTATCTGAAAGGAATTCATTATCTATTATTATTATTATTATTATTATTATTATTATTATTATTATTTATATACCGCCCTATACCCAGAGGTCTCAGGGCTGTTCACAGAAAAGATCACAATATATAAAATCTAAATAAAAACAATAGCCCAATAACACCCCCCCCCAAAGAGCCACATTTTAAAAGGGTATAGCATGTCAATCAGGTCAACCAAAGGCCTGGTTAAAAAGGAATGCTTTTGCCTGGTGCCTAAAGGTGTATAATGGGTGACAGAATGTGACTCTCCTAGCCTCTCTCTGGGCTGAGGTGATGAGCGTCCAAGTCCAACAGCATGTCAAGGGCAGGTGTGGAGGACTCCCTGGTCCTGAATAGGGTAACTGTGCCCCTGAAGGGCCAGGTGTGCAGCCTGGGAGTCATTCTGGACTCACAGCTGTCCATGGAGGCGCAGGTCAATTCTGTGTCCAGGGCAGCTGTTTATCAGCTCCATCTGGTAAGCAGACTGAGACCCTACCTGCCCGCAGACTGTCTCGCCAGAGTGGAGCATGCTCTAGTTATCTCTCGCTTGAACTACTGCAATGTGCTCTGTGTGGGGCTACCTTTGAAGGTGACCCGGAAACTACAACTAATCCAGAATGCGGCAGCTAGACTGGTGACTGGGAGTGGCCGCAGAGACCACATAACACCGTTCTTGAAAGACCTGCACTGGCTCCCAGTATGTTTCCAAGCACAATTCAAAGTGTTGGTGCTGGCCTTTAAAGCCCTAAACGGCCTCAGTCCAGTATACCTGAAGGGGCATCTCCACCCCCATCATTCTGCCCGGACACTGAGGTCCAGTGCCGAGGGCCTTCTGGCGGTTCCCTCGCTGCAAGAAGCCAAGTTACAGGGAACCAGGCAGAGGGCTTTCTTGGTAGTGGCACCTGCCCTGTGGAATGCCCTCCCATCAGATGTCAAAGAGAAAAACAACTACCAGACTTTTAGAAGACATCTGAAGGCAGCCCTGTTTAGGGAAGCTTTTAATGTTTAATAGACTATTGTATTTTAATATTCTGTTGGAAGCCGCCCAGAGTGGCTGGGGAAACCCTGCCAGATGGGCGGGATATAAATAATAATAATAATAATAATAATAATAATAATAATAATAATAATCCCATCATGGGGAAGGGTCAAAATGTAACTTTAAACCTCCAACACTTCTTAATGTCATAATTCCAGCGCATCTGCTTTCCTTTGTTTAGGAGTTTTGGCTGTTTTAGCTTTGGGCAAGTTATACGATGCATCAATCCAAGCACATTTTGCATTAAGGATATTTGAAATATTGTCCTGAATACGGGGGATTTCTAGATGCCGGTTTAGCGTTACTGGAAGCTGTGAGGAAAGGAAAGCAAATACCAGAGTCGCTAAAAGTTAAAAAAGAAAGCACATTTATGAAAGCCCTTAGTCTATCAGCTTCAAGGTTAACATTATGCTGCTCAAAACAAAATGCTGGCAGGAGCTGAACATGTGATATAAGCCAACATATGGCAGAAATCAACAAAACCAATGCCAGATAGGAAAGCATATTAAAGCCACAGGTTATCAAATAAGTACAGATACTGCAAATATGAAACACCAGTCAAACACTAAGGAATGGATGTGAGAAGGAAGTTTTGACTGTATATTTTTGGAGATAAAGTCCATGGAACAAAACAATATTTAGAGAGTTCTCTCTTTGCCTTGGAGGTATACATCAAAGCCCAGACAGGCGGCAAGAGAACCTCATGGAACCAAAGTCATATTTATTTCACTAATATATTTATGTTGCTGGAGTGTGTCCTAGAATAAGTTTGGCTCAAGCCCTGAGGGAAACTTTTAAACCTATACTACACAGACCCAAAGGGAGGGGGGGGACTTTAAATGTGAAAATGAAAACAAAAGCAGAAACTACCCAAGACATTTAGCTGGTGCTGGAAGAAAATCCTCCCATGAAATCTCCAAAGGAACAGAATAATCGGTCAGTTTCAGTTTCTCGGTTTCTTGTTTTCCCGGTTTGCAACATTTCTGCAACATTTTGCCATTTTTTAAAAAAACCTATGTAATTTTTCTTCTATTCGTTTCTGCACATATTTCTCCCAATGTTCAGATTTGTGTAAACAATTTCACCTAATATACCTAGAGGCTTCCATGTATCTGAGAATGCAGTGTGATCAGGAATACAGGTTGTGCGGAAGACGTTGTGCTTCCTGCTATACTGTACATGCCAAAACTCATTTACAGTGAATCTTTAAGCTGTCTGTGCTGTTGCCAAGGCGAGGCTCCTTGACCCCCTTCAGCTGCCTTGTTGCTCTATTTGAGAGATATAACACCTGGTTAGGAATCCTGTGAAACAGCATTTTGATCAATCTGGCCTGGTGGAATTGCCCGCTTGTTTGGTGAACCGGTCTCTTGACCTGAGATGCAACACCTGGGAAATCCTGCCCCGAATTTCTAGTCACCATGAGACTAGAACTAGATCATTTCATTCATCGCCTGTACTGAGGAGATTTCACCCCTCCCATATCCAAGAATCTGCTGATGTGCTCTGCTGATTCTCCAGAAAGGAGGGGCGATTTCTGCTCTCTACTTATTCCGCTCCAGCCACACATCAAAGTGTCAGAGAGAGAGACTGAGTGTTAGAGAGAGATTGTGTGTATAGATAAGGTTGCTGCTAAGAGCAGCTGCAGACACTCAGTGCAGTTCAGCTTTTCGTTTAGACCTCATTTAGCTCTGTATATAGTTGTGTATTATAGTTGTAGATAGAATAAAGAAGATATTCTACAAGCTGCTCTCTGAGTTGTTTATGCTCTGCTATACTCTGCTGTGCGACGACTGTCTTCTTGTGGAAGTGAATCTGGTGCTCACAACTCTAAGGTGTGAGTCCACAGCACTTTGACCTGTTCCTGTGCAGAAGGTGGTCTCTGGAAGTGCTACCCCAGCTCGCCTGGCCCAGTCAGGGCTGAAGTGGATGAGTCCAGTCGGTGGCACTGGCTCAAGGGCGATGCTGACATCTACAAGTAGGTGAATTCACGATGTGACTTCAAAGCGAAGAAAAAACAAATAATTATTTTCTACTCGGCTGTCTTGTTTGGAAACAACATTTATTACAAATGAACTATACGTTCCTGAACTTTGGAGAGTGCTTTGACAAGTAATCACATTTTTGTGCACAGGCCTCCTGAAAGCTCCTGTGATATAACAAGTCTGGGGGGAAATACCTGATAAAGTGTGAGCGAAAAGTCCCGTACGAAACCATCGATACACAAGAGAAAAGGTTTGATTATCAAAGAGATGGGAAAGAGATGTACAACGAGAGAGGAATAATTTGGATCCCAGAGGGAGACTTATGCTTTAACAGTTCTGATTGTTAAAAGTTACCATCAACTTTAATTACTTAATTAGACACACAGATTAGATGTATAAATTAGATAATCTCTTTCCTAAAGGGGATTTGCTCACCATGTCTTTCTCAAATTTTCTAACAGAGCTTCAGTTTTTCTGTAATGGCACTACTGTTAGTCAACAACAGGCATCCCCAAACCCAGCCCTCCAGATGTTTTGGGACTACAATTCCCATCATCCCTGACCACTGGTCCTGTTAGCTAGGGATGATGGGAGTTGTAGTTTGGGGCCGAGTTTGGGGATGCCTGGTCAACAATGACAAGAGATGTTGTGCATGTTTACTCAGAAGTAAGTGCCTTTAATGGAGCATTTCACTCCCCAGGAAGTGCATATAGGATTGCTGCTTAACGCCATGTGATTTCTGAATACTGTTAAACCCATCTCCCCACTATTTCAAAATATTTTCTGGGTTGGGTATGTGGAATTATTTATTTTCCGATCTATTTTCTCTGTACAAGTCCTTTTTTTACATATATGAGGCTCTTCCACACTAAGTTGCTTGAGGCTTTAAAAGCCAAAAATGGCTCTTTCACAACAAAGATTATATTCATCATACTATCTACAGTTGTCAGGAGTCTGAGCTGTGGAGCTGCCGACCATCATGTTGTTGAAGTATCCAAATGCTAAGAGGCAAATCAGTCACCTCTGCCTTTTTCAGAAGACTTCCAATGGCATTTAGTTAATCTATATGCAAATATTCATGTGCCATCCTTCTATCTTTCAACAAGGAAAGTAATTGAGTTTCAAGTTAATTTTATCACTTCCAGAGAACAGTTAGCAGAAACAGACATTATAAGTTCTATGATATACATGATACGATATATATATATATATATATATATATATATATATATATATATGACATTCAGAAATTCTGATTGAGACGTGTTTCAATGGCAACTTGAGTTCCAGTACCTAAGAAAATGTTAGGACATAATATATCCATTAACAGGCTGTGCTGCCTATTTGGTTGATCAAAACTGGCTTCTTGTTAGGGCTGGTTTAAACGTTTAGAGATGTTGAGCTTATGGTCTCTAAAAATAATTGCTAGAGTTCAAAGAATTGTATGATCACTTCCATACAGACAAGGCCTCTGTGGATTTGTTGCTTGAGCAGCAGAGGCACACACGACATGAGAGATACAACTTTGGAAACTTAGAGGAGTTGAAAACACTTTTGCACACTGTCAGTCTCCTAGGTTGGCAGGAACTGGGGCAGAGCAATAGGAGCTCATCCCATCACGTGGATTCGAACTGCCAACTTTCCAATCGGCAAGCCCAAGACGCTCAGTGGTTTAGACCACAGCACCACCCACTGTGTACTGTACACAGTTCACTCAGTATGAACTTTGAAGCTTTTGCAAGCTTAAATGAATTACTTAAATGAAAGAGCATTTAATAAATGTTCCATGTGATTTCCACAAGTTTTTTAAATATATTATTAATAATGCTAAAAAATGCAACATATTTTATGGAAACTGAGACTCCCCAAAGTTCTAAACCAATAAACAATAAAGTCAAGTTTTTCCTTACAAAAGTACAGGCAATTAACTCATAAAGCCAATAGCAAAATGAAAAGAAGAAACAGAGAGTCAAAGATGTGCAACATTGATTTAGGTTTTATGCATATAAGTGTGTTAAATCATTTCCTTTAGCTTGTAATCCTGTACTTGCTTACTTTGCAGTAAGGCCCATGGAATTAAATGGAGCTAACATCAGAGGATACATATATAGGATTGCACTGTTAGTGGCTATATATAATCTTCCTTGCCTCTAAGAATTTCAATAGACACCTGCACATAACGATACAGAGATATGATTTTTTTCTGACATCTATCTATCTTCATTAGACGTTCTCATCATATGTGTGTGTGTTGAGATTATAACACCAGCATCTAGAATGTCCAGGTCTAACAGTCTAAAGCATTCAATTATAGATAGCTATTTCTCAATTCCTTAAACAAATTTCCCTGATGCAGCATAAATTTCAGACAAAAATTGAAGGAATTGCTGTTTACGCAGAATTAAGACTACAAAACTCATGATGCTTTGAGATTGATTGAAACTGCATGCATGTGCAAAAATAACTTGAAGTAATGTGAAGTAGAAAGACTGAAAGAGCAGTGAAGAATAGATGTCCTTCCAAGGAAAGATAAACTTTGATTTGCACAACAGATTTTCCATTGAAAGCCCTTTGGTGAGAAAGCGTGTTCTCCTTCATGGAGATCACGTGTTGCGGTGGGGGCCGCCAGGACACTCCAAAGTTGGGGGCGGGCTAACTGATCGTTGGCCACTGATGCGATTGGGGCTTCCCTTGTTGTTGGGAAGAAATTAATGTTGCCATTTATTGATTGATAGCCAGAAATGCTAAAACTCCTTGCACGAGGCTAGGACTTCCTCCTTTCGCCCGTGCAGCGGATTGCCCGTCCCTCCCTCCCTAGAATAGGGTTGTTCGCTTTGACCTTGCTATGCCTGTCATGCGGTCGTCTGCTTTGGAGCGGGGGCCTGGTAGGAATTTTGTCCATCTGGCTGATTGGCTGGGGCCATTTGGTTTTTGCCTATTGCGTAGCAAATCGTCACAACTTGTAAGGTTGCGGTTAGGCATTGGTTTATGGTTTGGTTGGTTGAGGGGCATGGATTGGCTGTGCCTGCCCCTCTAATGCTGCTGCTGCAAGGGATTCTGTTAAAGGAATTGGGGGCTAACTATTGCTTGTCCACTCTGTCAAGGGGGCTCGGGCCATAGCAATGAGCTCCTGGTTGCATTTGGGGTGAGGGCAGGTTCCCTGCTCCGCGTAACCCCCAAGTGTATTCCCCCATTCTGACTTTCGCATCGTGCGGAATGTCAGTCTGTCCCCCATGGTGGGGGCAGATAGTCGCAACCAATGCCTAAGCAACCACTCACAAATTTGTATTTTAATAAAGTTGTGGCCAAAATTATGCCAAAAACCTTAAACAAAAATTCTGTGTGATGTGTGAGTTATTGGGGTGGACCTGGGGACCTCGACACGCAAAACGAATAAACAATAGAATTCCCTCTGGGCAGTGCCATATATTTCCTATGCAGGCAATATATTTGCAGTTTGCAAAACAGTACTTTTCCTGCAGTACATATAATTTTGAAAGGGGAGGCTGCATATGAAGAAAAGAAACAGGAAAAAAACCATCCTAACATTTCTTCACAATCACACTCTCCCACTTTGCAAAGCTCAAGTTATTTTCAACATGTCTGTTAAATCACTTTGAGTTTTTACTGTGAAATCACTTTGAGATATTTCATGGGAAGTGATTCATAAATGGAGTTAAATAAATAAATAAGCATCTTGTTCTTGATGATATTAATTCTGGCACTTGTTGCAGGCAATTGGGTAAGTATCTCTGGAAAACTTCTGATCACAGTTTACTATTTTGCGCTATATTGTTCTGGTTTGCAATCTGGGTTCTTTCAGACACACACACACACACACACACACACCCCACTGCTGCCATTTTAGAAAGAATATTATTCCTTATGATGTCTGTTGCTGTTTTTAACAAAACCCATAAGTGGATCCTTAGTCAGGGACACCACCCAGAATGAAGTGTGGTGTAAACTGCAAGGAATGTTCTGGAATATAAAAAAGCCGGTGGGGAGACAGATGGCGTTGCATGTACAGCTCTGTTCTGAGGAACATTATAAACTCACAGACCATAATTTCCCCTCTTTCAAAGCAACCATACTCACTTTTTATTCAAGTTTTTAATTGGTCAGACCTATTAACAGAAGAAGAGGGCGAAGAGGCAACTTTTTGTAGCTGTTAAGAAGAAAATTCAAATTGTTGTGGCTGGGAAAAGGACTCAACCAGGCAAGTGGAAGAATGGTGGGGGGGTTGAACTGACATATGAGCAAACTGAGAAATGTCGCTGAACAGAAGCATCTGAGCCACGACATGACATTAGACCACATTCTGAATAGTGTGCTTAGTTCCAGGTGGGCCAGTTCAAGGACAAGGTTGACAAACAGGCAAGAATTGAGAGGCGATCAATGAGGATGATAAAGGCAATGGAGAGGAAGCCCATATAAATAAAGTTTAACCTAGAGGAAAGAAGTCTGTGAGTTATAGAACAAGAAACAGTGGATATAATAAATTACTGGAAGGTGCAACTAATATAAATAATTTTTGAAACAGCCTGGTGAGACAGTGGTGTCCTTGGGCCATCAGACTACTTTTAATTTAAAATCGCGTATGTACCTAATTTAAAATGGCAGACTTGCCCTGGAATTATATGACAGCATTTCCTGCCGAAATGAACAGAAACAGTCCATCATAAAGAACCTATCCAGCAATTTCACCTTGGGTTAACTGCGTGTAAATTACCAAAGACTCATTTGGTCTACCTGTAGCTAAATAGTAATCAAAATTTGACCATTATAAATTATCCGACTTCCTAGGGCAGGCGTCAAGAAAGAATAAAATCACAAGAGGCTCAAATATATCTGGCAAAGAAAGTAGGCTGACATACTCAAAGTCTGATGATTCCAGCCATTAAGGCCACATAGGACTGCTCCAAAGTAAGCGGTTCATAGGTACTATTTAATTAATGACATATTTATATAGTTCTAGTCAAAGCTCTTCTGCCTTAGGGAAATATCTTTGGGACTACAGAATACTAGCCATAACTGTATGCATGCGGTGCCACTTTTAAATTTTAGCACACATTTAACTCTCCGTTTCACGAAGAGCTGTTTGTGGAAAGGTACTGCCTGTCAACGAACGTCACTGTGCTGCATTGCATGCCATTGCAAATCCACATTTGGGTGAGTTTGTGACATCCAAGCTGCCCAGAACCGTTGCGGCTGCAGTATTCCCAGGCATACTCAAAATTGGGATTTCAGCAGAGAGAATCCATCCGTTTGCTGATAGGCCAGTGATTTCCTTGGAAAGTCGTTCTGTCCTGTTTAACTTCCTCCCAAAATGAAATGCCTTACCATACTTTCAGTTATTATTTATTCATCTCATTGCATAGTAGCTCTGTTGATGACAATTAAGCTTAAAACAGTTTTAAAATATGACTCTCTGTCTCTCTCACATACACCAACCAGCATGAACCTAATACAGCTGTACCTTGGTTCTTGAATGCCTTGGTACTCATATGTTTTGGATCCCGAACACCGAAAACCCGGAAGTAAGTGTTGCGGTTTTTGAATGTTTTTCAGAAGCCAAACGTCCGACGCAGCTTCCGCTTGAGTGCAGGAAGCTCCTGCAGCCAATCGGAAGCCGTGCCTTGGTTTTCAAACATTTTGGAAGTCGAATGGTCTTCTGGAATGGATTCCGTTTGAGAACCAAGGTATGACTGTAGTACCAAAAAAAAAAAAAAGTTTTATATTGAATTAGCTCAGGTGGGTATGGCTGTTAAAAAAATCAACGCAAATATAAAGGCCTTAAGGAAAGACACTGGCAAAGTTTTCCTGTGCCAGGGTTGGGTCTTTGAGGCCTTCTCAAACAAGAGATGAGCTTTTAAAGACCCCCAATTATTCCCCATTTTGAATCAGAATATGAGTTGGAGAATAATTCCTTGCTTTCCGCACCCTCATGTTTTCCCTTCAGCTCCCAAAGTTCTCCCTTCTAGAACTTCAGCCCCTAAAATATGTCCCTCTTTCCCTCTCAAGCTGTA
Organism: Podarcis raffonei; assembly: GCF_027172205.1. NCBI lineage: Eukaryota > Metazoa > Chordata > Lepidosauria > Squamata > Lacertidae > Podarcis > Podarcis raffonei. The sequence continues at coordinate 40,557,197 of NC_070612.1, forward strand.
GAAGGATGAGCAGCTACAGCACACATAGAGGAGAGGCTGGGAGGTTTCCCCTTCTATCAATCTTTCTCCGTCATTACAGCAGCCCTCTTTGATGGTTCCCTGGGCTTCATGCCCTGGCAGACTGCCACCTAGTGAATCAGGGCAACAGTAAGAAAGAGTGTGGAAAATACAGGCTTCCCTCCTCTTCTCCCACTTTTTGGGCAAGGAAGGGAAGTAGGAGTGTATTTTTGTGAGTGGGATTGATAGCTTGGGGGCTTCACTCCAGAAATTATCTGAGTTTTTCTGAGTTTTTCAAGGGAAACTTGCATCATTTCTGCTTTAATCCAAATACAACTTTGGATAGCTATCCCACAACAAGCCCATTTCAGTGCACACACAGAGAATAAAACAGATCGGTGGCTGATGTCCCGAAGTTCAACTTTTTGCATCCCCAGGTAATGTCTTGGGACTACTCTACATTCGTCAGCTATAACGTTAAAAATGTGTTATAAAAATGTGACACCAGAGAGCTCTGTAGAGCAGTGATTTGTCACCAATGGGAAATTGTATTGAGAGCTATTTTATGGGGTGGGGGTTAAAGCATTTTCACAGATCAGTGTAGATCCAGCCAAGAATCATAGAATTGGAAGGGACGCAAGGGTCATCCAGTCCAACCCCAATGGAGGAATCTGGACACACATCTTCTTGAAACCCTGGCAACCCACTCCCAGTCAGTGTATACAGTACTGAGCTAGATGGGCCAGTGACTCAGAATATGGCAGCTACCTGTGGAGATCTAAACAGTCTATATGTATTTAAGTTGTCCATATTGCAGACATTAATACTGCACAGTCTGTAGCAATGAGAAGCATAAGAACTTACTCTTTTTGGAAATAAAGCATTTCCCACACCCATAAACATATTATCCATACGTTTACTTGCAGAACTCTTCAATCCATAACAGAAAGATCAAGTGATAACCCAAAAATATCCATACAATATATTGCTCTGTCCAGCACAGGCTCAGCATTTTAGAAAATATGAAATAATCAAAACAGACCTAGAAGCAGAGGTCAGCCTGCATCCTGCCTTAGGCCGTTTACCTGGAGAGCTTCATTTACATCCTTACTCCACAGAGTTTTTAGAGAGAACAAAGAACCAGCCACCATCCTTCCAAGATGGCTTATTTGCAACTTAATACCTTTGTCTCCTGATGTAAGGTTACAACACTCACATGTTAACTAGCGGAAGAAAAAAAAAATACAGCAAGAGCCTAGAGTGCTCTTCTTGCTTTTCTAAAGCTTCAACGAAATCTCCCCATCCTAACCCTAATATACAGGAATTTTCATTTCAGTGGGAATTAAACCAATTGTACTTAACAGTCCATACATGTATTTGAGGCCCTGACCTCTCATCATGCATGCATGTGGTGTACACATTATCTCTGTTGAAGGTTGGAAATAGGAACAGAAGCAGGCCAACATTTATGAGGTATGAGGTGCAATCTAGGCAAAACTGGTAAGTTATGGATACAGGCAACCAGAATCTGATAAATGGTTTCCTCGCAATACACAGTTTTGCAGATCAGACAAAAATGATCATTGCTTAGCAACCCTGAGTGATTCTCTCCACAGGACCTTTCTGGTCACTTCCAAACACACACAGACCTGCTTAAATGTGAAAAAGTAGCATGGTCAGAACAATATTATTGACTGGTGTGAGGAGACTGTCAAGTCAGAAAACAAAGAATATATAGATTATTTATAGAATGCAGAACTCAAACCCATCAAACTAAAAAAAGAAAGATGTAACTTGATAGCTAGCAGATGTTCCATGTGAAGTACTCTTGTGAATATGGATCTAAGTTGGAGAAAGAAACATGTTTTTTCCTTTAGCATCATTAGGATTTGCAACCCACAGAGGAATAAATGAAATGGCTTTGGAAAGAGTTAGCAATGAATTTTGTTTTTATCATACAATCTTAACATGTGATAGTGACAGTAATACAGGAGGTCTTCCACATGTGGCAATGGTTAGAAAATATGTCTATTTAAGAGCTTTTAACTTAAGATGGATGGGAATACTTTGGCCAAAGAAACAATAAAGGGTTGGAGGAGGAAGAAGATGAATTCCTTCCAAAGCAGCAATGGTAATAACTTCCATTTCTTGGCCTGTTTTCTTTTGAGAGACAGATACTTTTAGGATATGAAATATGATGTGAGTACTAAATACTAAATGTATTTGCACAAATGACATTATTTCACAGACAGGAGGCAGGGTAGAAGATGTTAATAATATTTTGAAACTCCAGGAAGATATAAGTCAAAACGTGCATGCTTTAATGGAGATGCCTGCCAAACCTCTTCCCCAAGAAGCCTATTAGCGATGACAATCTAATGATTCATCTGAGCACATGTGATATGAAGTATGGTCATTGTATTCAGCAAAAGGGGCCTAGAATATTTGGCTTTCAGAATGCTTCCGAAGCAGACAGTCCAAAAATCCAGGAAGTATACGGACATAGCTCTAATTTTTCACAGATTGCTGATCAGTGGATCAAGCTCTGCGCCAGGGATGGGAAACTTGTCAGCCCAAAGACTGCATTCCGTTTGGGGCAAACTTCTGGGGACCACATGACAATATCGGCAGGGCCGGAAGCAAAAGTGAAAAGAGGACCAAATGTTTTTTACATTTGTATAAATGTATGTCTTTACAAACATACCCCTCTTTCTTTCTTTCTTTCTTTCTTTCTTTCTTTCTTTCTTTCTTTCTTTCTTTCTTTCTTTCTTTCATCCAGGCAAGCAAGAAGCTTAGTCAGATTTCATAGAAGCATGTTCTAGCTAAGAAAAAACACTCAATCTGGGGGGGGGGGGGCGGGGATGGGGCAGGGTAAAGCTGGCTGGGTGAGGGAGGTGGCCTGGGGAAGAGCAGGTATGGCTAGAAATGGATGTGGCCATATTTGGCCTCCAGGCCTGAAGTTCCCCATCCTTGGTCTTGGACCTTCATACTGTCCATACTTGTATGTCCATAGAAAGACTACACAACCACAATGTAAGTGAATGCTCACACGTTTAAGAAGGCAACTCAGATTACAACTCTATCGCCACTACTGGGAATCCTTTTGGAGAGGAAAGTAAAACAAAAACAAAAAAAACTAGGTTAGAAAACCAAAAGTAGACAAATAATTATGTCATGACATGTTGGACGTTAATGATATCTATAGGGAATTCTGATGAAGGAGTTCATAATCAGTGAAATGAGTTTGGATTCTCAGACAGGAAAAAGATAATGTTCCCAATGAACAGTTCATAATGGGGGAAATGCAGGGTATTCAGTGCTACACCTAATACTTGGGCCGTTATGGAAATCTAAATTTAGACTCACGCCCTGGTCGTATTCAGTCTGAAATGGGATTCTGGGGGCTGCCTGAAAGCCCTTCTCAAAAATGCTGTTGGAAGCACTCATCTTCCTTCTCTGAAAGCAGTGTGTGTGTGCGCTTCAGACAACACTTTTGAGGAGCATTTTAAGACAGTCCCCATGCTCCTTTTCCAGCACTGTTTGAAGCAGCAGACTTCTCCTGTGAGTTGGCAGGCAATGGCAGAGGAAGGGTTGGTGAGATTCTGAGAAGCACTTTAATCCCCACTTCTCAGCTGCTGATAAACCTTGCTGTGTGATTTTGCTCTTTGCTGGGAACAGGGTACATGACAATTGCAGGAGTAAACCCTGCCCATCAACAGACATTGACAATGACATCAGCTGGTGGGTGGGTTTGGTTTGGGGTAAATGGCCTCATGGGCCTGCTTGGATTCCCTTGAGGGCCAATATGGACCTGTGGGCCTGTGGTTCTTCACCCCTGATCTTACACGGCAAATTACGATTAATACAAAAGGCAGAAAAATCATTAAGTGGTCTGCCAAGACCTTCAGTCATTTTCATGCGGTCCATGGGGTGAGGGAAAAATGTTTAGGATCCACAGGTGTGCATTATCAAGCAAATCAGTATGGTTTATCGATTGGGCAAGAAGAAGAACAAGACTGGCAGTACTACAGAGGAGAAGAGCTTGGCAGATGCCTGCAGAAGCCTGCACAACACCTGCATGAGCCACAGCTGATTCCAGTCTGCTACATTTGTCCCTCATTAGAACTCCCTTGCACACACACACACACCCTCAATTATTCTTTTTTATGAAGAAAATACAAACCAGGAATTTTTAAAGTTTCTCTCGCAAGGCTGGAAATTGTTATTATTAAAAAGTCCTTTCTGAACTTGTGCTCAGGGGATTGGCAACCATTTTGTGTTGATTAGATTACAGAGGAATGCAGTTTCAAGATTCCAGATCAGCTGCATGCGTGAGCCCAGTAAGCAGATTATCCTATTTAAAGCACAAGCATACTGGTGTAACGCTGACCAAAATCCATCACAGAAAAGCATATTAAATAACGCAACTTGCTTCAAGGGCCATATCTCCAGCACTCCAGTTTTTTTGAGATAGGTTTCTTATCAACCTCTTCTGATTACAGTACTTAAAAAAACAAAACTTTTGATTAAACATATAGAGCTGCAAATTCCAAAAATTAAAGCAGGATCACTACTCAAGGATTTCAGTGCAGTCCATAGCAATGGATGAATTTGCCCTTTTCCGCCCTGTGTCACTTTTGCACATCCCCTCCCCCCCAAAAAAAAATATTTTGTCCCATGCTGTTTCCACATTTGTTTGCTACTTTTTAAAAGCTTTCAAAATATGCATTTGGTTACATGTTGCATATTGATTTGTGTATTTTCTCTCAATCGTAATCACCAGTAAGGGCAACTGGCAACTATACTTGGTTGTCTTCAGTGCCAAATCACAACATGCTCAAGGTGTTTCAGAGAACCAAGTCTAAAGTCCATTGAATGCCATTGTTTCCTGCCAAACACCCACTCAGAATGCTAGAATGAACAACATACATTTCTTTCTCCGGTGAACCAGTGCATAAGCTTCAGCTAGAAATAATCACAGCTAAGACAGATTCTTGCTTCATGTCTCAGTTTTTGGGTTTCTAGCTGATGCAAAAATTAGTGAGCAATGTCCACTGTTTGATTATTATTATTTAATTGTCAGGTTACTGAGTTTTAACTGCATTGTTGCCTTCTACAAACTCTGTGATTTTGAGCTGGATAAGTAAACGGGTTAGATATACAGATGCTATATTGCAGCACTTCTACTATATATATATATTTTAAAAAATGTATGCTCTTATTCAGATAATGAGATCCCCGCATGTAAGCAGAAACAATGTAAAATTGATTAAGCATATTGCTTCTTAGGAGAATCTTAATAAGAATAGATGATAGCAAGTGTGTGACGTTGCTTTCCTAAGCTATCTTCCGCCCTGCTAGAAAGCTGTTTTCAAAGCATCCTTAGCCAATTTAATAACAGGTAATGCTGAATCCTACAAATTATCCTCTGACATGTGAATTAACAGTATCAAGACTCATTGTTGCTGTTTAGTGCTAATTGTTGCTACTGTTTGCACTTGTGGGGCATGCAGTCTTGGCAAAATAGATTTTAATGAGGCCATTGGTCTTTTTAATACTATGTTCTTAATTTGCTTCTACATTGGTTAAAACTCCAATCAACATCACTTACAAAACTGCTTTTGGAGTGAAATAATTATGTGCTCCTTGCCACCAGCATAGCTATTAGATATATCTCTTTGATTTGTAGCATCATACAGAAGCATCATATAAAGAAGCGTTTGTTGTGTTTATGAAGCCATGCATATGAAGCTTGCAAACTCACTGGAATCAAATGGATATGAAGCAATAAAATGCCTCAGTTACACGGAGAGAGGGGTTACAGGACTGCATTACAAAGATCTTTCTCAAGTTCACAGGTTTCTTCAGCTTGTCTGCTGGGACCATCAGAAAGGACCAAGCTAGGGATGGGGAGAATACACAATTCACTTTTGCATTTATAGGCATACCTACCAAATTCACATGTTCTGAATCAGTCCTTGAACCAAAACATAGCTATTTTGTTTGAAATACAAGTTTCTTTGAATTTCACAGTGCGGGTCTCCAGCCATGTAATGTGTGCAAAAATGCATATGAAGAAGAAGAAGAAGAAGAGTTTGGATTTGATATCCCGCTTTATCACTACCCTGAGGAGTCTCAAAGCGGCTAACAATCTCCTTTCCCTTCCTCCCCCACAACAAACACTCTGTGAGGTGAGTGGGGCTGAGAGACTTCAGAGAAGTGTGACTGGCCCAAGGTCACCCAGCAGCTGCATGTGGAGGAGCGGGGAATCGAACCCGGTTCACCAGATTACGAGACTACGCTCTTAACCACTACACCACACTGCAAGGGCAAAGAGCACATTCGAGTGTATGTATTAAGGAAAACAACAATTCAAAAGTGCATTGCTTTAGGGGGGAAATGCTTTGCAAAAATGTGTGTGCCGTTTTAGGCAAAAATTGCATACAAAGATGTATGCATCTCTTCTCTCTGGGCACAGACTGTTCTCCACGCTCAGGGAGCTGGAGAACACCCAGTACAGTATGCAGGTCAGGAGAAGGTAGATTGTTCTGTCTGGAAAGCTGAAATTGCCATAATGCAACATTGCATTTCTCCTTCTCATGTAGTAGCGCCCACCCTGTGAAACACCCTCCCACCAGATGTCAAGGAAATAAACAACTATCTGACTTTCAGAAGACATCTGAAGGCAGCCCTGTTTTCAGTGTTTAATGTTTCACTGTGTTTTTAATGTTCTGTTGGAAGCTGCCCAGAGTGGCTTGGGAGGCCTGACCAGATGGGTGGGGTATAAGTAATGAATTATTATTATTATTATTATTATTATTATTATTATTAACATATTTTTCTGTGTATAACATGCCCCCATGTATAAGAGAACCCCTATTTTTGGGACAATTGTTGAGCTTTTTTATGGGGGGGGGGAGATTGCCCAGAGTGGTTGAGCTTTTTGGGGGGGACACCGTCACCAATCGCTCTACAGCCTGCCCACAACTGCAAATTGCATGCATTGCCACGGCCACCAATCGCTTGCACGCTTGCAGCCAAAAACCCACCTGCCCACTTGACGCAACCACAGCCGATTGCACACACGCCTCACCGCTGCCGTAAATCGACCGCCCAATTGCTGCAACCACAGCCAATCATCAGCAGACCTTGCCGCAGCAACCAAACACACACCCAATCGCCGCTGCTAATCTCCTGCTGGCTGCTGCCACCAATCGCCCATCCCGCCTCTGCTTTCGGTGCATAAGATGACCTGCAATTTTTGGCTATTATTTCTAAGGATAAAATATAGTCTTATACACAGAAAAATATGGTATGTTTTGTCTCTTAAAGTCTACTGTCATTTTCCAGGCTCTCCTCATGCCTGCCACTCATAGATATCTGCTAATGATATGCATGAAAATAAAGTTCTCGAACCTAGTATTCTTTTTGTTCAGATTTGTGCTTCTTGTGTGTGACAATTTATTAAATTAATTTACTTTTTAAAAAGAGTATGCTGGGTTACAGCCCTTCCACAAGATATCACTGAGCTACTGGTCTTGATTGCCGATTATTTTAAGACCCTTCTCATTGGCCTTCTTGCTCAAAAGCTTAATTGTACCTTTACACTTGTCACTACAAATGCACATCATGCTAATCTATTTCCCTTTGGAATGGATGCACTTCACAGGGCTGATTCATCTGGTGAAGTGATATGGACAAAATGGAGCCTCGACCAGCTGCAGGTGGTTTCAAACAGCCTTCCTGTAATGATTAAACTGCGTGAATCAGCCTTACAACAAATGGCTTCCGCATAGTATTGAATTGATGGCATGCAAAAATTGCTTTTCTTTCTCCACGTTTACCAGTCGGCAATAGGGACAACTGGATATTGTGGCTAATATCATCTAAATGTATTGCTTTCCTTGAGCAATGCATCTGTAGAAAGGATCTTATTGTTGCCAAATGAATTTATAATTCCTGACTGCTGTGACACTATTCTTCCTCTATTGCACAGTTATCCTCATTGGAATTGATATTTTTCCATTGCTCTTCTATGGAGTGTAAGTAACCCTATTGATTACCTCTTAGAACACTTCTTGCTTCACTAACTTGGATACATTTTTCATATCACACTCAGCTGAACTTCCTTGGGTGTCTTTAGCTTGATGGTCATTAGTTCTTTTTATCTGTAATAGAGCTTCTTGGATTTTATTTCTTTTATATAGATTTACTCCTTCACTTTATAATCTGCCACAGACACCACTGATCTTTTGTTTTAGCTGTAATTTTTCAAATGTTGGTTATTAACAGCTAACCGGTTTATTGAAATTGGCCAACTATCCAAGCTGTAAATCTTGTGGTGTTTAGTTTAATGCTCCTTCGATAACAGCAGAGTGGAAAGTTTGGGGGAAGATTATTATTAAGAAGATTTATAATATTGCCGATATAGTTTTAGTACACAGCTAGGTGCAATATGGCCGCAGCAGCTGTGTTCGAAGATCTGTTGTTCCCTTGTCATTGACGTAATGGATTTTCCAGTATTCACAATGGCCTGATACTTTTCTTATAAAAGGAAATGTCCATGACTTTTTAAAAAAAACAAAAAAACCCCCCTATAAATAAGTGCTTTGCCAGTTTCATCTACCCTGTAACATGTGCATTGGGCTCTGTGTAACAAATTAGGTGGTCACTGTTAAAACAATAAAATCGTCTCTCTGTCTTCTGCAGTTGCAGTTAATAATATGTGTTTCTTAGTTCTGTTTTGTCATCAGTGTATCTACTTGGACAGGGGGGAAACGGCATCTGGTAAAGGGACTCCACGAAAGACATCACTATGCAACTCGATTATTATTACAAAATATGTGTAAAAACTTTTTTTTACATAGGTTGGGTTTTCGATGTGCTACTTCCAAAAGGCTTTGCAGATTACATTTCAAAAGAACAAAGCCCTCTCTTTGGAGCTTGTTTTCACTGTAGACATAGTAAAGGTAAAGGTAAAGGTAAAGGGTCCCCTGACAATTAGGTACAGTCGTGACCGACTCTGGGGTTGCGGTGCTCATCTCGCTTTATTGGCCAAGGGAGCAGGCGTATAGCTTCCGGGTCATGTGGCCAGCATGACTAAGCTGCTTCTGGCAAACCAGAGCAGCGCACGGAAACGCTGTTTACTTTTCTGCCAGAGCAGTACCTATTTATCTATTTGCACTTTGATGTACTTTAGAACTGCTAGGTTGGCAGGAGCAGGCACCTAGCAACGGGAGCTCACCATGTCGCGGGGATTCGAACCGCCAGCCTTCTGATCGGCAAGTCCTAGGCTCTGTGGTTTAACCCACAGCGCCACCCGCATCCCTTATTGTAGACATAGCAAGACAGAATACTTGCAATTAGGAAGATGGTTGACCTAGTGAATCTGCAGCACTTGCTAAACTGTATTTAAGTCAAGATTTAAAATACGGAGGTACTTGTCTTCCTCTCTTGTCAGAAGATTTTATGTAATATCCTCCTTCCCATCTCTACATGATTTAATGTCAATTCCAATTAAAACCCAGGCAGTATATTTTATAGCCTCTCTTTAGTACCACCCGATGTGAAATACCTCACTCTTTACTTATATCTTAAGTCACTGCACAGAATTATAGGTTACTCATCTCCAAGAAAGCGGGAATGTGTAAGATGCAGTAGGTAAAACCCAGTGGTAAGCAACAAACCATCCAGATGGAGTTCTTCAAAGCCAAATTACTTTTAATCAACATTCACACCCTTGCTTAACAAACAAGCTGCATTCAGAAGACAACACATTCAGCACTGAACTGCTGGGCATGTGTGTGACTGTAGAACTGGGTTGCTTCGTAGGTAAGAACATTTGGGCCAGGTACATTAATTAACATGTGCTTCTAGCAGATTAAGGGATACAGGCAAATCTAAGACTTACATATAATTAGTGTTTTGTTTGTTTAAATTATATTGTTTTTAAATGAGGAATTCATTTACAGTTGTACATCTATATTTCCTCAACATTCGCTTGTAGTAATCTGCAATAATAATTTCTAATATTAAAGAAGCAGTAAAACAGACTTGCACCTAAAGATCATAGGAACATAATATAATTGTCAGGCATGGAGAGTCCTTCCTTCCTAGTCCTTTTATTACAGCATCATGTTGCGAGCACAAATACACAAATCCGCAAGGAGGGCAGTTGGCTAGTCTAATCCTCCTTCTGACTTTTGCAGCATTTTGGGAGCCAATGGGAAGTTCCTCCCTCCCTCTGACTCCTTTGCTCTCTGATACGTTCAGACTTCCGAGTCCATGGTGGTGGTGGGGGGTCCCCCACGCTCTCATGAGATGTCTTAACTAGCTGCCCCCTCCCTTCTGATTCTCTTGTCGTTATCTCAAAACTGGGTAACTCCTCCCTTAGCTGTTTAGCTTCTGTCTCTCTGCTTCTGTTTTTTTTTTAAATATATTTATTGAAGTTTTCAAATTTTTATACAAACAAAAAACAAACAAAAAGATTAAAAACACATATAGTTCACTTATACTTAACTTTCAATAACATATTTCTCTGACCTCCTCATACCTCCCCTTCTTGTAGTCCAGTTCAAATTATTTGTTCAGCAAATCCTTATCTCAAAGCATTACAACTTATAAAAATACCTTCTTTTCTATCCAACATCTTAGGTTATTATAACCTTAAATTTTTACTTATAAAGAACCATTTTTTCATATTCCTTTATACCATTACAGCTAGAAACCACTTAATTTCAATCCAGCATCATTCATCATTCCTTAATTTTACAATATTTCCGTAAATAGTCCTTAAATTTTTTCCAATCTTCTTCTGCCGACTCTTCTCCCTGGTCGCGGATTCTGCCAGTCATTTCTGCCAATCCCATACAGTCAATCAGCTTCATCTGCCATTCTTCCAGAGTGGGTAATTCTTGCGTCTTCCAATACTTTGCGATGAGTATTCTTGCTGCTGTTGTGGCATTGTCTCTCTGCTTCTGAACACGCTGTGGACAAGGGGGGGGGGGGACTTCGCCCTCCAGCTCTCCATCAGAGAAAAGCTGGTCTGTCATAGAATGCATTCCCCAGCCCTCATCTTCAGACCATTCCCTGACAGCAATTATTTGGGCTGATAGCCAACACCCCAGTATAAGGTCAGAATGATGTCTCTAAATGAAGAAGAATTCTGGGACAAGAGAAGTTACAGAAAATGATATAGGTTATATGTAGGTACGCGGATAAAGGAAAACATTCACTTTGCATCAATTTTAATCAACTTGGCATATCCCCCCTCCCCCCTCCACTGTTTTGGATCACAACTCCAAGCCGCACCAGCCAGCACAGATACAACTTGCCTGTTCTGCAAGAGGGAAGCCTGCCAAATTTCAGAAGAATAGATGCAGTGGTTCCCCATCTAGACTTACCTTCACTACCTGTGGGTGGGTAATATTAGGTGGTGGTGGTGGAAAAAATAGCATAGATCCTTTTTAAACACTGAAGGGGGGACTTTAACCGCCCCCCCAGCAAAGACCCTGTTGCCCCAAGGGTCATTGGTGTGGAATGAACTTCTTCCCACCATAGATTTTGGGACATTTTCCCATTGTGAAATAGAGATCTCTCCATTGACTTGCATAGGGGAAGATGTGGTGGGGAAATAGTATTAATCATGAGGAAAGCCAGGAGTAAGGAAAATATTACTCTCAATGATCATGGGGTTGCTACTGGGGTAGGATTCTGGGTATTCCATTGGAGGTTACAGTGGAACCTCTCCATCCACTTGCATGAGAATCACGTGTTATCTAGTCCAACCCCAGGCAATGCAGGAATCTTTTGCCCAACGTGAGGCTCGAACCCAAGACCTTGAGATTAAGAGTCTCATGCCCTACTGGCTGAGCTATACCAGAAGAAGGCACAGAGCCACATGAAAAACAATTTTTAGCCTTTTGTCCAAACCACTATTATTAGAGGGCCATGGGGAAATAATTGACTGTAATTAAAAACTAGAGCTGACCATAAAAATATAAGATCCCCACTTCTCCATCTGCACCTCCCCTGACCTCTGGACATTTCCCCAATTAGTTGATTTCTTTCTCCTAGGTTGGGCTTACTTTGGACATTCAAGGCCACTCAAAAGCTAAGAGAGCCCTGTTCTGATTCGAGGATGCCATGACAGCAGTATGATTGGACTTGAAAATGTCAGAACCTTCTCTGAATGATCTTGAATTGTCTCATAGCTTAGGGTACACAAAGAGCTAATGCATACCCCTAGCATTCATCACATTGTGTGAAGGAGACTACCGTCATTTATTTAAGGTCACCCAGTGAAGTTCATGGTTTAAAGGACATTTAAAATCATAGCTTTGTACATCAAGTTATCTAATATTGTGGCCATCACTGTAGAAAATTTCAGTGATGATACAATCATAGAATTGTAAAGTTGGATCACCTAGTCCACCAGCCGGCAATGCAGGAATATGCAGTTGTTCCTTACAGATATTGAACCTGAAATCAGGACCATGCTCTAATCAACTGAGCTATGCAGAGATCAGTTATAGTTAGCTCAAAGCACAATAGAAATTTGGGCCTAAATACCTCTGCTGGCCTAAATGCTATTTCTTTAGTCTTAATTCTTTAGATAATTAAAAACATTGGGTGACATCTAGCTAAGTCACAATCAGAGTGCTTTGAACATTATCCTTTGTTGCACATACGACTGGGGCAATCAAACCTAGTAACAAGGACAGAAATACCAAACGATTGAATTAACCAGTACATTTTTTAAAAGGGCACCCATTTTACCTGCTTGGGGATTAGATACCAAGGTGACAGGTGTTTTAGGAAAATTAGTACAAGAACAAACTGTAAGAGGTTTGGGTTTTTTAAAGCACTATATAATAGCACTAGAATTAATGCCTGTGCTGTTCGCCCTTCTTTAAATGGATAGCTTTATTTAACATTCAGGTAGCTGATTGCATGCTTGACTGTAAACAATGCTGTTTAATTTCATTATTCTTGTCCTAGTCACACACAGAGAAGCTTACCCTAATCTCACTTCATATGGTGTCAAAGATACAAACACCACTTAACATTTTTTCTCCAGCAGAAATGCTAGTCCTAAGTATTAAGTCATTCATTTGTATTTCAGTCAATCCTTGGTAGAATCGTGGCCCATATAATCTGCTGGAAGCTTGGCATGAATTTTAGCATCAAGGAGCTATCTTTTTTTATTGTATTCCAATCCTGAGCGCTGTAGGTTATGTGACAGTCTCAGATATGATTTAAAGCAGGGGCTTATTCTTGAATTATATATGAAATTAATAATACAACCAGCAGGGCTGGCCCTAGTGTTATTAAACTCAATTTTGTGCTGTCCCTATGAGCCGAATTTTAAATATACTGCATAACCATTAACCAGTAAAACATAAGTTCAGATTTGACATTTTCCTTAAAAAAGCCAAAGTTGGCATAGCTATTTCAGACCCTCCAAGTGTCCCTATTTTCCAGGAACAGTCCAGGAATTACAGAAGCTGTCCCGGTGTCTGATCGATCCTGGAATGTCCCACTTTTCTTTAGGACATCCCTATTTTTATTGGAGAAATGTTGGAGGGTGTGGAGTTATGTGAACCCTGAGCCAAGGAGACCTTGGCTCTTTTAGAAGGCATCTGAAGGCAGCTTTGAATAGGGAGTATTTTAATGTTTTGCTATATTTTTATATATGTTGGAAGCTGCCCAGAGTGGCTGGGGCAAGCCAATCAGATAGGCAGCATATAAATCATCATCATCATTATGAAATAGGATGTCCCTATTTCCATCAGAGAAATGTTTGAGGGTATGCAGTATTTTGGTAGAGAAAAGTTGTGGTTTTTATATGTATAGTACAATCTAACAACAGAAATATTGACAAATCCAGCACTGTGTAGTGATCAGATCCAGCACTGTGTAGTGATCAGAGTGCAGCCCAGGACCCCATTTGCCCATGAAGATCACTGGGTGACATTGGACCAGCCACTGCCTCCCAGCCTAACATCACAGCATTGCTATGGAGATAGTGGACCTTTTTCTTCTTATGGGGAGCATTCCAAAATAAGACATTAATGCAAGCTTTGTCCAGAAGATTGACAGATGGCTATAAAGGAAGGACTGGTCAGAAGAAGCCATGAGTCTTTTTTTACCTGTGCACACATACTGTGTGTGTTATTTTAAAATGTTAGTTGCAGCCTGGTTTCTTTTCCATGCATTTAAAGCGATAGCCTTGCCAAGCAACTCTTTTTTAGGAAACAAAAAACAAAATCTGCCTGAACTGATACATTCTCTCAAATATCACCATGGCCTTTCAAGTCACTTTTCCTTCACAGTTGATAATTCTATTCTCTTGGAATTTAGCTTCCATTATGTGTCATACTATATATATTCCTGTTTTATAGAATTAATGGCAGGGAAAGCTACATTGCAGGCTTTTCTTTCCCTTTCTTTGCTTTGCTTTACTACTTTACTAAATTTAGCTCAGCTTCCTTTCGAGACTGCCATTCCTTCAGAATAGAAGAAAATCTTTGGGGGGGTGGGAGGAGCCATTGTAAATATTCTGAGCTGCACTTTATTTATTCAAATGCAGAACATTTTAACAGAAAACCACGACTCCAAATAACAATTTACTCTGTGCAGCTTCACTGGGAAGAATTATAAAAACAATAGCTGCTCTTTCGCTAATAAGGAAGATTGGTTAAAAAGAATATTGTTAAAGCCATTGAAGCAGAGGAGCTCAAGAGCTATTTTCTAATGCTTCCTCCTTCACAGAAACCTACTGCAAATGACATACGTAATGGGAACAGTAGGTGGAAGATGTGAAGGATATAGCTGAGTCTCACATCAAATATTCAACAATATGATGTACGCTTCCCTCAGATAATTAATTTCCTAGAATTAACCTTCATTGTTAACTTCTCTCCAATTCCTTTCTCTGTTCATTTCCTCTCCTCAGCTAATATTTGGTTCCTGGAGCTACTCCACTTTCAGACTGAGAAATATTAATTACACAGTTAACTACTAAATAAAGTGTATATATTGGGAAATGTGCCAAAGAGATTATTGTGTATGCTGATGCCTCTAATGGCAGTAAGGCCAGTTCAATGGAGCATGTTTGATGATAAGACTGATTATTATCTGAGAAAGTACTTGGAACACTAATCTGAAATATTAAGGACACAAGGTGTAAGAGGTGACTTCTCTTTGCAAAAATTATTTCATTCGGCTAATAGCATTTAGACCAACTTTCTTCTGGGGATGGCTTTTAATATATTTGTTCAACTGAGTGTTTTTACACATGACAGCCAATTACATTATTCATCGAGACAGACCTGGCACAAGTCACCTTGATAGATGGGAAGAAGAGCAACGGTATTCAAATCAGAGCTAACAGCCAGTACTTCACATGGCCTCTCAAAGTAGATGGCTAACCTCCAGAGTTTTCACAGGTACTTCATCAAGAAGTATGTAACAACTTGGACGTGGGGATTACAAAATATTTTTTTCCCTTGATTTGCGAACTAGTTCAGGAAGATCAATTGTACAGTTTGGGGGGAATACATCATATAGGTGGCTTTAAATCATTCTTTACTATCCACCCCCTCCAAATTACTACCCAGTTATGGTTTTCTTCTTGGCTGATTATTATCTCTCCTTTTCTTTCCCTTTGCACAATTTCAATGTTAGTCAACAGTCTTTTACATTTGCATATATTTTGACATATTTTCACATTGGAGGTTAGAAAGGACACAGTGTCTTCCTGCCCTTTGGAAGGGAAAAAAACCCCCTGATAACGAAAACATACCGAAGCTTCTCTTTTGCAACATCATTTTATTCTTTCTTTACTGAATTTGGGGTCGTCTCCCCTAATACGGGTGCTCTGTTGTCTGTGTGACAAGGTTTGTCATTCACTGCAATGGAAGGAGCACTGCCTGCATCTATTTTTCATGCACTGAACTATTCTGACCAATTAAGTGAATGGGGACCATTCTGTCAAGCTCAGTGGTTTAATTCATACATCAAAGCTACCATTTGTGCAAGGAGATGGATTGTGGTGATTGTGTACTTCTTTCTCTTTGATACTCATGAACTGTCATCTGAATCAAACAGATAACTACTTTTAAAACTGTAATAAATTTATTTACCTCCTCTTACCTTGGTTCTTATAACCAAAACCACCAAAAGGGTTATTGTTGCATCCTATCCTTTAAATAGTATCTGAAGAATATTTTGCAGTGCAAACCTCACCTACTCAGATGTCCTGATGAATTCATTGGTGCTTACTCCCCGGTAAGTGGGGTTAGCATTGCAGCCTTAGTTTCTAATGCTGTGATCTTATACACACCTACCTGGAAGCAAATCAAAATAGAATTCAGCGGGATTTACTTCTAAATAGACATGTGTAGCACTTTGCTGGAAGCCGTTTCATGGGATAATAAGAACATAAAGGTAAAGGTAAAGGTACCCCTGCCTGTACGGGCCAGTCGTGTCTGACTCTATGGTTGTGTGCTCATCTCACTTAAGAGGCCAGGAGCCAGCGCCATCCGCAGACACTTCCGGGTCACGTGGCCAGCGTGACGAAGCTGCTCTGGCGAGCCAGCACCAGCGCAGCACACGGAAACGCCGTTTACCTTCCCGCTATAAAGCAGTACCTATTTATCTACTTGCACTTAGGGGTGCTTTCGAACTGCTAGGTGGGCAGGAGCTGGGACCGAAAGACGGGAGCTCACCCCGCCGCGGGGATTCGAACCGCCGACCATATGATTGGCAAGTCCTAGGCACTGAGGTTTTACCCACAGCGCCACCCGCGTCCCAGTAATAAGAACATAAGAGCGCTTTATGTGGGGCTTTCCTTGCAGTTGGTCTGGAGGCCACAGGGGGTACAAAATGCCACAGGTGTGTGGTGCTCCTTATCACGTACATATTATGCCAGTGCTAGAGAACCTGCCCTACCAGCCCATTCACCACTAAGCCAGTTTTAACCCTAACCCTAAATAACTCTGGAACAGGTTGCCTGGAAATCTTTTCCTCCACTGCCTAGGAAGGGCATTAAGATCAGCAAATAGGACCTATCAAGTTTTGCCAGGGCTTGTGGTAATGATTATCAGCTTTTGGTAACATGGAGAATGAGCACTCACACTTTACACTATGGGTGCCCTTTGTGGGATCGCGCGCGGTGCTTCGGACCCTAGGGAACTTATCAGTTTGTATGGGCTGGCCTGCCTCTCAGTGTTATTCTCTGGAGGTTCACGCCCAGCCTCAGTTAGTCAATTTACACTGCTGCGAGGTGGGGCCAGTCACATAAATAGGAGGCAGTCGGCCCAGGAGCTTCACCCACCCAACCCTCCCTTTGTTTAATGTTTCTTGTTTGCAAGTTAACCTTTTTTCTTCTTGTTTAGCAGGCACTGCTACAGTCTTTTGACTGGTTGTGAAGCACGTGAATGTAAGCAGGTACTCGCTTGGTGTTAAATAAGGATCGGGCAGACTCAGCAATGAAGAATAAGAAGGTGAAGTTTATTGCCAGGCAATAAGGACCCAGTTTGGAATCTCTTCCAAAAGGAACTGGGACCCCGAGTGACAGAAATCCAGAGGTCTTTATACCTGAGCAGATCACAGCAAATCATAGATCATGAGACAACCATGAGGCAGTCACGATATTGCCAGCGAAAATTAGCCAATTAGCAAGCTTCTTGCCATGCTACCAGCTCCTGGTCAAGCACTGGTCAAGCACGGAGTTCTAGTTCTGCTTTCCGATGCTTGCAGTGACACTCTGTCTAACCTCTCCCCTAGTTATGACAGGACAGGGAGTTTGGAGATTTTGTGGTTTTGCTCTTCCTGTTCTGTGGATTAATTTAGCCTGTATCTGAGGGGATTTTGTACCAGAATCTCTGATTCACGTCTTCCCCTTGTCCAGGGTACACGGATGTTTGTAGGGGAAAGGTCGGCTCCTAATTTTGCTGTTTCAAGCAGTATGCAGTTAGCTAAGGCACAGCTTCCCTTTGATTCAAAATAGATTATAAAATACTGTAAGCCCTGATTATGTGTGAGCATATATGAATATACTGATTACTGATAACTGATTATAAGGATAGCATAGGGGTAGCCCTTCTTCCTTGCCTCAGTTGTTGTTGAAGAACCAGGAAGAAATTTTCCTGCATTGGCAGGTTTTTGTCATTGCTTCCCTGTAGCAATTCATCACAACTTTGGCTGTTTAAGACCTTTAGTCTTTTCTTCCCTATAATGGGGGGGGGGGAGCGTGAAGTGGTGACTCACTCCCCTCCAGCGGCCGCTATTCCAGGGTCCCCTCTTAAAGGGGTTGTAATATGGGTGTCACTGGCCACACACTGAAAGGTTGTCAGTGGACTACCCTGTGTGGGGGGATATGGGGTGGGCTGCCTGCATATACACACGTCTCACAGTGCACCCCCATATCCCATTTACCCTGAGGAGCCCCACTTCCCCCGGCTGGGGGGCTAGGAGGGATACACGCCCAATGCCTAAGCCAAGCTCTTCCTACATTTGGAAATTTAATAAAGTTGTGGCCAAATTTTAATTACATAACACGTTGTCAGAGTCATTACAGTGGTACCTCGGGTTAAGAACTTAATTTGTTCTGGAGGTCCGTTCTTAACCTGAAACTGTTTTTAACCTGAGGTACCACTTTAGCTAATGGGGCCTCCTGCTGCCGCCGCACGATTTATGTTCTCATCCTGAAGCAAAGTTCTTAACCCGAGGTACTATTTCTGGGTTAGTGGAGCCTGTAACCTGAAGTGTCTGTAACCCGAGGTACCACTGTATTCCTTTCTGGTGGTCCCTGGGGGCTGGGGCGGTCGCCGCCTGATCACGCAAAGGCCTTTTCATTTGTTGAAATGTTTTGATGGAATAGTTTTACTGTGTTATCTGAAGGATTTCTAGGGACCTCCTGGCTGCATCCTGTGTTGCTCACCTGCTTGGAATCAGAATCTGGGCCCCAGTCAACAGCGCTTGCCTGCAGATAAGTCAGGCGGTTTTGCCTCCCCCAGAGTAGCCTGATAAGGCAGATGAGAAACAGGTGGGATGAGAGGCAGCGGTTGGCCTTGAGGCTTCAAAATGCCTTATAACTCAAGAGGAAAGGAAGGGGTTGGCAGAAGAGTGCTTAGTTGATTGACAGGCAAGTAAAGAGAGAAATCTTGGAGGAGCCAGTGTGACTGGCTAGTAACATGGAGACATAGAAGTCTGCAGGCAGTACTGAACTGTTCCCATGCTTTGGGTTGACTAGAAGGAGAATGCAGTAGCTAGTGGACTGCAGGCCATGTCTCGCTGAAGAGACTAAGCAGTACCATAGATGTCATCTCTGTGCCCTAGGAAGCTGAGACAGCTCTAGAAGGGAAAAGCAAGAGCTGCATTCCCTGTTCTCCTTCTGCATGCTGTGGTACCAAGGGAGGCAGAGCAAAAGCAGCCAAGCAAGGAACTATTGGACTATATTTATTGGATACTAGCTAGTCAGACGCAGGTGGCACTGTGGGTTAAGCCACAGAGCCTAGGACTTGCCGATCAGAAGGTCGGCGGTTCGAATCCCTGCGATGGGGTGAGATCCCGTTGCTCGGTCCCTGCTTCTGCCAACCTAGCAGTTCGAAAGCACATCAAAGTGCAAGTAGATAAATAGGTACCGCTCTGGCGGGAAGGTAAACGGCGTTTCCGTGTGCTGCTCTGGTTCGCCAGAAGGGGCTTAGTCATGCTGGCCACATGACCCGGAAGCTGTACGCCGGCTCCCTCGGCCAATAAAGTGCTTTGAGCGCCGCAACCCCAGAGTCGGCCATGACTGGACCTAATCGTCAGGGGTCCCTTTACCTTTACCTTTACCTAGCCATGGTTTCAGACATGGAGATGCCAGAGATTAATGTGGGACCATGGAAAGCACGTGCTTCTCTAAAGTTGTATTTCTTCATCAGGAAGGGAGCTCTCTAGTCACGCTACTGCTAAAGCTAAACTTGCTATTGCTGATGCATGACATGAAGCAAAGGAAAACTAGAGAGGTTGTTATTACAGAAAAAGTTGAATGTTTGGGGAGAAGAAGTGGCAAGCAAAGAAGTCAAGTGGGCCTAGGAATGAAGCATGGATATTGTGTAGCAATGCCCTGTCAGCAGCAGCAGACATATCAGCCCCGGATACATTGAAGGACTGGGAAGAAGTTCTAGCATTTGAGCACTCATTAGTTTCAGAGAAGTCTGGGCCTTTTTCATGGTCATATATATGCCACAGAGGCAAAAGTTTTGTGTTGCTGCACAGCTCTATAAAGCTCAATGTTTGCCCCGCTGATAAACTTTATTTACTGATGGTAAATAAAGAACTGATTTACCTCCCTACTCCTTAAAAAAATCACCATAAATAGAAATGAGTATGAAGCTCAATAATAAAGTCATACCTAATAAGCAATTGCTCTTAAGAATAGATTTGGACCTTCAGTGGTGGTAGTGCCTTATGCAGTGTATCTATTTACAATGTCCATAAAAAGCTGTTGGGGAATACTTTTTGCTGGGCAATATAGAAACATGTGGCATTAAAAATGATGCAATAGTCCCTTACATGGACATTTCCCTGTGCATGGGAGACATCACAGAGAACAAAAGCTCACAATCCGTCCCAAACTGGCACAGAAGGACTGGTGTTTTTTCTCCCCTTTATCACTGCATACATCTCTCGCTTGCAAATTGACAGGGAGTTCATCCAGCATATTTAAAAAACAGGGGTCTGACATTCTGCTCCAGTGCTTCTCGGCAAGTGATCTGTCAAGAAAAGCAAACATTTTCAAATAATTACATTTACAACTACATTTATATTCAGTTCTTTCCAGGTTTCTGACTTTTGTCATGGATTTTGACACCTACTACACATCTTATTTTCGCCAGCTGTGACTAACACTCTAATTTCTGACTTCAATAATTCAAAAGCTACGTTTGTGGCATTTGTATGAAAGTGACAATATTTAATTCTTTTCATGCCTCTTTGTCATATTGACTTGAGCTTTTGGGCCAAGTTGTATGACCAAAGTCGGCACACTCAGAATGTAGGTTAAGTGGATCCAGGTAAAAGATCTGATAGCTTCCTCTCTCATCCACAGTCACATTTGCTAAAGGCATCTTTACTGCATCCCAGTTGCATTTGTCTGGAATTAGCCTTCAAAATTAGTTGTTCATAATGAAGCCTTTTGCATTCCATTAGTAAATAGCTCACATAGTCAGCAGAAACCTACCTATCAACCGTCCACAGAATCTGTCACAGAATCATAGAATTGTAGAGTCCACATCATGGTAGACATTGTGTGCAATTGTCACTTCTAGGAACCACGTGTTGGCAGAGTAGCTAAATTGCAGCTAGGAAGCCAAATCATGTGCAATACTGACTCTTTACTTGAAATTAAAATGGTGTGCAAACACTTGTTAAACTATTCAAAAGACTTTTACTTGCAGAACGTATAGCTAAAGAAGAATATATGCAAAGTATTTACATGCACGTGCTTATCCAAGCATGGGCTTAGCTTTTCTTAGTTGAGGATTACAGATTCTTCCTTAAACATTCAAACAAATGGTGTTTTTCTCTCTTTCCAACACTTGTACTGAGCCTTCTGTCCATTACCCAGCCGGGCCATGCATTTTCTTCTGAGAGGTTTCCACTTTCTCCTTCCAGCAGACCTCTCCTTACTGCATCTTTGGGAGAACATCAACATCTGTATTTTTGTTGCATACATTCACACAGAAACATTAGCACTCCTCTCCTCTACTGTGTTTAGAGAGAGAGAGTTATCTAACATAGTCTCTTCTTCAGTGTTTATGGAGATGCAGCCATTACAGTCAAGTCACTCTCACGCACAAAACAAAATGGAGGATGTAATAAGATACCCATGTGACCAGAGTTAGCCAATCACACAAGAGTTACTGGGGAGCATTCCAGACTTAAGGTAAAGGTACCCCTGATCATTAGGTCCAGTCATGACCGACTCTGGGGTTGTGCGCTCATCTCACTCTATAGGCCGAGGGAGCTGGTGTACAGCTTCCGGGTCATGTGGCCAGCACGACAAAGCCGCTTCTGGCGAACCAGAGCAGCGCACGGAAACGCCGTTTACCTTCCCACCAGAGTGGTACCTATTTATCTACTTGCACTTTGATGTGCTTTCGAACTGCTAGGTGGGCAGGAGCTGGGATCGAGCAACGGGAGTTCACCCCGTTGCGGGGATTGAACCGCTGACCTTCTGATCGGCAAGTCCTGGGCTCTGTGGTTTAACCCACAGTGCACCGGTGTCTACATTAATACCTCTAAGCATTCCCAATTTCAGTACTTAAATCACTATACTTAACACCACGTGCATATATGCACACAAAGAGAATACAATGCCCACTTGGTATGGCTGAGGACTTGAGTTACTCTAGAAGTTGTTCTCCCACATTCAGATTCCAAATAAATTGCAAGCATTAGCAGTAACGATCCCTAAATGGTTAGAATTTGGTGATGTGGACCCTGCCCTTAAATCTCAGGTGCCAGACTCCTATGATAA
Source organism: Podarcis raffonei (assembly GCF_027172205.1). NCBI lineage: Eukaryota > Metazoa > Chordata > Lepidosauria > Squamata > Lacertidae > Podarcis > Podarcis raffonei. The sequence continues at coordinate 40,579,725 of NC_070612.1, forward strand.
TGTGCTAGATTCTGATTATAGTCAGAAACGCCAGTGCAAATACAAAGTTATCATTGGAATTCATTTGCTTTCTTTATCAGTGTTGCTGATGAACTTGCTCATACCTATTGTTGCTGTTTTTTTGTTTTTCCAGCACTAGGCAGATTGACATTGACATAAGTTTTTCATGTCATTTATTTGCACACAAATGAAAAACACATCCCTCCTGACAGTTTCAGCTGGTGGATAGCTTTGACGGGCAGTAAGTAGAGATGACAGAGGGTAAAATACAGAGTAATTACATGGCATTTGAAAAGATAAGCAGCCACAGGTAGTTGAATCGCAATTGTTCCTTTCCAGGGCCATCCATTTGTGGCAGCAAATGGAAAACAAGAAAGAAAACAAGCAAAATGACCTCGATTCTTTTTAGCTGCGCTGCTGAGCCAATAGCTCAAGGTGAAAACCCTTTACCAGCAATCAGAAATAGCATTTATGGAACACAACTTCCCCAAGCATGGGAACAGTCACTATCACATGATATCTTGCTCGCCTGAAGATCAGCTATCACGGGCTTGAGCTTTGTTATCGCAGGAACACATTGCTCATCAGAGGGAACAAGTCTATTAAGTGCAAGGCTTGATCAATGTCACTTCAGCTGGTCACGTGAACTATCACTCATTTCATGGAAGGAACATAACTACAACTACAGCTGCTCAACATGCTGGGAATGGTCCTATTTTGAGAAGCTGAGCCATAATGGGATGGAATTATCTCAATCAAGGTTATTTTAGAACGTTGTTGTAAATGCCAACCACCTGCTGTAAAGTTTGGAGATGTTATTTTCTCTAGTGTGAAAGATACATAAGGACTCTCTTAACTTCCTTTTAGGTAGTATTTTTAGCTGCTCCCTTTTCAGCATCTCTGCTTTGAATGTGCATTTATCACGTCTTTCTCTAACAGAAGAACAGATACTCGGGTCGGTGAGAAAACCTCGTTTCTACTTCTTGTGACGCCACTGTACTTATTTTTGGGCTTCAAAAAATGGTGAAAATGTCTATGAAACATTGGTTTTCTAGTCCTAGTAAACTTGCCCATTGCAAAAAGCTTCATGACCTGAGCTGGAAGGCACCAGAATATATCAGGTTGCATTCACACTTAGTCAATCCCATTTATTTCAGTAGGTCTTTTCTAAATATGACTAGGCCCCCAACTGCACTAGATATCTTAGGCTATAACACACCACATTAAACAGTCACAGCCAGGGCTGGATTTAGGTTTGATGAGGCCCTAAGGTAATGGGGCCCTTTATATGTCCAACTGTCCTTTGTCAACAACAAATTGTCGCTGTTTTTTGTGTTGAATATATGCTAAATGGTAATTTATGGACCTAATAGGTATCTAACCAGTGATATTTTAGGGAGCAGGCAAGTAGGCTGGGCCAATTACTTACATCATAGGAACCTACACAACACAAAACACTGTTGCTGTATGTAGGTTTGTTTTGTTTTTTATCTTAGATTTTGGAAATGTACATCCAGGTGGTTTTTTTCCTTTAATTTTTGTGGGGGCCCCCAAGAGAGTGTGCACCCGGCTTGAGTTCCTTGTTGACTTCCCCATCTGCGACTCCCGGCAAGATCAGGCGAGATCTCAATCGGCGATCCTCCTCTAACGTGAGAAGAACACACCACTCCTCCCCTCTTCCCTGCCATCCCCAGGGAGGGGAGAGAGACAGACAGAAATGTATTTACATGCCTTTATTTCTGTCTTTCCGGCAGTACAGAGAAACGTGTCTGCACTCTCTTAACACCAACAGCAGAGAGAGAAAAAAACTCCTCCCCTGTACTTCCAGTACAGGTCAGATGACACTCTGAGCTAACATCCGGTGCTCAGTACAGTGAATAGACTGTTCCTTTGTTCCCACGGTACAGTCCCAAGCATCAACATCCTGTTTGGCTTTCCGGCCATCTGGAGCTCGCTGCTGCATTGCTCCTTTTTCGTAACAGCCCTAAGCTATAGCTTGTTTAGCTTATACATAAATCTGGCGCTGGTCACAACTTCCTCCAAAGAAACCTGGAAAGTGTAGTTTGTTAAGTGTGATGAGAGTTGTTAGGAGGTCCCTATTCTATCACAGATCTGGAATTCCCAGAGTGGTTTAACAATCAATTCGTCTTCCCAGGGAACTCAGAAAATTGCAACCTTAGAGAAATATAACATTTTTCCCAGGCAAGAGCTCAGTGGGTATTTACTTTGCACAGGCAACAGGTTGGTGTGAATTGGAGTTTCTCAGGCTTTTTTTTTTTTTTAGTCTATCAGTAAGTATATTTTCAGATATGGGCATCATACTCTGGAAGCCAGTTTTCTGGAATCCATAATGTTACAGCAATATTAATAGCAAGTTACCTTTCCCTATGGTGATGTAGGTTTAAACAACAGTCCCCTGCAGTTATGTGTTCTTGCTTTTCCATGCATCTTCATCCAACAAGAGCCCAAGAATAGCAAGCACATTATTTTACCCTTGTACAACTATTTCCACCCCCCCAACTCTGCTGCACCCTAGGTTGCATTTAGAGTAGCTTGTAATTATAGGATTCTCTTTAATTACCCTATTCTCATTCAGTGTCCCTAAATTAGAAAGCAACAGAGCTGAAACAAAGTGCCCAGTTCAAGTTAATGAGCCAAATGCGAGAATTTGTGCATGTGAGTGAATACATGAATCTGAATTTGTATATCCATACAAAAGTTTGTTAGTTCATTTTTCCCTCATTCACTCATGAATGTGAAATGCAAATGCATGTCATTTGGCCATTTTGGTAATTAAGTCACATGCAATGTAAAAACAACAGCAACAACCCGACAACTTAAATCATCTTTTCAGATGTCTCTAAATACTATAGCCAATTGCAGGCAGCCTGATTATTTGCTTACAGCATGGGTTCCTTTGTACAATTGGGGAGGAGGACACAGACATTGATTTGGGCCCAGCACCAGCTGAAAAGAATTATGGAAATAGACTAGACTTTGGGTGGGAGAATAGTTACTGTTAGCGCAGAACACAGTAATTCTCAGCTCTTTTGAATGTATTTCATTCTTTCACCACAATCCCTTTCAGTAGGCAGGGAATCTGACATCTTTTCTATCCATCAACCTCTGGCACTCCCAGGCAAGTATTTGAGGGCATAGATAGATGAGAGATAGATAAATGATAGATAGATAGATAGATAGATGATAGATAGATAGATAGATAGATAGATAGATAGATGATAGATAGATGATAGATAGATAGATAGATGATAGATGATAGATGATGATAGATAGATAGATAGATGATAGATAGATAGATAGATAGATGATAGATGATAGATGATAGATGATAGATGATAGATAGATAGATAGATAGATAGATAGATAGATAGATAGATGATAGATAGATATAGATAGATGATAGATGATAGATAGATAGATGATAGAATCTTTATTTGCGTCAACCACAAGCCATAGCAAAGGAGTAAAATACAGATATAACTAACTGGTTGGCTATACAAAATACATTCTAGGAATTTAGTTCTATACAAATAAAAAAGTTAATAACTGTCCTTGACCACAAATAAAGCATGAGTGACTGGGCTTTCTTTACTTTCTTTCATTAAGATTAGTCAGGTGGTTAGGTCTTATTCTAATTGGTAATCTTGGTCTGCAAGAAGTAAAGACACTGTAGCAGTGGATGAATGACCTGGTACGTATAGATAATAAAAGAGGGATAATAACCTCGTTACACAGATCTTTATAAAGAGAACAAGCTAGCAGAACATGCGCTACTGATTTGATACTGCCGTCTCCACATGGACATAAACATTTTTCAAGTGGAATTTGATGGAAGCGACCCTCGAGTACAGCTGATGGCAGTACGTTCAATCTTGCATAGGTAAAAGCATGTCTGTCTTTTAAAACTGTTTAGCTTTGCAGGTAGGATGCAGATGCGTGGAGGAGACTGGGTGGGGAAAAATATCTGAGGGCATATTGGTGCACAGATGTGAACTATGATACACACAAATGTCACATGGTAAGTTAAAATTTAGTATGAAAAAAGACCACAAGTGCACTTACATAATATATAGTAAAAATCAGGGCCGGTTCTACCATTAGACAGAATGCGGAGGCAGTTGCCTTAGGTAGAAGATGCAACCCTATCCCCCTATGTCCCCTAACCTAGCCTGCTCTGCACATCCTAAGCTAGTCTACTGGGGAAAAATGATTAAAGCCAACCATTTATCTAAAGAAATCCAGAGGTTAGAAGTTAAAATGATTAAAAACTGTTCCATTAAAAGGAATAAAGGGTATTTAATTGGGAAGAGAGTATTAACTCCCCAAACAGAGGTCGTTAGGAATGCAGAAGACAAGGGCATGGTTACTCATAGCATGATAAGGACTATTGGTGCGATAAGACCTTTTAAACTTCATGCAAAGATGTGTGCATATAAAATTCACCACAGGATCACTGCTTTGGGCAGCTGTGTCAAACTAAAGTCTACTTCTGCCTGCCTTGTAGTGCTGTATCTGGGAAAATGGTTGCAAGACCATTTGCACACATGCAAGCATCTGAATTTAGGGAGAGGGCATCCACAGGTTTGGCCATGTTTCATCTGCTCCAGGATAGGATTTCCAGTTGCCTCAAGGCTGAGTAGGGTTTTGTGGGATTTTTTCCCTACCTGCAAATTGGTCGGCAAATTTTTGCCTGTACTGAATTCTAGGGGAATTAGGGGTCAGTGTGGATCAGTGGGTTGAATGGTCACAACGTTGGCAAGAAGGATTGATTGATTGATTGATCTTTATTACGGCCATTGGCCCATCACACGACAGTTTCCCATACCAACATAATGTACTTAAACCTCCAAATTTAAAACCGCCAAGACTTACAAAAAGCAGACAAGAACCAAGAAGGAGAAGGAAAGGTTAATGTTAGACAAAGGAACGGGCAAACAGAGTTTCCACAATCCAGCTGCTCTGGGTTGTGAGGTCCTTATCCTGGATATAGAATATATGTCCAGAGTTGTGGTTCTTTGGAACGTGGCTAAGTAGGAAGGCCTCCAACCCTCCATAAGGTGGGGGTCCAGGCTTTGGGAAGGGCAGGGTTTTGCTCACTCACGGTTGAAGTTAAGTGAGCCTCTTCTCATTTCCTCTGGAGATAGTATTAATGAAATATGGTCCTAACTCAACCCACTGCTTGTGCCTCACCTTGTTAGTACCTGGTTTGTTGCTCAGTGTCATAATACATTCAGTAATGCAAAGACTGCCATTGTTCTGATGGATAATGGGTCTGGATGAAGCAACCTTTTTCTTCTGTTAGTAGGAAGTTAAAGTCACAATTCAAAGAAATAAGACTGGAAGGAAGGATAACAGGTAAACTTCCACAGAGACCAAAATGCTCAAATCTGAGAAACAGACACAGCTTAGGAGCTTAGGAGAATAACCGTAAACAAATTAATATTCAACTTTTCCAAGCCCAAAAATATTGCTTTAAATTAAAGTGTGTGGTTTCCATCCGTTGCCTTTAATCAAGCTCACCCGGGGCTTATAAGCCTGACAAAAACAGATAGTGTTATTTTGACTTCCAAACAAAATGGATAGCTGCCCTGTCAGATTGGGTTTGCCCAACTTTTCACAGCTGCCTCTGCTACATGTTCCAGTTGGTATTTGCCGTATCTCTAGTGTCAGTATCAACAGTGTTTTTCATGGAAACAGTGGAGTTCATGGGCAGCAGGCTTATTAAATGCTCTTTGTCCTTCTCTTCCCTGGATAGCTAGGACCATCTGCATTCTTGTTTAGCTGGGTCCCCAAATCACGCACAATTTATTAAAGAGGAAGCGGGTGGGAGGCGTAGAACAGAACCTCAGAGACAATTTCACACATCTGTTTCTGTGGGTGTTCTTTCATTCTTTTTCATTTATAATTAATGAAAAATAATGGTGCTGACACAAGTTAATTACTATGAAAAATTGCAGTTTATGCTATTCATTATAATAATGGCAAATTACTTGAGACTTTCAAACACTATTCCTAACCAATTAGAAGAGTGAATAAAGAGTTCACCTACACTATTTGGTCTGTGTGAGTTCCCATTCAGGGATGCAAAAAAGGAACACCCAATATTTTTCATTAGCAGAAGAGGCAATGCCAGGAAGCGATATTAATCACAAAGTTCTACATCTGAAGGGGTAAAATGAAGAGAAAATTGAGCATATGTTGGTGGAGCAGAGAAGGTCAGAACAATATGCAAAGGTAAATATTCCCTTCGCAGGTTTCAACAAAACATTAAAGGCATCTCTGCTTGGTAACAATTTCATTTTAACTAATTGGAAATAGTGTCTTGTCTTTACGCATACACATGCCCAAAACAAAAATCAAATTACTGATTGTAAAATAAGCAATTAATATTCTCCTAATTAGGACATGCAAATTAGGGAAATGTTTCTTCTACAAGTTATTTTCTTATAAAGCCATAAATTGCAAAAGTAAATGGAATATTCTTCAGGTAATTAAGGATAACTTATGGATGAAACATACTAATGATGTCTAATGTGTGTAAGTAAATGAACGTGCTGAAATAAACTCCACTGGCATCCTTTGGTTTGGCATAAGCTTTAATTTGTCTCTTTTAAATGTGATGGTGGGAGGCAAAATGCCCATCTTGAAATCTGAGATGGGCCTTTTGCCCCCACCAACATATTTAAAAGAGACAACAGTAATACGTATGATTTCATCTGATTTCATGCCAAAACAAGTTCTAGTACATCAAAATATATGCTGATGTCATCCGCATATATGTGCTAACAAATGATATAATATAATTAAAGCAAGATTCTGTGGCTCTGATCAAAACCACATAAGGCATGTGCTGGAAAAAAATGTGTGCATTATCCTGACTCACAGTACTAAAACTCATTATCCACCCAAGTGGGGAGGGAACATCCAGCAGCCAACAGATTGATCACTATCCAAGAGATATATTTCTTGGATCCCTCTACCCCCAGTAGCGTGTTAGTGCTCATTTCGTCATACGATAATTTATATTCCTTCCTTTTGTTTCTGAAAAAGGCCTCCAGTGCAGCTTACAACATTAAAAGCATACAACACAAAAGGTTTCCAAAAGCATGCATTCAGTCAGAGCAAAAAAACAATCCATTTAACCAGCATGAATTTAGAACTTGTCAGAGACCCAGAGGAAGAAAAGTGTTTGAACTAATCAGCTAAAAACATCAGTGGGGAATCTGGACCTCTCTGGGGAGACTGTGTCATGGTTAGGGTACCAAAACCAAGATGGCCGTCATGATGTGCTATGCTTGATAATTGGTGTCTGACACATTGCTGGATGGGGGACAAATACGATTTAAATACATTTAAAGGCATACTTACCTAATTAACACTTTATGAAGCAACATGTGAACCAAAACATAGCCATATTTTGGGATTTGCACTTATTCAGATATTGCAAGCCAAGTATCATATTATTCTATGGATCTGTCTTGCCTCCTTTCAAAAGATGGACACTGTATTACAGTATTCTCTTCCTCAGTTCGCTTTGCGTTTTCAGATACCATTTCTCGCAGCTCAGGAGCATATGTGTCACACTGCAATGATGCTCACATGGGAATTTTAATCTCCACTACAATAAATAAATAAATAAAATACCTCATCGGAGGTGCCTCATGCATCTTCTATATAATAAGCACAACTAATGGAATATTCTTTCCTTTGAATATGCTTTGTGTCACCCACCAGGTAAAGCCCAGCTGTGCCATTGAATTTTATCCTGTGCTTTTGATATTTATTATTACATGTAGAGATTAAAGGAAGTATAGTATAATTCCAAATATGGCTCATTAGCATTTATATTGCTATGATATTATCAACATTTATTATGCGTATCCAAACATCTTTGGTATGGAAGATGGGTAACATACATGATAGCCTTATAATGTGATCTGAAACAGTAGCTTGAGTCCCACTGAAATGAATAGAGAAACCTGGATTGGCTTCAGAACAATTATTTCAAGTAAATGTCTATGAATCTTGCAGGCCTTAAAAATAGTTCCTATATTGGTTACATTATTGGAATATTAAATACATTGCACTGAAAAAATATAAATTTTGTGATGAATATTTCATTCCATTCTAATATATTTTTTAAAAAAATACATTGATTTCGCATTATACAATCATGCAAAAATTATGTACTACAATGCAATCAAGCTGTCCCCAATTGCTGGCTGGAACTGATGGAAGTTGTAGTCCAAAACATCTGGAGGGAATCACACTGTGAAAAGCTGTTCAATTCCTTAATAATGAATTGCAAAATATAGTAATGCTGGGGGATAATGCAAAATGTCAGTAAACATCACAGTAGCATGCACTTTTGCCATCAACCCTGGACTTGAAATAATGAGCATAATCAGCTATGTTTAAAAATAACAACATTCACAGGTTGATCCTTTGCAAATAAAGCCTTTTGATTTTCAAGTTATATACTCCAAGCCCACAATCAATTCCATCCATTATTTTAATCAATTGTACAGATGCACAGAATCAAGGATTAATATTGGGAGGTCCTATTGATTCATTAATTAAGTCTATGATCAAGAATGGCATAGCGCTTTGAAGGGTTTGTAAAATATCTGCTTGAAATGGCATCGGGGTGGGGAGCTGGAGTTCTCTTCCACCTGCTCTGTTTCGTTTCTGCTATTACTGAGCCAGCGGTGGGGGGAAGAGAGCAAACGAAATTTCACATGAAATATTAAAATAAATACATCTCTTCATAAAATTCTAATTAGCTTTTCATTGGCTCCCACAAGGGTGCATGCTGTATATTTATAAGCTGTTGCCACTGAGTGATAGCTGGTGAGGGGGGCCTCATTGCAAAATGGTGATCGAGGAGAAAATAAGAGGCTCTAGTAGCCCATGGAGGAAAATAATGCCATTGTTTCATGCCAAGTCTTCTGTACAGGACAGAATCACAACAGCTGCACTGCATGCACTGAGCTCTGTCAAATTCTTGTATAGGTGGTATGTTCTGCATTTATGAAGTCTCCTCTGAGGACTGAGGGGAAGGCAAGACTGGTAAGGAAGTAAATAAGTCCTCTGACAATCCTTAAAAGGTAAAGGGTAAAGGGACCCCTGACCATTAGGTCCAGTCGTGACCGACTCTGGGGTTGCAGCGCTCATCTCGCTTTATTGGCCGGGTGTGATGGCCTGGGAATCCAATTCAGAGGCTGAACCGGAGGAACCCCAGCCTGCACAAGAGTCCCCGCCTCCAGGGCCGGCTGAACTGGGGCAGGGCCTTGGATCTGAAGCACCTGCACCTGTGCCGGATCCTCAGGAGCAGGCACCAGGTGAATCCTCTCTGGCTCCGGAGGTGATTGAAGACACAGTGCCTACAGGTGCACCTCTCCCCGCCCTGTCAGGGGAAGGTGAGTCTCCCTCTGGGTCCATTAACCCTCAAGCTCTCCTGAGCTGCAGAGGCTCAGGGCAGAGAGGCAGAGGGAACTGGGTTCTCTCAGGAGGAGTGCTCACCTTAAGGCCAGGAGAGGTGGGTCTCCTGGGGGCCAGGACCGCCCCTGGCCTCAGAGAAGATAAAGGCGAGTCAGCCCGGTCCCAGGTTGCGGGAGCAACGTCGTTGAAGAGCTGTTTCGGCCAGCACCCTGTCCTGTTCCTCGAGAGTTCCTGTCCTAGCCCTGCTCCTCGCCTTGGACCCCGCTTCGCCCGTGGAGGACTGTCTGCCGACCCTTGACTCAGGTCCTGGACCTCGCCCCATGGTAACCTCCCCCTGGGACCAGCACACCGAGGGAGCCAGCATACAGCTTCCGGGTCATGTGGCCAGCATGACTAAGCAGCTTCTGGCGAACCAGAGCAGCACATGGAAACGCCGTTTACCTCCCCGCTGGAGCGGTACCTATTTATCTACTTGCACTTTGACGTGCTTTCGAACTGCTAGGTTGGCAGGAGCAGGGACCGAGCAACGGGAGCTCACCCCATCGTGGGGATTTGAACCGCCGACCTTCTGATCGGCAGGTCCTAGGCTCTGTGGTTTAACCCACAGCGCCATCTGTGTCCCTCTGTCAATCCTTAGCCAGCTATTAAAAGGGGAATAGGTTCCAGGCCATCAAATGAATGTGCAAAGGGAAGTACATCTTGACACTTCTTACAGTTAAATTAAGGGATTTGCTGCCACAGGGTGTAGTGATGGCCACCAACTTGGGTGGCTTTAAAAGAGGATTAGAAAAACAAACAAAAAATGAAGGATAAGGCAACCTATGTCTGCTAGCCATGATGGTTGTACTCTACCTCCATTGTTGGAGCAGTATGCCTCTGAATGCCAGTTGCTAGGAACCGCAAGTGGGGAGAGCATTGCTGCACTTAGAACTTACTTGTTGGCTTCTCATTGGCTTCTGATTGGCATCTGTAAGAACAGGATGCTGGACTAGATGGGCCTTTGGCCTGACCAGCAGGGCTCCTCCTGTGTTGTTCATAAAGCCACACTCCCATACCCACTAACATACACTGTGATGGGATATAGTAGAAACCATATTCCTAGAGCACATTTCAAAGTGTTGGTGCTGACCTTGAAAGCCCTAAACGGCCTCGGCTCATACCTGAAGGAGCGTCTCCACCCCCATTGTTCTGCCTGGACACTGAGGTCCAGCGCCGAGGGCCTTCTGGCGGTTTCCTCCCTGCAAGAAGTGAGGTTACAGGGAACCAGGCAGAGGGCCTTCTCGGTAGTGGCACCCGCCCTGTGGAACACCCTCACATCAGATGTCAAGGAAATTAACAAGTATCTGACTTTTAATAAACATCTGAAAGCAGCCCTGTTTAGGGAAGTTTTTAATGTTTGATGTTTTATCGTGGTTTTAATATTCTGTTGGGAGGCACCCAGAGTGGCTGGGGAAACCCAGCCAGATGGGCGGGGTATAAATAAATTATTATTATTATTATTATTAAAGCCAAGTATTCCTTGGCCAAGGAATACTATTTTCTTTGTCTGACAAGTGTTCTCTTAAGATCCTAGTCAGAGGTCTTTCCCACCACTGGCTCCCTCACCCTTAAAACTAAAGATGCCAGGAACTGAACCTGGGACGTTCTTCGTAATATAAGAAGAATGTGCTGGATCAGACCAATCTAGTTTAGCATCCTGTTTGTACAGTGGCTACCCAGATGCCTGTTGGAAGCCCGCAAGCAGGACCTGAGCACAAGAGCCCTCTCTCCTTCTGGGGTTCCCAGCCATTGGTACTCAGAAGCATTACTGCCTTTGACCATGGAGGCAGAGACTAACCATCATGGCATACCATTAAACTATGGTACCTCCAGCAAAGCATTTGCCTCTGTGTTTCATATCTCAGGCTCAGTTTTCTGCACATCTCCAGAGACAACACAAATGGGTGTTGAGGAATAAACATCCAGTAGAATAAGCTGTTTACTTCTTGTGCTATTACTGTTATCTTTTAGTGTGTTTAATGTAAGGACAGAGGAAACTGCTAAATGCTATTACGGTTCTAGGAAGCTTGTAAATCCTGTTAACGTCATCTAAGAGAATAATTTAGCAATCACTGTTCCTTTTTAATAAAATAAAATAAAATAAATGGTATTTCCCTAAGGTAATAGTCAGTTGCTTAAACAGGAGCTCAAAGGTAGTATTATGTTAGAATACACTTTTAAGAGGAAATTTGCGTTTTTGAGCAAAATGGAGCTACAACCCATATACAAAAACAAACAAAATGATGTATATCCACAGAAAATTCAATAATAAAAGAATTTTATTGAGACATATTAAAGCTACAGAGTTCCAAAAAGCCAGATTCCACTTCAGATGCAGCGAATCGCACAATAGAATTTGACAATCCCATGCCATTTGTAAAGACAAAAGAGAAGGTCTCTCAGATGCACAAAAGCCAGAGACAAAGTCAATGAGACCCATAAAGGTCCAGTATACCTGAAGGAGCGTCTCCACCCCCATCATTCTGCCCGGACGCTGAGGTCCAGCGCCGAGGGCCTTCTGGCGGTTCCCTCATTGCGAGAAGCAAAGCTACAGGGAACCAGGCAGAGGGCCTTCTCGGTAGTGGCACCCGCCCTGTGGAATGCCCTTCCAGCAGATGTCAAAGAGATAAACAACTACCTGACATTCAGAAGACATCTTAAGGCAGCCCTGTTCAGGGAAGTTTTTAACGTGTGATATTTTACTGTATTTTGGGTTTTTATGGAAGCCGCCCAGAGTGGCTGGGGAGGCCCAGCCAGATGGGCGGGATATAAATAATAAATTATTATTATTATTATTATTATTATTATTATTATTAACAACATAAGAAACCGTGGATGTTATTAACAGTAATAGCAATACAGTATGTAGTCATGGAAACACTGGTGAAATGAATTGAAAAGATGGTATATAGGAATACGTGTAAGAGGAACTCATATAAACTCAAAAAAGTCCTTAATGAAGCTGAATCTTGGATAAGAATACTGTGGAGTAGTTGATGAGCTCTCTGGATTATAGATCGTTTCATCACTTTATCAAAGCCAACTTTAAAATGAGAAGTTCCTTATGGTTGTCTGCTGAAAATAATGGGTTCTCTGATGTAAATCGTCCAAGGTAACTTAAATGGCACAAATTTCGGAATGGGGTTTATCGTTCCCCAGAAACTTCAATCCAAAAACTAAATCCCAGAATTAGAAAGTGGCAAATAACTTTAGGATGATTTACATAAAACATGCTTTGGAAGAGAGAGGAGGCTAAGGGGTCATTTTCTATTTCTATTCCCGTTCTGTTACTCTTTCTATTGATATTAATGACACATCCACTACTTCTCCTATTATTCACATCCTTGCATATCTCACTGAAGCATGGCCAAACACAGGTTGAAAATCAATTTGTAGAAAGGCGGAAAGCTTTCCAAGCACAAATACCCTTTTAAATGTGATTCTTATTTTAAACTCACAACCTGTTATTAAATAAAGAACATTAAGCCTTAATTCCATGTGATGCTGACCTTTTGAACACACTAATGGATTTTGGTTGTTTGGTCCCACCTGACCTGGTTTTTGCTGCCTGTTGTTTACTGCTTGCATTTGTTGTGAACTTATGCAAGTTTTCTGCATTGTGTTAATTTGTTACATTGGAGCTGATCAATTAACTTGAGAAAACTCTGTGTAGTGTTGATTCAATCATACAACAAGTATAATTTAATACAAATGCTGCTTTATACATTGATTTTGCCCAACTGCTCTATAGAATTAGTGTCACTGAAGAAGCCAGCCAAGCTGAACTAACAATATTAAGCATTTCTGCAATTTATCTCTTGATATAATGAACAGTAAATGATATAATGACCAACAAGATTAATGTTAGAACAAACATGATAGTTAGAATCACTCTGCACAAGTCCAACTCAAGATGCTGCCGAGCAACCAGTAATTTAGGATGCATAATAGGCATGCTATTTGGATTTCATGGAAAGTATATAGACATATATTTAGGCTATAACAATATTTTAGCTGAGGATATGCTGGGCTTTTTACATTAGTGCTGCTAGTTGAATTTTAATGGGCACTCTAGAGGAGCCTAAATGGTATAAAATCAATGTATTTCATAAGCTTGCTTCACTAATTAGGAGACTCTTTCTGTTTATGAAGATGGAAATGTGCCCTAGTCTCAATGACTTAGTCATGATTCCACAAAGTAAAATAATTGGATTTATCAGAAAATTAGTATTACTATCAGTTCCTATTGAAGATGCAGTGGACACCAGGATTGATGCTACTAGAGAAAGGACATGGTGAGGGGGTAAATGGATGTGCACCCTCATACAATTTATTTTAGTGTCACCTACTTCCATGGTCAGAGGTGATGTGCTTCTAAAAACCCATTTCTGGAAACCACAGGAGATGAGACTGCTGTTCTGCTCAGACTGTGTTTGTGGACTTCCCATAGGCCAAGTGTGGGGAACATTTCACCCTCCATATGTTGCTAAACTACAACTCCCATCGCCCTTGTCCAATGGCAAGGATTCCTGAGGCTGATGGGAGTTGTAGTTCAGCAACACCTGGGGTGTGTGTGTCAAGGGTTCACCACACCAGTCGTAGGCATCTGGTTGGTCATTATGAAAACAAGATGTTGGACTGGGTGGACAACTGGCCTGTTCCACCAAGCTCTTCTTACATTGTTATGATGGGGCTGCTTTGTTCAATGTCCATTTACCACAGATGCATTCAGCAAGGAAGTTCCCCTTCCCCTTCTTTACATGGCATTCTCATTTGCTTGTGTCATTTGGTGCTATATGTCCTGTACAACATCTCTGACCTGGGACACTGTGTTTATTGCTGTTCTTTTCTTTGACCACAGCGTGGTGTGTCTGAATTGGCTTGCTCTGCAGAAAATCAATGAGTAGGTAGTCTAGGAGATTGGGCAACTGGTCTTTTTATACCTTCCAGCTCTGCAGCCTGGATCAGGTGTTACCTGGGATGAATACCCTGTTGCCATGGATCTTGCTGTTCTCTATTCAAGATCTGTACTCAGAACAGCTTGTAACTGTAATCTGAAAAAGAAAGAAAGAAAGTATATCATATTAGCACATATTGTTGGCATTGGTGTTGTTGTTCTCTGCTTTTTATGCAAGATTTTCTCCCCAAGCAGTGTATAATTACAGTCCACAATAAGTATACTCTTTTAGGGATTTATGTGGAGGTGTTCATGACAATCTCTTTTAGTGAAGAGGGGCAGAAGAAATTGCAGATGGACTTGGGAATTAGCCGTTAGTAAAGATACTGGTACATAGAATCACTGCTTCTGATAATCTGGAAAACTCTTTAAATCCCTGGCACTTGAACATATAGTCTAGGTTCCAGGCTAGGGTTCAAAAGAAGCTAAAGATGGACTCACAGCCTGGCTAATGAGATGCCAGCCTATAGAAGCATACCTTCTAGTGATAAAGTTGCTTATTTTACTTAATTTGAATAATCGGTGCTTTTTTTCTAAAAAAAATTAATAATGTTTAGGGGTACTCTCATTTTGACTCAAGAAAATCACCATTTTATAGTTCAATTTGGGAAAAATAAATACAGTAAATGGACAAAAGTACAAAGTTTCACAAAATGTTTAGGGGTATACGTACCCCTGCATATCCCCCCAGAAAAAAGCACTGTAAATAATTATATCTACACTTTTTGTCATTGTTTTATTGTGTTTGTTGGAAGCTGTGGCAACACAGTCAGATAGGTGAGCTACAAATATTATTATTATTATTATTATTATTATTATTATTATTATTATTATTTCCAAAACGGTTTGCAACATATTGAAATAGTAAACTTTTGGTTACAGTTATATTGTTTTGTATTTTCATTGCTCATTTTAATGCTTTCTTGTGTTTAACAGTGCAATCCTATTCACGTCTGCTGAGAATAAGCTGGAGGACCTAGTGGCAGGGCTATCTTAAGCATATGCAGCATCGGGGTGCAAAGATCCGCCCGGCGCCCCCATCCCCCAGGTTGCCCAATCCCAGGCATGCAGGAGGGAGGAGTCAGCCAGCCGCTTCAGTGTCTCTCTGGCTCGGTCATCCCCAAACTTGCCGCGCAATGCTGCCCGCAGCAGAAGAGCACGGTCCAGCCGACGGGTGGGCTCTTCTCCGAATTCAACTCTTGGGCCCTGGACTTTGGGCATGGTGCCCCTGAGAGCCCGGCGCCCGGGTGCCCCACGCCCCTAGTGCCTATGGGTAAGACGGCCCTGCCCAGTGGAGTGGGGCAATGCCAGGCCATTACCCTCCTGACAGCAGCATCACTGCCACACATGAGGTTAGGGTGGGGCAGGGTTGTGCCAAGGCCAGGGCTGTACCTGTGGAGTGCTCCCATTGGTGCATCCATGCTGTGCCAGCATTACTGACACCATGCCTCACCCTGCTCTATCCTGGTAAATGGCAGCAATTTGGTTGCTAAAATGCCAGCTGCTCCTGTAGGTAAATCACAACGGATCCATTGGACTTCTCTTAGGTAAGTGTGCACAGGATGGTAGTTTACCATTTCGTTATGCTGTCAGGTGATTGACAAGTGGGTAGTGCCAGTGGCGTAGCGTGGGTTGTCAGCACCAGGGGCAAGGCAAGTAATTTGCGCCCCCTAACCCGTGGATTTGTGCCCCCTAACCCATGGATTTGAGCCCCCTAACCCTAACCCCCAGATGTTGCGCCCGGTGCGGCCGGCCCCCCCTGCACCCCCCACGCTACGCCACTGGGTAGTGCTGCCTTCCTATCAGTGCTGAACTGTGGGAGTGGGCATGGAATTGAGGATCTCCACCAGTGGTCAGGTTCAGTTCCAGAATTCTGCTTATAAGCATGGTGGAGGGAACAGACTCACAGACTCCACCATAGGGATTTAGCCTTCGGTCAAAGTAAGCATCCCAAATGGACATGTATTTGTAATTTCTGATTCTAGGTTCATTTTTCATATGGACAAGACAGCACAGAGTTACCTAGCTCCCATTTTGGAGTGAGTTTTAATATCACGTGGATAATTTTAGCTTTGAGCTGTGATACATTTCTGGTATCAGCTATCAGAATGTGGTAAATTTCAGCTATTATCAGGTAAAAAGGGAATGTTTAACAGAAATGTGCACAACATGAACCTAACAATTAAAAATTCACCTCATGGTGAAAACATTAACCTAACAATTGGTTTTTATAATCAGGTTTAAAACAAAACAAACACACAATAAAAGATCAGGGAATTCTGTTGCGTAAGCCATATTGAGTTGCTATAACGTTTACTACTTAATCAATATATTGGCTTGCTAAGAGCAGCAAAGCTTATCAAGTTAAAGATTTTAATTGGACAATAGACCTAATTAGAATGTGATAAACTCACACGAAGAGGGGAAAAGCAATAGTTGGCATGTTGTGACTTGTTCCTTTGCCTTGCCATTATGAGAGTGAAATGTTTGCTTGAACCACAGTTTCATTTCTGTTATTTTCAAGTGTTAGCTTTGTGATAGTTTTTTTACCCCCGTGGACACAGTTCGAGAGTGGTATGGCTGCCATCAGAAAGCTGCTGCCACAAGGGGCATGCATATTCACAAAATGACTGCTGAGGTGGGTATGACTAGTTGCAAAACATTCATTTCACAGAAGGCAAATTGAGCCTGAGAAGGCAGAGTTATAATCTGTGCTGAAAACACAGAATTCCTTTGAACCCTCAGTTTTCTTCTCCAACAGATGGCAAGCTGCCCATTACAGGGAGACAATTCTCTTTTTCTGCCTCTGCCAGGAAAATTCCATTTCACAGAATGGTTCAATATATCTCAGACACCACCTGATCTCTTATATTGCTGCTCAATCACCAAGGTCTTCAAGGGGAAGCACTGTTAGTGCTCCTGCGCATGGCTTAGATGTGTGGCTCATCTCCACAAGGAGTCATGTGTTCTGAATTGTGGGGCCAATTTTGTGGAACTTCCTTCCAGATGAGGTCAAATATACCTCCTTACTGATTTAAAAATATGTATTATTCCAGGGAGCTTTTCAACTGAATTCTGACTTTATAATTTTAACTCATTTTTTAAAAATTGGTTCTCCTGTATACTGCTTAAAGACAATTGTTATTAAATAGCATACCAGTTGTCGAAATAAATGAATAAATAGGCCATGCTGGTGGGCGAGTGGTCACATTGGGGCTGAGAGTAGCCACATGATTTCAGAGCTAAAGACACAGGACTGTTCCATGTGAGTGATTGTTGTGTGAAAATGGCCCATGAAATATCTGAATATGGATTTGTAAAAATCCAGAGGAGCAAAAGGAGAACACTTTTGCTTTATCATGCTTCTGCATGCCCAAATAGGTGAAAAGTTTCTCATATTTCACAACTGAGCTGTCCCTCCACCCAGCACTCCACACACACATGCTGATGAACACTAGGCACAATTCTAAACTGGTTTGAATGACTGAAATTCCAAAATAAGCTGGACAATGATATTTATGGCAGTTCGTCTTTTACATTTTTATTGGCTGCTGTTGTTTCTGAGTAATATTTTCACTCTGTTTCTGTAATTAGCATCATAAATTTGACAGAAACAGCTTGGAAAAGAGAGGATAAGGCTAAATCAAATTAACAGTGTATTCATTTCATAACTTTCTCTCTCTCTCTCTCACTCACTCACACACACACACACACACAGAGAGAGAGAGAGAGAGAGAGAGAGAGAGAGAGAGAGAGATACACACACCATTTCTTTGATACAATATTGGGTAATGATTTCATGTTGGTAGGCACAGACTATGCTGCTGTGTGGAATTCTTTGAACTAACCATACATTTAAAGAGATGTGCTCCTAAGATATATATCTACACAACAACAACAACAACAACAACAACAACAACAACAACAACAACAACAAAATATTATTATTTATACCCCTCCCATCTGGCTGGGCCTCCCCAGCCACTCTGGACGACTTCCAACAAAATATTAAAATACAATAGTGCGTCAAACATTAAAAGCTTCCCTAAACTCCCTAAGTTAGGATCTGCTGATAGATGGGGGGGGGGGAATCTAGCTCATATGAGATCACGGATGTGTAGTAGATTGCAGAGATTCCAGGCAGCCAAAGGTACAGTTAAAATAAAAGGCAAAAAGAGTGGATCTAAGCTAAGTTAGTAGTCTGTAAGAAGCACAGCCCAGCAGCAAATTTACCCCAACAGAGTAATAATTTGCTCTAGCTGAACAGCAAAAATGGCTGCTTTAGTGGCAAAGTGTGGTGTGCAGTGGATTCTTGGGCCTCCTGAGAGACCACTGAAACAGTGGTATTCAGAGTGGATGTATGACCCCAGACCGTGGTTTTGGTGCCTCGTATTTGGTTCACTCAAGTTGCAAGTTCCTTTTCTGGCAAGCTGCCTCATTGGGAGAAGAGTTAGCTGAGGAACTTGCATATTAGGGCCTAGGTTTCAAGTTCATGGCATCTTGCATCTGCTCATTACTTTGGGTGGCATAGCTGGAGTGATATGTACCTTAGGGATTCCTCTTGACACCAACGTCACTGCAGCTTTCCTGAATAGTGGAGGGTGGAGAGTTTGGGGCTGCATGAATGCACCAGTGGAGCTCTGTCTGTGTATTCAAACAGCCCCCAAATCACTGCTGTCCTGCCCCACCCAGATAAGCTTCAGCAACAGTGATGCCTTGAAAATGGCTTCACCACACCATACCATCCAACGTTGGCACATGCTACCTATAGCTCTCAGTGCACCATAACAGTGACTTCTCTGCTGTTCTAGCTTGGACCCCAATTCATAATTTTCTTACAAGGTCCGTGTTGGTGTTGTTTCAGATTAGCCAGCACAGAACTATGGTTCTCTTGCTTGGAATACTTATATCTGAGCATTACAAGGTCTCTTTAGGCATTATAATTAAGTGCTGAGAAAACACATGGCTCCTCATCTCTGTTCCTGCCACCCTCCAACCATCTCGAGTAGGAAGCCTTTTGTATTTGTGATGGTTCTCTGCACATTTTAAAACCTTGGCATTCAGGAACCTAGAATGCACGAGGAGGCTCCATGAATATTTTGACCTTCCATGATTTGGAAGGTAATGGAAATGGCAACAGGGGTGAAACCAGTGCACTCAGACCTACATCCTCACTCATCACTCATAATTAAATCACCCTAAAAGGGTTATGCTTAAAACTACTACTAACCTTAATCCAAGACAATTTTCTACTGATTTAGGAGGGTATGCAAGAGAATAAAATTTAGTCTGCAACTTCAAGCAAACGAGGAAGGAAGGGAAGAAACAAAAGAAAGAAGAAAGGGAGGGAAGAAGGAAGCTGCAGTACTTTTATTTATTTATTTACTGACATGCTCTGTATTTTTGTATATTTGTATTTCCAAGGCTCTGCGTTTTTATGTTTTGAATGTTTGCTGTCAGCCAATTTGGGCACAACTCGTTGTGGAAAAGCAGTATATACATAAACTCAATCAAATATCTTAAACACATTGACAAAAATGTAAGCTCCATTCAACTAAATAAGGCTTACTTATGAGGCAACATGTCTAGGAGTGCACTATAAATGTATTTTGAATGGGATTGCCAGAAAAGTTATTTCTTCCAGAAAGCTAACAACAGCTGAGCAATGGTTATAAAAAACTTTTGGGTGCATATTATTGACTAGAGAGAACAGAGTCATTTCAGAGAGCAAACTTGATATTGCAGACAAGAGACAAAACTGTGGCTCTGAGATAATAAAATACACAAAATAACACTTCCCTGTGAGGGCCTTGCAGATAATTAGCACCCTGCAGACGTTGTCTGATAGGATCCCATTATTCTTAGGTCCAAAGTTAGAACAATTTAGATAACTGAGTTGCAGTCACAAATGGAGGCTACTCATCTAGTAAGCTTTTAATAACTTCCTAAAAACCATTTATCAGGACATCGGTCTATTTACCTTTAAGTCAAAATATTAGTGGGTTTAGTGAAGATTAGTTTATTTCAGTGCAATTTAATTTTACATCAAAGGTCTGCCAAGGAAATGAAATGTCTGGGGAATGCGGGTTGCCTCCACATTTTGAAAACTTATTATAACCTTCAAAGAATACTTATATATAAGGGATTGGTCCCAAAGGGTAGTTGTTCTCCAACCAGATGATGTGGAACTGCAATTCCCGCAATACCCAGCCATATCAGCAAATAGTCAGGGATGAGAGTTGTTGCCCAACACTATATTGAAACCCGAAGTTGAAGAACACTGTCATAGGGAATGTCAGAAACAGTTAAGGAACCTATTTACTTTAGGGACCATGACTAATCTATATTCTGCCCACCATAGTCTTGGCAGCAAAAGGTTGGGGGTAGATCTTCTGAATTGTGAAACTGCCCCCCCCTTTCACAATGAAGAATGCTGAGAAAAATAATAGAAAACTAGCCCTAAAAATTCTGAAATAATCTGAGTATATAATTCCTCCTAATAGTGGTTCTAAACTTCCAGCATAAACCACCCTGGCTGAAGCCTCTTTAGCTCTCTGGCAATGGACATTCCCATCACATTCATATTCTCACCCCATGCGCTACCCTGAGCACCATAAGCGCTAAAACATGGGCATAGAAATACATATATCAACATTTATTTGTATGACACCTTTCCATTGTTAAAACATGCTCAAGGCAGCTTGCATCAATAGATTTACATAATTACAAAAACAAAAACATTTAAGTAGTCAAAAACAATAAATGAAAAAAATCTCAATGATTAAACAATCCTCACATAATTCATGATAAGGTCCAAAAATGAAGATGTGAAATGTAATAAAGGTAAAGGTAAAGGACCCCGGCAGTTAAGTCCAGTCGCAGACGACTCTGGGGTTGCGGCGCTCATCTTGCTTTACAGGCTGAGGGAGCCAACGTTTGTCTGGAGACAGTTTTTCCTGGTCATGTGGCCAGCATGACTAAGCCGCTTCTGGTGCAACAGAACACCGAAACCAGAGCAGTGCACTGAAATGCTGTTTACCTTCCCGCCAGAGTGGTACCTATTTATCTACTTGCACTTTTTTTGGTGTGCTTTCAAACTGCTAGGTTGGCAGGAGCTGGGACCGAGCAACGGGAGCTCACCACATCGTGGGGATTTGAACCGCTGACCTTCTGATCGGCAAGCCCAAGCAATAAATGAACCATCTCCAAATGTAAATGTTACCACTCACCCCCCAAAAAACCTCCTAAACAACACCCCACTCAGTGAGCTTATGATCATAGCATTTGCACTTGAAAGGCCTTAGTAGAGGAAGGTAGGTAGGTAGATATTTACACATATCTGCAACAGATAACAGGCATATAGAAATAATATTTTGTGGACAAAACTCCCATCTGGTGTAAACAGGCTGCTCATCGGAATTGTAATGTGACGTCCTTAGCAGCTCTTTACCTGAATTCACTTTCTAATATAAAGCTTACTTCTTTGATGTGCCATTTCCCTTCATGCATAAAGAACACAGGCATTTACAAGAAAATTAGTTGTGCCTATATTTTGCAAATGTCAAGCCCGAAAGAAAGCACACCTGTTTGAACAAACTCCAGTTCTAGACTTTGCCTTTCCATCCTTTTCTCCCATTGTAAAATAATAATATTCGGGAGAGAGACTGATACAAACTTTCGATGTGAAATGAATGAATCCTCTAATGGCAATGTCCGGATGTTTACACTGCCCTTGATGTTGCAATCAAAGTGAGGTCTCCGCCGACAGAAATAATGGACACATATACAGAATTATCTTCAACGCTTTGTTTCATTATTTTCCAGCTGAATTGCTCGCACGAAATGCTTACGACATCAGGAGTCATGTCTCACAGTGTTCGAGGGACACTGATTAAAAAAGAAGGTGACGATTTGTGGAGATAAATGTGAGGGTTTGGTCAAGTATCCGGATTAATTGCTTACTGGGGTAATGAGGAACATGCACAGAGGCAATAACTTTCCCAAGGGTGACAGTATCTCACTTAGAGACAAATTAATAGTTTGTATCCATGCCCCCTGCCGGCGCCCAACTCTACCTTACTAGGATTCCTATAGCATTGGAATGAGCTTGTTTTCAGATACAATGTGCTACAAAACATAGCTTTAGACACAGGGAAGGGGGACACATTCTATGAGAGCTATGTTGGCATAAAATGCAACATAATCAAAGACGGCACTGCAAATCTCTTCCCTAATTGCTCCTCCTGCTCCTGATGGTATTTGTAACTGCCCTTTCCTTTGGTGTGACAAATGGCAGCGCCTGAAAGAGATCGGCCACCTTTCTGACATTTCTTCTATCCTTGTTCTTTCCCCATGTGCAGCATAATCCTCTGCATGTTTAATCAGAAATAAATCAATATGGCTTTGCCTTCACACCCGGAAAGAAGGCTCAAGACACCAAGCTGAAAGCAGGAAAAGGTTATATTTATTAATATAACAGTGTTGAGGATCTGCGGGGGGAGGGGGCAGGGACACACACAATTTTAACCAATATTGAACCAAATCAACATAGTCTGGGCAGGAAAATTCCTTAATGAGGGAAGGATTATCTCCCTACCAATTCCAGGGCATGTTTCTGGTGCAACCTGTGGCCCTGCAGAAACGACTGGAATGATTATTCCTCATTGCTATGAGGATCCTAGGTCTGCCAACCCAGCAAGCATAGCATGGCCTCACTGGCTCAACATTCAACCCAGCATTACATTTTTGATGAATATTTTAAATTATTGTTGCTAATTATTGCTGTGGATCATTCCAGTATCTTGCATATAGTATCCTTGCAGCTGTAGTAGCATAAAATAATAAGTTATGGGCTTTTAAAAGGTAATTCATTCTCAGTTATATCAAAGAGGAATGCTTTGGGGTTTTTTAGGAATTTCAAATTTAAAGATTATAATTTTTTTAGCTCATTGTACACAATTTCCCAAAATTCCTTTGCCCAGTTGCATTTCCACCATAGGTGAAAAAATGTGCCCTCAGTTCCTAAACATTTCCAACAAAGTTTTGAGTCTTTTTTATACATTTTGGCTAGTTTGACCAGTATCAAATACCCCCTGTGCTGCATTTTCTCTTATTTGATATCATGCAGAGAAGTTCATTGTTTGGTTCCATAATTTTTCCCATTTGCCAATTTCAGCATCATGCCCAATATTGATGGCCCACTTAATTATTGCTTTCTTTGTAAGTTCATCTTTAGTGTCCCACTATAGCAGTAATTTATATATTTTAGAAATTAGTTTTTTTATTCCCCCCTCCCCTCCCCCCCCAATTCTGAACCTTCTTGAATAAACCCTCTTTCCTTATCTTTTTTGGACTTCTCTTTAGTTTGAAAATATTGAAACCCATCAGGAATCTAATTGGAAATCCCTTGCCTATCTCTTAGTTTTATGTTGCCCTCTTTGTAATCAAGATCTTTGTACTTTCCCCAAGTCCTATTCATATTTTTCCTTTTTACTGCAACAGCTTCTACTGGTGAAATCCAACCAGGGGTCTCCCCCCCCCCTAAAATATCTTTATGTCTAGTCCAGACCTTAAATAGGCTTCTCCTAATCATGTGGTTAAAGAAACCCTTTTGAACCCTTGTTTTTTCGACAGGACTATACATCACCGGTCCTTAAAAATCTACATTGGCTCCCAGTACATTTCGGAGCACAATTCAAAGTGTTGGTGCTCTCATTTAAAGCCCTAAATGGCCACAGCCCAGTATACCTGAAGGATTATCTCTCTCCCCCGCCCAGTGTTCAGCCTGAGGTCTAGTTCTGAGGGCCTTCTGGTGCTTCCCTCAAGGCAAGAAGTGTGGTTTTAGGGAACCAGGCAGAGGGCCTTCTCTTTAGTTATGTCTGCCCTGTGGAATGTCCTCCCATCAAATATCAAAGAGATAAATAATTGTACAATCTTCTGTAGACATTTGAAAGCAGCCCTTTCTGTGATGTTCTGTTACATTGTTGTTGTGTTTCTATATATTATGTTGGAAGCCACCCAGAGTGGCTGGAGCAACCCAGTCGGATGGGTGGGGTACAATAAATAAATTATTATTATTATTTCAGCTTGCTTCTTGCTCCAGCTTCTAGTTTACACACTCAACTCTCATCTTATCTTTCTAATGACCAGCCAGTTGAGAGAGGTTGGGGCATCCACTTGTTATCTGGCACAAATCCACTTCCTTTGTTCCCTTGATGGCCCATTGGCTATCACCTTACCTAGGCTATCACCCCACCAGGAAGGTAGCCTGGCTATTCCAGAAATCTGATATCTTACTTATATTAGAACACTTACTGAATCCAGGGGTTAGAAGGGTCTCTCTTTCGCACACACGCACACACTCTCACATAAAACTCATAACATGGGGTGGACAAATTGCAGAAACACCATGTCAGTAAATCAGAATGGATGCTTATAGTTGTATATATAGTTGTAAACAAATCAGAACAAATACATAGTCTAATTCCATGTCAACTTTGTGTGAGCAAATATGGATGAATGTGGAATAAACAGGTCATCTGCAGGCATCCTAAACTACACGGGGGAACATTTTATAAAAGGCAGGATATAAATCTTCAAAATAAATTAATAAATTGCAAATGCCATTTGAAATATGTGTGTTGAAGGGAATAACATTTTTAGCATTCGTGACTTTTCAAAAAAGTTTAGATACATGCGAGAGCTTGCTTCAGTGGGTGATTAATTGCAGGAGAGATACTGAGGAGTTATCTGTTTTCAACTGTTGTATCTGCTGCCTGAGGAAAAAAATGCCTTCAAACCTTAAACAATTCTATCTTCAGTTTATAATTTTTCACATACAACTCTGATTAAGGTTTACTTTTAATTATCATGTTTGCTGGATGTTTACACTAAAAGACAGGAAGAGGTTAAAGCACCACCCAAAGAATCCCAGTCACAGAAGAGAAAAAGGGAGCATTCATTAACAGAAACTAGTAATTATGTAAAGCTTCCAATCCTGATGCTAATCACTAATAATTATAGACAGATTTCAATGAAATGCCACAGAGGATAGTCAAATACTTGTTTTATGTCTGTACAAATATTTCAAGTATGATAAATTTCCTTTACAATTCTGTGATGTATCAAATGGGACTGAAGCAGGGTAGAAAGCAAACACACAATACAATTTGCTAGAGAATATGAATAGCTCAAGGCATAATTAAGAGCATGGATAGGCAAACTAAGGCCCGGGGGCTGGATCTGGCCCAATCTCTGCCTAAATCCGGCCCGCGGATGGTCCGGGAATCAGCGTGCTTTTACATGAGTAGAATGTGTGCTTTTATTTAAAATGCATCTCTGGGTTATTTGTGGGGCATATGAATTCGTTAATTTTTTCACCTTCAAAATATAGTCCAGCCCCCCACAAGGTCTGAGGGACAGTGGGCCGGCCCCCTGATGGAAAAGTTTGCTGACCCCTGATTAAGAGGAACAGAGGTATTTGGGAGGGGGAAAACACATGAATATTGGAGACAACCAGTCAGGTCATGTACCTGAAGGAGCGTCTCCACCCCCATCGTTCTGCCCGGACGCTGAGGTCCAGCCCCGAGGGCCTTCTGGCGGTTCCCTCATTGCGAGAAGCAAAGCTACAGGGAACCAGGCAGAGGGCCTTCTCGGTAGTGGCGCCTGCCCTGTGGAACGCCCTCCTATCAGATGTCAAAGCGATAAATAACTACCTGACATTCAGAAGGCATCTTAAGGCAGCCCTGTTCAGGGAAGTTTTTAATCTGTGATATTTTAGTGTATTTTTGGTTTCTATGGAAGCCGCCCAGAGTGGCTGGGGAAACCCAGCCAGATGGGCGGGGTACAAATAATAAATTATTATTATTATTATTATTATTATTATTATTATTATTATCCACAGAGCAGTGTCCAGAGAAGGAATGACCACGAGGAAGAATGCAGAAAGGAGAAATGCCATGGTACACCAAAGTCATTTTCATCTGCCCCAGCTGCAATAAAACATGTCTCCTGTACTAGTCGCTACAGCAGGCACTGTAACCTTCCAACAGTCTGACTTCACCCCCAAAGGTGCATTTGGGGTTGCAATGGTAGGTACCGCCAGTGGGCCTCCTGCCCACCTCGATATTAAGTCAAAATAAGTTGATAGGCAAGCCATAGAATTGCTATCTTATTCTTGACAGAGATTCTTTGCTGTTAGGAGTGAATGAAAATTTCCCCCTTTCTGCAGCCCCAGAGGCTATGGAATTTGGTGGTGGTTTTTGTTCTTTTCATTGGTGAATCAATGGAGGAAAGGATGTGCAAAACTCTTCCTGGCTTCTCAAAATGGCAGCTGCCCCTTCTGTTTCAATAATGCCTAGAATGATGCCACTTCATAATACAGCATGCAGTGCAACACTCAAGAGGGAGTCAGTGTGGTGTAGTGGTTAAGAGCAGGGGACTCGTAATCTGGTGAACCGGGTTCGATTCCCCGCTCCTCCACATGCAGCTGCTGGGTGACCTTGGGCTAGTCACACTTCTCTGACGTTTCTCAGCCTCACTCACCTCACAGAGTGTTTGTTGTGGGGGAGGAAGGGAAAGGAAATTGTTAGCCGCTTTAAGACTCCTTAGCGTAGTGATAAAGAGGGATATCAAATCCAAACTCTTCCTCAAGAGAGAGAGAGAGGCGGGTGGCAATAATTTTTAGCTGCCACTGGGGGATCACTATCCACCTCCCTAACAGGACTCAGAAAAACATATTCCAGGCAAAATAAAAGTATTGTCTGCCAGTCAATGGGGTATATGCAAGACTGACAATGAATATTGCTCACTACTCCGAAAATTCACCCCACACTTCTCAAAGGTGAAACAGTGACTTTATCTTTTTTGCTTTTGGCTTTTCCTCCAAATTTGCCAAAAAATAAATTTCGTTCCATGCTAAGCATTTCTCAACACCAGGCATGAATTCAACAGGTTCAGCCTTCCCCAATATTGAACTGCGTTGGCTGTATCTGCTGGATTTCTGGCTGTCATAAAGCGGTTAATGCACAAAGACTCTGTCCAGGACAACAAGAGTGCTGCTGCTAAGGAGCCATGTTTCAATACTTCCTTATGTGCACAAGGAGTCCGCTACTTAAAAGCCCGTTTTGTAAATGGGGGACAGAAACTATTTAAAGGCTCACAAAAGCAGCAGATGAGGTTTATCTGGTGATCAATAGAGGTCAGATTCATGGTAAGACCTTTCCTTCTGAAAAGGGATCTTTTGATATTCTACCTGTTTTTGCAAACCTGTCACATTACTTAGTTCATGTTCATTTATCTGTTCTTTGCAAAGCGCTGTGATGTTTTATGTCAGAAAGAGTGCTGGATTTCATATCAAGTGACAGCAGAGCTGCCTCCTGAAGTCTATTTGACTGGCAGCTGTTACACACATAGGGCACCCCTGCTGTGACAGAATGCTTCACACTTGTTTACAATTCTCCTGAAAGAATGCATGATATGCTTAAAGAGTCCCGCTGAGCAGCGGCAAGTCTTGAATAGTGCTAGCCTCATAAGTGGCAATAATTTAATGTTTAATTTAACGCTCCCAATTCTTACAACCAGGTGCCTTTTCTTTGCCATTTTGCAAAACACAGCTAAAATATAGTAGAAAATGTAACAAATCCTTTGAGTGCACACTTACCTCTTCTCACCCATCCCCCTCAACCACACAAAACGCAGGCTATATTTTAACGTTGCACTTAATTTTAAGAAAAGAAGGCCGTTGTCTTTTTGGAAGAGAATACTGAAGAAGGTAGAGTTAGATATGCATTTACATCTATGAGTTAAATATTTCCTCTCAGATTTTGTATTATCTACAGCATAACATCAGTCAAGGTTTTTTAAAAATGAATTTATTCATTTTAAAGTTCTGTTTAGGAACTCCACAAACTTAATGCAATATTTTTTGTACTAAGAGACAGAATAGACAGTACATATTAGGTCTCTTCAGATTTTGAACTGTTAGCACTTATAACTATACACATGTTGTTTGTATATACACATTTCTACTTCCATATAAAAGAGAGTGAAGGCTGTGTCACAAAAGACACTTCTTTTCTGTTATTTCTCTTCTTTTTTATAACACTTCTAGTAAGAACATTCAATTACCCTTTCCCCTCATCTTCATGGGGTTGCTGTGAAGAACAAAGCTTTTGAGGTAAGTCTATAATAGGGGGAGAAATTCCATGACACTATCAAAAGGCAATTTACAATACTGCTAAAGCACTGAAACTTGTGTTTAGGTTATTCAGAAACTCTCTGAAAAACTTGGAATCATGGCTGTACAATCCTTGTCACATTATCTATCTACAGAGGGCCGGCCCACCTATGAGGCAAACTAAAGCAGCCACCTCAGGTGGTGGAATCCCATCCCTGCTACTGTGTGACCCCAGTAAGCGAGGCTTCAGTGGAAGGGCAGTGGTGGAGGGTAGAGTAGCACATTCCCCTTTTGCCACCCGAGGCTGCCATGCTGCAATCTGTGTGGCTGTCAATAGGCAGTCACACAAACTTCAGCATGACAACAGCAGGGGGAGTGAGCAAGCAAACCAGGCAAGCCCCCATAGAGCAACTGAGCTCACCAGCACAGTCCGCAAGTGAGCAAGGCAGGTGACGCAGGCAGGTATTCTCCTGTTCCCTGTGGTATTGTTGCCATTCAACTTCCTGCTTGCATGCATACTTAACAGGGCAAGGGAAAGCCAGAGGCCTTCATGCGCTCCTTGTCATTGTTCTTGCCACCACTCACAGTTCACCCCAAATTCCCCTACTGTCCTGCCAGAGTGGTGCATGCTCTAGTTATCTCGCGTTTGGACAACTGCAATGTGTTCTATGTGGGATTACCTTTGAAGGTGACCTGGAAACTACAACTAATCCAGAATGTGGCAGCTAGACTGGTGACTGGGAGCAGCTGCCGAGACTACATAACACCAGTCCAGAAAGACCTTCATTGGCTCCCAGTATGTTTCAAAGTGTTGCTGCTGACCTTTAAACCCTAAATGACCTCAGTCCAGTATACCTGAAGGAGCGTCTCCACCCCCATTGTTCTGCCTGGACACTGAGGTCCAGTGCCAAGGGCCTTCTGGCGGGTCCCTCACTGCAAGAAGTGAGGTAACAGGGAACCAGGCAGAGGGCCTTCTCGGTTGTGGCGCCCGCCCTGTGGAACGCCCTCTCATCACATGTCAAGGAAATAAACAACTACCTGACTTTTTGAAGACATCTGAAGGCAGCCCTGTTTAGGCAAGTTTTTAATGTTTGATGTCTTATCATGTTTTTAATATTCTATTGGGAGCCGCCCAGAGTGGCTGGGGAAACCCAGCCAGATGGGCAGGGTACAAATAATAAATTATTATTATTATTACTGCCACCTCACAACTTGCCCCAATTTTATGATCCCGCTGTCACTGCCAATTGCAGAAGAGAAGGGGACGAGGAGGAAAAACACGCTCTACCTTCACCCATTTCCATCATTGGTGGGAAGGAAAGGGGAGATATGGGATCTCCTCTTCATTCCCCTCTCCTCCATGAGTGGCAGTGGGATCTTGTGACTGGAGCAAGTTGTGAGGGGATGAGTAGTTTGGTGCAAACTGTGGAGCAGGGGGAAAGGACAATTAGGTGGAGATGTCAGATAGGCAAAGGTGTGGCGGTTATAGGAGGTGTGAGGAGACGGGCAGTTTGGGTGAGGTTTAAAGGGTGGTGAGTTGGCAAAGAAGGTGGGGGCTGCCAAGGGGGTGGGATAGGTGGGGTTGGCAAGCAATGTGACCAGGGCAGCTGCCCCAGTATGTAGGTATTACAACTGGGATTCCAAGAACTACCTTAGGCATTCCTAAAGGCATCTGGAGTTGAATCTGCTTCCACATATATTACACTATCTGGACCACCTCACTTCAGTTGCTTTCTGCATGGCATGTGAGCTTCTGTGCTCACACATCACTTTGCAGTAATGTCCTGGACAGTGATTCACTAACACCTTTATCCTAGATTTCCATATCTGTTGAGAAATCCAGCCCTGTTTCTCAAAAGGAGGTTCAAAGGGACTGAATGGTGCTTGCAGAAGAAACAGGGTGTGTCAAGGTAAAGAAGATTTTCAATAATGTAAATATTACATTGACTTCCATTATTTGCAATCTCTGTATATATCACACTGAAAGCCATTCCCGTAGGAGTATCTGCTGTGATTCTAGCTGGAAATTTTGATGGTATAATTTGTTCACAAGAATGGTAAAGTTTCCCCCTTTAGATAAAAAGTAGCTCCTTTTCATTGTGAATGAACAATGAAAGTGCTATCTTCCTCTCATGGGCAGTATGAAAACACCCCAGGGTTTTGTTTCCTTCTTTGGACATATCAATACTGCAATGTTCACTGTGTTAGAAAGTAGGAAGGGCATCATCTTAGCAACTATAAAGGGGATTGTTTATTCTAGTTGTGGGTTGTCAAATTGCTCAGGTGACTTATTTGAAATCTTACTTCTTACCTAACATACCAACATGCCAGACAACTTGAATTAAGTTCTACGCTGTTCCATGAAGTCAATGAAGTTAACTCTAGTTAACTAGAGTTGGGCAGCCAATAACCTTGTGCTTTATATTGCTGCCAGGCAGGTGCTCTGTAAATCACGGCCTGGATAAAGAAGTAATGATAGAAATTCCTGACATGACTATTTGTCCCATTACTGATTCACGGCACTTGGCACAAGGATTACATTTTCAGCAAAAAAGAAATAAAAGAAAGAGCTTGGTACAACTTCAGTTCTCTGACCAGACATTTTAAGTAGAAGAATAGCAGGTGATGGATAACAACATTCCTGTCATAATAGTTCAAATGTATGTAAAACACTTAGATCTTGCAGCCACTTTTGGAATTTTCCATAGACACAAGAATGATTTCGTATTTCACTATTTTGTGTTATTTAGCATCTTCTACTTTATTCTGTTAAAATAATATCAATGCAATTTCATGCTATTATATATATTATTTTTTAAACACATAGTTCACCTGGAAGTTCTCCTGCTCATTGCCCATTGCAATTATGGGAGGTGCAGAGGAGGTGTATGGCTTGGGTCTTAAATGTAATGTGATGTGCTTTATTCACTCTTTAAACTATGTAAAGTATCAAGTAACAAATAGGAAACCATTTTTTGTTGTTATTCTAAAAACTATTTTATGATGACAGAGAAGATGCTTTGAGATGTCTGAAATAACCATTTGTTTCTTCTCCCTAGACAAATAAGACACCTATGTGATAATCCCATGCAAATTTACTCAGAAGCCCTACTGAGTGTAATGGAAATTGCTCCTAGGTAGGTTTGTATAGGTTTACATCCTTAAATCCTTAAAAAAGATACAAAGACCAGGACAAAGTTGGTTGCAGCTAATTTATGGTATAGATACTATGGTACTAATCAGTTTCCTATGTGCAACAGATAATTAAATTTCAGAAGTGAGAATAAATAATTTCAATTTTGTTTATTGATTTTTTTTCTGGGGGTGCAGATATTAAAGCAGAGATTGGAAACCTGTATTTATATTAATATAAAGTAATCAGAAATAAAGAGATTTAGTAAAAATAAATCAGATAAGGGGGCAGAAGAAAGATAAAATAACACAGTGAGATGGAAAATTATATTAAATGGATTAATTATAGTAATGCAGATATATTAGTTATAGTAATGTAAATAGATTAATTATAGTAATGCAAGTAGACTAAGGAAAGCCCTCTATAAGGCTCATATGCGTAGCAACAGGGATCTGTCCCTCCTCTGTCCCGCCTTCTAGGGGGAGAGAGTGACTGAGAGCGGGGTAGAAAGAAAAAACAAGAAAAGGGTGACCCTATTTGCTTTTGGTTCTGGCCCAGATCACTGCAGCTTTAAATATTTCTATAAAACGTCACAGCTCAGTCTCAGCTCTAGAATGAGGGGTGTTTTCTGAAGGCTATCAAATTCAATGAAAATCTGAACCTTGATTTATATAGCCTTGGCTATAAGGCGAGGGTAGAGTCAGGATGGACAGATGAAATAACAGTTAAAATTATTTGTAATGACTTCTGCTTCCTTTTAGATGCAGACAAACATTCCTTACCACACAATCAAAACTATAACCATTCCAAAGTCGTTAGTTTCAATAGCCTGATTCATCTATAGAATGATCCACAACTCTGGCATATGCTGGGCTTTTATTGTCTAACTCATGCTCCTCAATTACCTAGCCTAGCAAAATTATTATTATTTTTTAATCATCTGCTCTCTTAGCTAGTTGCTTAATGAGTAAAATTACATTTTCAAATTCATTCAGATATCAACAGGAATGAAATGCAATATGTAATAAGCAGTGATGTTGGGCAATTTCATTAGTTATTAAACAACAAAGAAAACTGAGGAACACATCAAAATGAAACCATTTTAGTGATGGTTGAATCTCCCTTGGCTTAATTTGTAATTGTGAGCATCATCTGTGAACATGGGGGGGGGCACTAGAAGATGATTTTCAGGAGTTTTAAATTTCCTACCTTTTTATTTATTTATTAAAATTGTCAGTCATTTTTTCTTGCCTAGGGAACCCAAAGAAATTTCAGCCTCAAGAGACAGCAATGGATCAAGAAGTTGCTCCAAGCTGTGTACCTGCTCCTTCAGAAGGTGTGTCTGTCAAGAGCTCGTCCTACACTTGAGTAGGACCCTGGCAGAGACACATGCCTGGCTGGCATGTTCTTTCTCTCCTGGTTGATCAGGAGCTTCAGGAGCTTTCTTCAGCCCGAACATCATGGCGACTGATGCCAACAGATATCGGCACACTTAGGGATCTGCAGAGTCTTCACAGCTTGCGTAACAGACCTTAGCAACTCAGTATTTTGGCTAATCTACTTTATTTACATATAAGCACACACTGAGCACTGCAACATGGCTCCCTCTCTCTCTAGCATCAGACAGCAAAGAGAAAAGGGACAAAGGACAATTGTCCCACTTCACAGAACACAGTTAACACAAACACCCTGTCTCCGTCACTTCCCACTCTGTGGAGTCAAAATATACACCATCATGTGATAGACAAAAATCCCATGACTGCAATCACGGAACAGGAATTCTAACGGTCACCCCATCAAGAGCAAGCAACCTCTCATCCATCCAGACCAGGGAACTGGATTGAGCTTCAGTTTGATGGCTCTCATACAGCCCATTACCGAGGCAAGACAGCGGTTCAGCACTTCCACTGCCACACCTGCAGATGTAGAGGAGAAGCAGAGCTGTGTGTCATCAGCTTATTGCCAATGTACTCCAAACCTCCAGATAACCCCACTCAGTGGTTTCATATAGATGTTAAATAGCACAGGGGACAAAATCAAACCCTGAGGAACCCCACGTTGAAGTCTTCATGAAGCCGAACAGCACTCCCCAAGCATCACCCTCTTGAAATGACCATCCATGTAAGACCAGGAGCACCACAAAGGTGTGCCACCCACTCCCAATTAAGATAGCCACTCCAGAAGATACCATGGTTGATGGTACTGAAAGCCAACGAGAGGTCGAGGAGAATTAACAAAGACAATTTCCCCTGTCTGCCTCTCTCCTGACAGAGGTCATCATTCAGGGTGACCTAAGCAATTTCTGTGCCAAAAGTGGGCCTGAGCCCCAATTGAAATGAATCTAGAAAATCAGTTTCCTCCAAGAGTTCTTGGATCTGGTCCATGACTGCCCACTCAAGAACCTTGCCCAAGAAATGGAGATTGGCAGCTGGCTAGTAATTACTTAGATTTTCCAAATCCAGGGAGGGTTTCTTGAGGGGTTGTCTTACCACTGCCTCCTTCAAGCAAGCAGGGACCACCATTTCTCACAAGAAGGCAATAATCACTTCCCTAGCACAGCCAGATGTCCCCTCCCTGTTAGTTTTTCAGCCATGAGAAGAAGGTGTCCAGTGTCAGTGGTCACTTTGACTGATCCATGTACTTTGTCATTATTCTCAAACCTTACTCATTGAAGCTCATCCAACATAATAGGACTGCACAGTGCTATGGACCCCTCTTGAGATCCATCAGCTGTAACAGTGAAGGTCCCAGCAGATGCAAGTGATTTTATCCCCAAAATGCTTTGCAAACAAGTCACAGTGAGCTACCATTGGTTCCGTTGCCCACTTTGGGCCAGACTGTATTACCCAGAAAAGCTCTGCTGGACAGCATAGTGAGGATGCAATGTAGGAAACAAAGTGTCTCTCACTTTTCTGCCTTCACTACCACAAAGTAGCCTTGATGATGAGCCCTCACCAGTGTTTGATTGCATTTGCCTGTATTTTTCCTCCACTTGCATTCAAGCCATCTTCCAGCTTTTCTCATTGCCCTAAGCTCTGGTGAATACCAAGAAGCCAAGTGGGCTCAATGAAGCAGGAGGTGGCACTCAGGGGTGATCATGTCAATTGCCTGAACCATTTAGATGTCCATAGGTCCGCCAAGGCTTTGACAGGAGTGCCAATCATATCAGGAGTGCCAATCTCCCAGAGCCATCTGGAAGCCCACTGGATCCATCATCCCCCAACAGCGCACCATC
This sequence comes from Podarcis raffonei, assembly GCF_027172205.1. NCBI lineage: Eukaryota > Metazoa > Chordata > Lepidosauria > Squamata > Lacertidae > Podarcis > Podarcis raffonei. The sequence continues at coordinate 40,614,727 of NC_070612.1, forward strand.
CTAGTAGGTCCCCTGCCTCTTCAGAGGGGGAAAGGTGCTGAAAGCCTAAATCTCAATAGGAAGCTATCTAACTATGACAAGGGATTGATGTCAATATTCTTCACTTCGTTCAGATCAGTCATGTGACCTGGCAACCCTGTTTAATAGAATCATATAATTGTAGCATAGGAAGGGATCACAAAGATCATCTAGTCCAACTCCCTGAAATGCAGGAATTTTTCATCTAACAGGTTGCTGAACAGCGTTTTGACCTGGTGTAAATTTACTGCAGCTTAATTTACACTGGCTTGCTTTACACCAGCTTCTTTACACCAGCTTCTTGTGAATCAGTTTGCTCCTTTAGCCCCCCCCTTTCTTTGTGGCTATCAACACTCCTGAAAGTGAAGACACTGAAAACCTAAGTTAGTCTTGTACTTATGAGCAGACCCTGCATGCCCACAATGTCATATCTTAACAGTGGTTTTCTTTTACAAGTTATTGGCTCTGTGCTAATAAGGCGAAAGTCCCATATAATATAAATAAATGCAGAGGAATGGTTTATACTTTCTTTCATTTGTTTTGAAGTTTTTCCATCTAAGGAGATTTCATTACCTTTCAGATTCTTAAAAAAGAAAATGAAAGCTTTAGGTGGCTGGCCAAGAAAATGTAAACTGAATTTGATTCAATTGCTGTCTAATCTGTTATTTTTCTACTGAAATTAAATTTGTAGAATTTGGACACATTTCATGCAAGTATTTCAATGGGCCTTGTGTTGCAGAATGTCCTGCTGGATTTTATCCCTTTTTGTGGGTGAGGAGGATGAAATACATTCCAACTACAGTTGCTCTATTCTATAGTTAGCTTTAGAATATAGTCAAGTCCTCAGCTCAGTGAGAGATACTTCAAAACAACTCTGTTATGATTAAAGAGGAATTGTATTATTACAATGGGGGGGGGAAATAAGCAGGCAAAGCAATTCAAACCTGGTGCTTGGGAGGATCCAAACAGAACAGCAACACTGACAGTGTGGTGTAGTGGTTAAAGTGCTGGACTATGACCTGGGAGAGCAGGGTTCGAATCCCCATTCAGCCATGATACTCACTGGGTGACCTTGGGCCAGTCACTAGTTTGCAGCCTAAATTACCTCCCATAGTTGTTATGAAGATAAAATAGAGAGAAGAGAACCAGGGACATCACTTTGACCTCCTTAGAGGAAAAGGTGGCATATAAATGTAATAAGTAAAATGAAATGAAATGAAAACAACCATCATTGCAACCAAAACCCTGCTGCCTTGTGCTGGCCAAGGTGGAAAGTGGAAGGCAGGTTTTTGAATATTATTTTCCCTTACACCAGCTCAGAACTGACATAGCTGCAGAGTCTGTGGTCAGGCTTCTGGTGGAACCATGGGGCTTTGGATCCAGTGATCTAAAGCTGCTGGTATCCCACCTATGCTGTGCAATGCCTTACTTTAGAGCTTTCTGCACACTACCTCCAACAGGAGAATGACCAGTGGCAGCTGATCTTCTACCTTGGCAAATGTTGGGGCTACCACTGCAGGGAAACCCCTCCACCAATGGTGATCTTCTCTGCCAACAAAGGCCAGTGGATGGAATCCTATGTGTCCATACCCTCCAACATTACTCCAATGAAAATAGGGATGTTCTATTGCATCACCATCGTTTTATTATTTATACCCCACCCATCTGATTGGGTTGCCCCAGCCACTCTGGGTGGCTTCCAACATTTATAAAAACATAATAAAACACTAAACATAAAAAAACTTCCCTATACAGGGCTGTCACCAGATGTCTTTTACAGGTTGCATAGTTCCTTATTTCCAACATTGCTCCAATGAAAATAGTGACGTCCTAAGGAAAAGAGGCACACTCCAGAATCAAATCTGAAACCAGGATGGCTTCTGTAAATCTGGGATTATCCCTGGAAAATAGGTACACTTGGAAGGTCTGTGTATCATTCTACCGCCATCAACATGGCAGGAGACAGGATTGTGCTGTTTAAAATGAGACTGTGTTTTCATTAGCATAAGCTTTACACTTCTATAAGCGCATCTTTGATTACTATCTTTGGGCTCATCTAGACTTCTCTTTCTGCTGCATTTCTAGGCACAGGTCTGGCCTTTAAAGCTCTGTGTCTGAATGTGGCTTCGTTTGTTGGTTTTTGTCCTGGTGCTTTCCCTGGGAAAACCCATGTTTTAACACTGGTTTTCCACAGATTGTTATTTGCTCCTGTTCAGTAGTCATTTTCCTGGGGAAAATGGGGGGGGGGACCTCTCAGACATGGAGCTTTAACATAAAGACCTGCACCTGGAATGTGCAGCACAAAAGAAAATCTGGATGAGGCATTTGTTGAAGTAAGAAGAGCAGAACTGCATCAGGTCACACAGGTTTGGATTTTCTTGTTGCACAGTTTGGATTAAGGAGGGGAAAAGATAATATACATTGTACACAGTTAGAATATAGTCACATACACACACAGGTGTTGGTGCTCCTCTGTATTCACCCACTGAGAACATTTAGTGGCCTATTTAAAGGGGCATCACTACTCATCACCCGTCACCCAATTATAGCTGTCTACCTCAGTACCTTTGAACTAATTTTCTGCTTAATTAGTTCCAATTCTCATTGTCTGGCAGACAATTCAGACCCCTTGAGTGAGTACCTTCTGGTCTGAAAACCTGTTAATATTTAATACTTCTCATTGTAATATATTTTTCAAATGTTCTTCTAATGGTTGTAATGATTATTTCAAGGGTGATCATTTATTTTGATTTAATGCAATCCAGAATTATAATGTTAATATCTTACTATCTTCTTGGGTGGCAGAAGCAATGATCTGATTCTACTTTGAGCCTTCATGTTGACATTTTTGCAGGAGAACCTGATGAGAGAACATGCATTTTTATCTCCTCTCACCCACCATCTTTTACCACCTATATTCTTTTCCATTCTTCAAATACAAAAAGGGAGCTAGCAGAAGGGTATAAAGGGGAATGATTTTAATGACGAATATTGCAGGGAGAAGTAGTGATAGTTTTTTTTAGCTACTGACACAGTCGCGTTGACGTTTTCCTCCCCACTAAAATACACATTTTGTAGCAGGAGAGTAACTACAGCAAATTTAATCATTAGCATTGACCTTCATGAAAAATCAAAGCCAAGAGTCTGAAAAGTCCCCAATTATTGAAAAGACCTGGAAATGATGTTGACATTTCAAGTAGGCCAAGACTTCTGTTAAGATACTCAAGGATAGTTCCTGCTCTTTTGATGCAGACATGCTCAGAGCTGCACACACAGCAACTCTCTGGACCAACTTGAGGTTGTAAAATCATGGTCTTCAGTGGGGTAGTGAGTGAACTAACCTTCAGTGAACTAACCACAGATATGCTCATTGGGGAAAGGAGCAGGTATTGAGTTCTTCTGGTAGGTCCACCTCAGCAATTTTGATCTATAGCAATAGGTTAGGACAATCTCTGCTCCTAGGGTTGCAACATGGCACCTAATTTCTCAATCATCCTGACATTTACTTTATCACCTAGTCAAGTATTCATTTTCTGAGCTGTAGGAAATGTTAACATAGTCACCAGTAGATGAGAATCAATGTCTAGATGAAGTACTGATTCGAGCGAAAGGAAAGGGTACTGGTTTTCAGGTCTCTCTTCACTTATGTGCTAGAGAAAGAAAGAATGTATGTATATGGCCTAGGAAAGATGAAGCAATCAAAGATCACCAGCAGGTATTCTTCGTGTTTCTTAATCTAGCCTTTGTCCACAGCAAGGTCATTTACCTTTTTACCATTTACCTATAGAATCACACCCCAAGCCTGCTTGCAGCTCAGGTCATGTCTTCAAAGAACTTTCCCATATGCCTAGAGGGATGCTCTGGAACCCCAACGGGTATGTGAGAAGATTTTGTGGGGGAAAGTTGGAAATTAGCTTTATATTATATACTGTCTGAACCAGGGATGGATGGTGTTGTCCATTTCTTGCCTATGCCACTTTTGTATGTTTCAATCCATAATTCTGCTATACGCCATTACTGCATTAGTCTTTGATTTAAAGAAAAAAAATTTCTTCACAAAATATGAACTGTATTTATATACACACACACACTTAAACATGTGCAACAGCATTATTATTATTATTATTATTATTATTATTATTATTATTAATATTATTTCAACTTATACACCGCCCTATACCTGGAGGTCTCAGGGCAGTTCACAACAAGACTACAACATATAAAATCTAACCAAAAGCAGTAAGCCAATAACCCCATCCCCCTAAAAAATACCACATTCTCAAAGGGTGTTGGATGTCAATAAGATCAACCAAAGCCCTGGTTAAAAAGGAACGTTTTTGCCTAGTGCCTAAAGGCAAAATCTCCCTGGGGAGACCATTGCACAGATGGAGAGCCACTGCAGAGGAGTCCCGTTCTCTTGTTGCCACCCTCTGGACATCTCAAGGAGGAGGCACACGAAGGAGGACCTCAGAAGATGATCTCAGGGACCGGGTAGGTTCATATGGAAAGAGGCTGTCCTTGGGGTATTGTGGTCCTGAGCCGTTTAAGGCTTTATAGGTCAAAAGCAACACTTTTAACTGGGACCGGAAACTAATTGGTAGCCAGCGCAGTTGGACCAGGATCAGTGAAATATGCTCAAACCGTCTTGCTCCGGTGAGCAACCTGGCCGCCGAATTCTGCACTAGCTGAAGTTTCCAAACTGTTTTCAGAATAACACATTGCAGAAATCTAATGTGTAGTTCACAAAAAATATCAACGTAGCATTAATGTGTGGTTCATCAAAAAATAATTATCTCAGCATTGTATTTAAATGTGTACTAAGTGATATTTAAGTGACATTTAAAGTGCCAGAAAGGCATTGGGATATGCTACTCCAAAATCTAGTGGAAAGACAAGTTTTAATCCACCAGAGTGAGGATGCTCAGGTGTGGACCTGGTCATTTTGTATATGAATTTGCAACAATCAAATTCCTCAAGAATTTCTAGCCAGTGTGGACCAGTGGAAGACTGACATAGTGGGCAAGCTACCAGCAACCTGCAGAGACTCCTTGTGTGTATATGCTACAAATTATTAAGCCGCATAGACACATGTATGTATGTATGTATGTATGTATGTATGTATGTAAACACACACACTCTTCTTCTTCTTCTTCTTCTTCTTTTTCTTCTTCTTCTTCTTCCCAAGAAGCTAATGTTTCTCTTTTTTTCTAATTCATGCAACAGTTGCTGCACATCTGATGAAAATGTTAATCTACTCTACATTTTGGAACGTTGTTTGTTTGTGTTGCATTTGGACATTTCTTGAGACATCTTAACTTGATTTTGCAAGGTGGTTCCTGAGATCAAAGAGCAGGGTTTCATCTATGTTCAGAAACAACTGGACATCGTTTTGAAGCAGAATGGTGGCCTGAAGCTTTTAAAACTGCACTGATTTTAACCCACAACTTCAGCACTGATATTGTTGTGGTTGTTGTTCCTTGGAATTCCTAAGCAATGCCAGGTATGAGGCTGCCAGTAAAATATAGAAGAACAAGGAAAGCAAGAATAACTGTTCAAAAGCAAGGAGGACTGCAGTGAAGTGAAACAATTGCACAAGAAAACCAGGCAGGTTAAGTACCTCAGCATTCAAAAAGACACATATTAAGCACACCATTCCCTTTCAAAATAGGCTGCACATCTAATAATAACTATTCCAGTGATGTAAAGCTTACAGCCTACACAGTAATAAGTACAAGTTGATTTGAATCTTAAATCAAAAAAGGATTCTATATTCAGCTGCAGGATACTCCTAATCCCTATTTTATGCATTACTAATTATTAGTTAGGTAGCTATGTGACTCAAAGATAAGCTATCTCTATACACCTTCCAAGTACCCATAAGGTAATTTAATTTATTTTTTGTCACCACGTTGCACAACTGAAACGTCAAATAAATTGATATAAGTATTTTGTGCAGTGTTTCTAATTTCTAGTGGATTTAGTAGTGTAGAGTCCCACAGCACTATTTTATCCTGTAAATGGACTAAATATATAGTGATGTTAATCAATCCATTAACAGAGAGGCTTCCTTAACTTGTGAGTATTTCACTGTATTTTTGTACAGTAGGCTCATTCCTACACACATTCACACACCTCTCGGTACCCTCTGTACCATCCAGGCTGATAATAATAATAATAATAATAATAATAATAATAATAATAATAATATATTTATACCCCGCCCATCTGGCTGGGTTTCCCCAGCCACTCTGGGTGGCTCCCAACAGAATATTTAAAATACAATAAAGCATCAAACATTAAAAACTTCCCTAAACAGGGCTGCCTTCAGAAGTCTTCTAAAATTCAGATAGTTGTTTATTTCCTTGACATCTGATGAGCGTGTTCCACAAGGTGGGCGCCACTACCAAGAAGGCCCTCTGCCTGGTAACCTCATTTCTCGCAGTGAGGGAACTGCCAGAAGATCCTTGGCGCTAGACCTCAGTGTCTGGCCTCAACGATGGGGGTGGAGACACTCTTTATCAGAACAAGGACACATTTCAGCCATGCACAAACTCTCAGGGCACTTAGTGGTGTGGCCTTGGAAGTAGGAATGTGGCTTGGGAAGATACATTTGGCCCCCAGGCCCAGGTTTCCCCATCACTTGGAAATGGGAAACCCCACCCTGTTCTGAGGCTGTGCACTGAACCATGTTAGATAAACCAATACCTCCATTAATATAGTTGCAGCATAAGTGTGGCAGTTTACAGAATCATGGCAGATTTCCCCTCCAACTGCCTTTTGCTTCAGGCCTGAAAGAGAAAACCCGAGTGAACAAAGCACTATTAGTTACTTCCCTGACACCAAAGACACAAGAACAGTGCATCTCACTTCACAAGAATTTAAAACAAAAATTATCTGTGGGAGTAGCTCCTTTTTGTAATTTAAGGCCTTTAATTCCCACAGAAGTGCTGGCCAAGTCAATATGAAGAGAGAATGAGATTTTCCAACTTTATTCCCTTTTATGGCTGGCTTTTGGCTCCCTGGAGCTGAATTCGATTAGCTTGAGCTTCATAAAATACAAACACATCCCCACATCCCTTCTAATTTATGGTGCCGGGGTATTTTGCCTTTCATTTAATAAAAAAGTGAACATTCACCTGAGAATCAGCATGATTTGGAATAGCCCTGACTTGGGAGAGAGGGGCTTCTCTCAAATGCATAAAAACCCACACAAAAACTCCGGTAATTACATTTCCGTTGTTGAAGCATTGCAACATGATGACAAAATGCTATGCTAGCTCTACAGGACATGTTGAAGCATTTGCATTCGGGCCATAACCATATCTCCATTATACATAAGCAGGCAGATAATAAGTGTTATTGGAATGCATGAATTATTGTATCTATTATCTGAACGGCAGAAAAGCCAGATCAGAACAGCTCTTTGGGGTTGTGTGTTTTGTGCATTAGGAAGGTTATTGTTTCATATTACAAAAAGGAAAATGGTGGCTCCAGGTCCTCTGACAATACATTTATGTAGAACTGGAATAGATGGAGATACATCAATTTGCACTGGACCACAGCTATGCAAATCACATGGGTACTGTAGAATTCTCCTTATTCTGTTAGAATTCCACTCTAGCCCAAATCTCTACCCTTGTACTTTTCTTTTTAAACTTCAGGTGCTGTGGCTTTAACTTTTCCTGCCCTCTTCGCATCCCACACTCTAGGTTATTGTGACATTGACTTGATACCTCCAGTGGTACCCTGGATTTTTGGAGTATACCTCTGCATATACCCGAGCCATATTTACTTGATTCTGGCTGCATTCGAAAGTGTAGACATCCCTGATGCAACACAACATGTATTCCCAGGCTACTGGGAAAGGAAAATGCATTGAGATCATCATTATTCAAATAATCCCAACATGGCCATGTCTACACCACTGTGCCAAACATTTAAAGCACTCATATCAGCTGAAACAGTTGTGGCTTACCAACAAAGAAACATGGGAGCCAGATCCTTACAGGTCCTGAGAGTTGCTAGGAGATTCCTATTCCCCTCAAAGAGCTACACTTCCCAGAGATCCCTGGGAAAGGGGGTTGCCTCTCTGGGAACTAAAGATATGTGGGAATATGGGGGTTTCTTAACTACTTCCAATACATTAGAAGCATGCAACCTGCTAGGGAGGTAGCCAGAGTTCTGGATGACAGGAATAGAAAGTGTGTGGTAAGAGAGGAAAGAAGATCACAGAGAAGCAGAATGAATGATTCACATTTGTCTTCCCTGAGCCTGAATTAACTTTTTTGGAAAGGGAGCCTAAAGATTTTAGGTAAACAGTGGCATAAAGTGGGGAAACAATCAGGACAGACAAAAGGAAGTAATTCTTCACCCAGTACATAAAGTATGGAATTCACTAACACAAGATTAACCACCACCACCACTACCACCGCCTATTTATTCTTTATTCCCCACCCATCTGGCTGGGTTTCCCCAGCCACTCTGGGTGGCTCTCAACAGAATATTAAAAACACGATATAACATCAAACATTAAAAAGCTTCCCCATGCAGGGCTGCTTTCAGATGTCTTCTGAAAGTCAGATAGTTGTTTATTTCTTTGACATCTGATGGGAGGGCGTTCCACAGGGTGGGCACCATTACTGAGAAGTCACTACCAATTGGATGGCTCTAAAAGGATTTTAGACAAATTCATGTGGCATGTCTGTCGTGGATAGGTTTGCCAATGGCTCCTAGCTAGAATGGTTGAGGAGAGCACAACTGGCGAGAGTGCTGTCACACTCATGTTGAACCACCAGGGTTCTTTTATGTTCTTCCATTGTGTTCTTAGGATTCTTTGTTTTAATTCTCAACCCTGAGGCACTTCTAGGCACTGATTTATCTTGAGTGGGACATTATCATGCTTATAGACCTACTGAAAAGAATGAACTTTAGGATAGCCATGACTAACCTAAGTACCATTGATTTAAAATGTCTGCTGAAAGCATGATTAAATCTAGATCCAACCTTATTTGCTTTAGATATTGTTATATATGGATATAGATATAATAATATTTCACCAAGTTTACAGTCTGCTTATGAGAATTGGACACAAGGTGATTACATGATTGAGAACAGTGTTCAATATCAACTAAGATTTTCAATTCAGTATGCAAGTTGCTGTTGAATATCATATTTTTTTTATAACTTTGCAGCAAAGTTGTCTTAAACACTCATCTTATATTCCAAGCACCCGAATGAGAGCAGAAGTAGATGAAGAGGAACATGATAAATAGATTTCAATTTTAAAGTAAGATATATTATTTTTCACACCAAAGGACAATTTGTGAAAGGCACAAGGCAGGATGTGGCTCTGATGCAAGAATCTCATTCACTGAGCTTCAGTGTGATGGTGGTGCCTCTTTAAACATCGCCACTGTATTAATCACTAGAAAAGTACAGATTCCAGATCAAGTCAGCTGACTTCCCTCCTGTGTATTCACATAAAGGATGTTTCTCTCATCCAAGCAATTTTGAAGGTGACAAATATTACTGATGCTGAATTTATGGGAATGCTTGTTCCCTGTTTATTAACTCATCTATCTTGAGAAATAAAAGGACCAAATGGAAAGACAAGTGGGCCTTTTTCTTATCTCCCTGTCAACCCAATGTTGCCCTAAAATAATCAATATCGATAATTACTAAACTTTACCAGGATGTTTTAACACTTTAGTACCCTTATTTTGATCTGCTACTCCCCCCTTTTTTTGAGTATGAACAAGGAGCAAGGTAAAGTTTTTATTACTGTAGTGAGTGGACCTTCCTATTCCCCTTCAAATATCTTACTAAATTGGCAGGCTAAACAGACAAAAAGTTATTAACCACAGTAATTTCTGAAGCCCATGATCCAGCAATTCTGATGTTTCATAGCAACAGGGGCTTCAACCATTTTTGAACAAGCTGTGCCATGGATAATCCTGCATGCATTCCATCACCATATACATAATACACCTTCTTTTTGTACAAAAAAATGGCATAAACTTTCATGTACGGTTTTTGGATTGTGGCAGCTGGAGTGGTGACTGGGAGTGGCTGCTGAGACCACATAAAACTGGTCTTGAAAGACCTACATTGACTCCCAGTATATTTCTGAGCACAGTTCAAAGTGTTGCTGCTGACCTTTAAAGCCCTAAACAGCCTTGGCCCAGTATACCTGAAGGAGCATCTCCATCCCCATCGTTCAACCCGGACACTGAGGTCCAGCGGCGAGGGCCTTCTGGCAGTTCCCTAACTGCGAGGAGTGAAGTTACAGGGAACCATGCAGAGGGCCTTATTGGTAGCGGCGCCTGCCCTGTGGAACACCCTCCCATCAGATGTCAAAGAAATAAACAACTATCTGACGTTTAGAAGACATCTGAAGGCAGCCCTGTTTAGGAAAGTTTTTAATGACTGATGTTTTAATGTATTTTAAATCTTTTGTTGGAAACCCAGGCAGATGGGTGGGGTATAAGTAATAAATTATTATTATTATTGGATTGCACATAACATGTATGGAATGTAATATAAGAAGCCTTCTTACTGAGTATGGTGGGTGAAGAGATACCAAGGAAAGATAAAAGACTGTTCATGTATGCAACAACAGTGGCAAGAACCCTTTTAGCCCCAAAATGGAAGCAACAAGAAGTACCAATGAAAGAAGAGTGGGAGATGAAAATGATGGACTTTGCAGAACTGGCAAAGCTGATGGGGGGAAATCTGAAACCAGCACAATCAAGTATTCCAGAAAGACTGGAATAAATTTATACAATATTTGAAAGATCATTGTAATAATAATAATATAATATAATATAATATAATATAATATAATATAATATAATATAATAATAATAATAATAATAATAATAATAATATAATAATAACAACAACAACAACAACAATAATAATAATAATTTATTATTTGTACCCCACCCATCTGGCTGGGCTTCCCCAGTAAGCAATTACCAACACTAGTAGGGTTATCTGAAGATTTATAATGAGATTTCCCCCCCTTTCTATATTTATTTAAACTTTGAGGTATTTTGTGATGAGTTATTAGAATTGAAAAATATATATAATGCTGTGATATAAAGGTTAACTTTGAAAGCCAGGAAAGGAAGTTGATAGGCTCTAAAGAGCCAAAGAGTTAAGTGGATAATAATGATGTGCTTATATATTTTTAAATGGAAAATTAATTTAAAACAAAATTAAAAGAGAGAATTGATGATACCATTTTTTGTTTGGGAGTATTGTAATCTACGATTACTCCCAATCTTGACTGGCAGGTAACTTTGAACAAGGCCTAAAATCAATGAAAAATGGGGACACTTGAGCAGTCTATCTAGATGACTTCCTCCACAGTTCAAAAGACATGATTGTCCTTGTGGGTGATATCCAACATACTGCTCTCTCATTCTGTCATTGCACAGATTTTCCTTGTACAATGGAATGTGTTCTCCCCCTGCGCACCCTATAATTCTGGGGGTTCCTCCAAACCTCTAGAGCAGATTTGGTGAGACTGTGGGGGAAGATGTGGGGTAGGAGAGGGAGGGGAGTCCTTTTATTGTGCAAGAATCCTTGTGTTAACAGGGTGTGGTAGTTGATCCCCCGTACTCACCCAAATAAGAAGGGTCTATTTTGGATCTCTTTCCCAACATCAGGGTCTTTTCCAGGGAGTTGGGAAAGATGGAAGGCACAAGGAGAAGGGGACGACAGAGGACGAGATGGTTGGATAGTGTTCTCTAAGCTACCAGCATGAGTCTGACCAAACTGCAGGAGGCAGTGGAAGACAGAAGTGCCTGGCGTGCTCTGATCCATGGGGTCACGAAGAGTCGGACATGACTAAACGACTAAACAACAACAACATTTTGGATCTCTACTAAAAGCAGTCCCATTCTAGAATTGAGAAGTATATCAGCCATTTATCAAATTCTTAGTATTCACATATAGATGGTTATAAAATCTGCCTTTCTTGATGATATCAAGATAATCGTTTCTCCCTTCTTTCAGGCTTATCCCAAGTCAGCTTTTGTCTATTGAAAACAAGGGAGGCGAAGTGAATCCAGATGGAAGGAGCAGATTCACAGTTGGCCTATTCTGTTTGAACCACTTTGACATGTGCTACCCACCTGTCGATCTCTTGACATGTTTTTTTAAAAAAATATATATATTACAAGAAAAGTTATCAGAGAGGAAGCCAATATTTCACTTAGTGAGACCATATTATAATATAAAAATGTTTTACATCTTTTTGAAAAACACAGTTATGTTCATTCACTTCCCACATACTCTATTTAATTTAGAAACACTCTTTGTGCAATTGCCAGATTGCAAAGAAAATAATCCAATAGTTCAATTTTTTTAAAAAAAACTAATCACAAAAGCAACTGAACAAATCCAATAGAGCTCACATGCATTTATGTCTAAGATGCTTTCAACAGAATGAAGCAAGCCTGAACAGATGGCAGATGGCACATATGAGCATTTGATTATTGCACAGCTATTTTACTTAAAAGCTATACACAGGCTGAATTCTTGAACAGGCAGTCCTTAAGCAGGTTAAGCAGAAGTGTTGGGAAATGACTTATGCATGATAAAGACTCTAGTATTCAAAGACAGATATAATGGGGCATGATGAGTTTTATTCCATATCTTTATATTATGGCAGCATTTGTGCTCCAGAAGAATGGCACAAAGAGAAATGCTTCTGGATCCATCAGAAAAATCCATCAGAAATGCTTCTGGATCCATCACCCTCACCAACCTAGTGTTCTAGTTGTCTTCTAGCACAAGCGTGCTGGCTAAGGCTGATGGAAGTGATAGTCTGAAACATCTAGAAAGCATCAGGTTGGCAAAGGCTGTCTTACAACAAAGTTGAGAATAAAAATATTTAAAAGTGAAATATTGTGTTTAATTTATCGCTATTTTTTCTTGAAACAAATACGGTCTATTTTCTCTTTGTGATTCTTTAAGAACATAATTCTTACAAATGTATGTTCATTTTCTTCACTCCGTCATGCATTAAAAACATATAGTGCTGAGGAGCTATTGTAGCAACTTAAATCAATTTATTATGATAATCTAATGCAATCACAATAAAAATCAGTGCAACCCTTAATGCTACTATCTAAACACCAGATGAAAAAATATCTGTGTACAGATAATATAATATGTGCAGTTTATAGAAACGGCTATGTACATTTGCAGTCAGATCCAGAAGAGATAAGCAGCTTCTACTGAAGTGCAGACAATTACTTGACCCAAGCTCAACCCATATAGCTTTCCCCCATCTGCCTTCACAAAAAAGGTTCCTTGAATTAGGCTCTACGTCTGGTCTCTAATCTGGTACCATTTTTACAATGGACATAGAACAGCTGAAGTAACATGATAAAAGTCCATATGACATGTGTAGCCGGTTTACTGAATCTGGTTGTGTGAAATTTCCATGGAGATAATCTAGCATTACCTAAGTATAGTGCTGTGGACAGATGCACGCAGAAAAGTAGTTCATTTTTTTGCTTTTCTAATACATATGTTTCTTCATGATTGTGAAGACCATGAGCAGGGACGGAAATTATAGTTCTCACAGAGAGTTCACTGTAGATGAAATTGACAGCCTACTTTAACAGTTCTTAAACACTGACTTTTGCTAAAGTCATTTCTAATTGCAACTTTTAAACACTTCCACGGGGGGGGGGGGAATCGATCACAGTGATTAAGGATTATTCCTGGGCACCAGTTTGGACGTTCTTGAGTCTATAGGCTTCTTTAGTACAGTGGTACCTCAGGTTAAGTACTTAATTCGTTCCGGAAGTGCTGCCGCACCGCCAGAGCACAATTTCTGTTCTCATCCTGAAGCAAAGTTCTTAACCCGAGGTAATATTTCTGGGTTAGCAGAGTCTGTAACCTGAAGCGTATGTAACCTGAAGTGTATGTAACCCGAGGTACCACTGTAATTTGTTTTTCGAGTTGAATAAAACCCATGTGGGGAGAGCTGCAAAAAGGGGAATGGATACAGCCCCATCATCATTCCTGAAGATGTCTGGGAGGTTTCTTGTACTCTGATTTTCCAGGGTTCTAAAATGTGTACAGAGCTTCCATGTGCACAGGAGGCTTTCAGATCAGGGGGTCACCCTTCAACTCATTGGTCTACACCTGTCATTCAACTAATGATGGAGGTGAAGCTGTCACATTTGATCCCATGGCCTCTCTTACAAATTTACTTAACTCTCACAATGAATGCCTGAAGAGGGCTTATGTGTGATAAACTTGCATGAAGAAATGTGTGGAGCAGCAACCACAGAATAATCAACCATTGCTAACTAGTCAACAAAATACATAGATAGATGTGGTGCAGTTGGCAAAGCACGCTTGAATTTTCCAAAAAGTTTTCAACAAAGTACCTCACTCCTGATTAATTTTAGTACTCATGGATTGATAGAAGAGGTCCTCTTGTCGATTCGGGACTGTTTACATAAAAGGAAGCAGAGACTAGGAATAAATGGACAATAACTGAGGGATATAGAAAGTGGAGTTCCCTCAATAATATGTATTGAGACCTGTCCTTTTTTGTTCAAGTTAGGGGTGACAAGGCCAAGTTTGCTGATTATACTAAGTTGGTCAGCTGTAAAAATGGCAAATTCCATGCTAGGGTTCATTAGGAAAGGAATCAAAAATAAAACCACCAAAATTTTAATGCCATTACACCAATCTATGGTGCAGCTGCTTTTCAAATCCTCTCTACAGTTCTGGTTGCCTTACCTCAAAAAGAATATTGTCACATTGGAAAAGGACCACTAAAATGTTGAAGAGGATAGAACGACTTTTCTATGAAAGGTTGCAGTATTTGGAGCTTTTTAGGTATGAAAAAGCAAGTAGAAGAGTTTGGATTTGATATCCCGCTTTATCACTACCCGAAGGAATCTCAAAGCGGCTAACATTCTCCTTTCCCTTCCTCCCCCACAACAAACACTCTGTGAGGTGAGTGGGGCTGAGAGACTTCGGAGAAGTGTGAGTGGCCCAAGGTCACCCAGCAGCTGCATGTGGAGGAGCGAAGACGCAAACCCAGTTCACCAAATTACGAGACTACCGCTCTTAACCACTATACCACACTGGCTCTCGTAGGAGGAAACATGATAGAAATGTATACAAATTACGGATGGCATAAAGAAGGTAGAAAAAAAAGCTTTTTCCCCTCTCTTGTAAAACTAGAACAGGTGGACATCCAATGAAGTTGAACAGTATGCTTCTGAATACCATTTGTGGTCCCCCCAACCTGTGACTAAGATCTGGCTGCCAGGGATGGAGGCGGAGAGCCACAACCGTCACTTCCTGGAAAAGAGATGAGCAGCCATTGCTGGCAATTACAGGTAGAGAGAGTGCCCAGATCCTGCTTGTGAGCTTCCCAGAGACATTTGGCTGGCCGGTTTCAAGACAGGGTGTTGGACTAGATGGGCCACTGGTCTGATCTAGCAGTCTCTTCTTATATTCTTAACCCAGCTGGAACTATTCTGTCAAATAATGTCAGCTGGAAAATAATCCTTTGCTGAAGACAAGACATACGTGATTAGGATTCATGTGCATGTATGAACTTAGGTTCTCAGTGAGACAGGCTTCGACAGCAAGTTCTGCCATCCCATTTCACAGCATGCCTAATCCCTCTAACATGCATCAGAAGTGAAAGATAGGTTGGAATGTATTACCGCTTGACAACTGATTATAAACGCAAGCTTTCAGGTCAGCAAATAATAATTAGTGAAGTCGGAAGTGCACTCTTCAGTATGCTTTCCATTTCAAATCAGTGAGAATCTTTCTAAATTCTTGGCCAAAATTGAGAGGGCAAAGACAGTGAGATATTAATAGAAATTTATTCACTCACTAAGACCATGGCTATGGCTTGGTGCCAAGATGTCATTCATAAGACCTGCCAACCAAAACTCTTTTATTGTGGATGTCAAACTGACCCACTGAGATGGGAAATTTATTGGAATTTCTTATGCAGGGCCCTGTTGTGAGCTGAACTACTCATTTTATATTGAATCATCTTTTCGGCGGTAATCCAGCACATGGTTGAAAATCTGTTATTAAGGCACTTGTCATCGTCTCTCTGTGTGCATAATCTTAAAGCTCCAATGATCTCATGAATGGCAGAAGAACAAGGGTTGTGTGTGTGTGTTCTCTTAGAAATTTTCCCACAAACAATGAAATGTTCTTGAACTTCCCTGCAGGTTTAAGTTTCATCCGCTTCCATAGTCATATGCCCTACAGATACAATGGTGGTGAAACAGGGCATTTCCCTTTTGCTCATTTCACATGGAACACATTAAAGCATTTATCTATGTAAAATCTGAGCCACATTTTCACTGAGGCTCCCTCACTCCTTGTCCCACACATTACTATCAGGGTTAAAGTGCTTGTCAGCATAATGTGTATCAGTGTGAAAGTTCATGTATGCTGTCAAAAGAATGCAAAGCATATGAGAGGCAGGCCTGATAATAGTAGAGCTAAGGCTTTATTTAAAGAGAGGCTAAATGAAGCAATATTAATTAATGACTTTACATTTCCTCCAGCCTCAAGGAATCCTTTGAGATTTTAAAGACATGGCAGAATTAGCATCCAGGGGTGGCTTGCCTCTACTTGCTCACAGAAAGACCCCTGCCCCAACTTAAAACAGATGCTCACCAGCAACACATAGGCTGCATGGCGGCCTTCAGCACTCGTTCTTTGTGCTGTGTTGCATGTGTGCGTTTGCCTGCAACCCGGGATAAGATGTCGTGCATCTGATGAAGTAGACTGTAGTCCAAGAAAGCTTAAGCTATAATAAATGTGTTAGTCATTAAGAGGCCACAAGCCTCTTTGTTATGCGACAACAGGCTAGCACAACTGCCCCTTTGGAAAAATATGTATTGTGTGAATAAGCACTTTCCTAAAACTTTTACAAATCAATTTCAAGGGATGATTCTCAGGTTCTGGTATTCTAAGAGAGGGAGAGAAATCTCTCTCTGTCCAATCGGTCTTCTTTTTGACATTTCTTCTTCCAGTCCCAAAAGAAAGATAACAGAAAAATGAATATGCATCCCCCCCTCTGTTTCTATTTTTGTTATGAGTCAAGGAAACCTACTCCGTGGATTTGCATTTGTGCACAAACTGTGATAGAAAGGACCTTGATCCATTAACTTCTCCATTATACATATATAATTATGTAGCCTTGAATGACATAACAGGCAGCACCATTATCATTGTGATGAAT
The DNA here is from genome assembly GCF_027172205.1 of Podarcis raffonei. Lineage (NCBI taxonomy): Eukaryota > Metazoa > Chordata > Lepidosauria > Squamata > Lacertidae > Podarcis > Podarcis raffonei. The sequence continues at coordinate 40,632,005 of NC_070612.1, forward strand.
TCTAGACCTGCAAAGTCAACTCTTTTTTTTCTTTCTCTTCTTTTTGCCACTGCCACATGTGGTAGAAACAACAGCAGTGCTCATCTTTCAGTGGCCCAGCCACCATTTTCCTTTCGTATTAATGCCCCAGAGGTAGAATTGTGCACGTTGAGGAGTTTGGAATGACAGCTCTCACCGCCCAAAAATGCATTAAAATCTAATATATCAATAATTTAGAGTCTGTCTGCTGGAGCAGCTGAAAACATTTGAACCACTGTTACTCACCCGATTGGAATTTCCTGCAATTGTGCTTTCCTAATATAAAAAGAGATGCCACCACTGGTGAAAGGAATTTCCTTACCGATGTCCTGAATCATTTATAAATTCAGGTTCTTAACTGCTCTTCAGCCTGTTTATGCTCACAATCTGTAATTGTCTCTGACTTTGTGATGTCCAGTGGTATAATCTTCATCATCATCCAAGGAAAACCACACCTGCAAGTTATGTTTTCTAAATGATTTATAGAACCCTTTGTTAAGAAGAATGTTGTCAGAGAAAGATCGTGTTTTATTTGAAGTTTGGATGGGAGTTTGATACTATTACAATTCTCCTCCCTCCCGCCTCTTTATTTCTTAGTCTATTTCAGTTTCAGGTTTGCTCTCACTAGATAAATTGTAATACACAGAGAGAAGAATTCCCACTTTGTTTTGAGATCTCCTGTTGAATCTCCTGAGTCTCTCTCGGCACTGCAACCATCACAATGTAACATAGAAGGCGAGGTAACTGCTTCCAGACCGCCAGAGTTTAATGTAAACGCAAAGGGCCACTTCTCATGGTTATTTTAGCATTATTGAAGACCATACAACTTCATCGCTTGGAAAGGGTCCCACAAACACAAGAAATGTTGGGCTGCAAGGAAAGGATACAGTACAGAACATATCCCTGGGCCAAAAGTGCAGCTTATATGTGTAGGAGAAGCACAAATTGAGGAAATGCCCTATAGGATGATCCTATATCTACTTTGGCTCATTTGTTGCTTGAAAAAATATGGCAACGATAAATCATATAGAAATGAGCAACACTAAAAATATACTGCTAATTAAAGAAAAGGTTCTTCAGTCATTCACAGCACTCCACACTACAATGTATGAATTTATTACTACTGTTCTTTTTTGTTAACAATGAAGGGAGAAAAGGAGGATAACACAGGAAGAAAGCTACATGAAAGAAGGTTTTCAGTTACGCTGGAGAATTCAGTAGTTGTCTGAAAAGTTTCACAGAAACATACACACACCCATGTTTAAAACAGGGAAGTAGTAAAATATATAATCTTGGGAGTCTTTGCATCATCTGGGCCATTCTACCAGTGTCCCATTTACATCCTTAATTGAAAAGAGTACCTAAGAAGTAACACCTTAGCCTGCTATTTTCACGCCACTTGATTGTTACTTTGTACCAGGCATGCAAATCAAGACATGTCTGAAGATTTTTACCAAAAAAAAAAAATTCTTAGGAGACGGTTCATAATTATTAGTGCTTAAGAATCAAACTACGCAGGAAACCATCTTATCATGAGATAATTGACTAATTGCGTCGGATTACTTTCTGGCTTCTCTTTACGATACTTAACTTGGTGACACAAGCCATTACCTTTATAATGTCTACTTAGCTAGAAAATAACACTTAGAGGATCTATAGATGTACAGCAAATCAACCATATCCAAATCACTTGTCTGCTAAGCTGGTGATTTAAGACCTAAAGTTGCAATGACTATGGAACTAATGCTTTCCTAAATATATGAAATATCAAAATGTCAAGGTGTATATACATGACAGGGGAAAGGGGTTTTGTTGGTTTGTGCATTGTTCACATTAGCCCTACACTGTGGCAATTGAGCATTATTTAGTCCAGTCCATATACATCATCAGCAGCAAAAACAAACAAATACTTTTTTCTTCACCCCACCCCTTTTTTTACTCCTCTCCCCCTTTTTACACAACTGGATTTGGAAGGATCTTTTTGTATCCTTTGATGTTTGCTAATCTTCATTCCCTTTTTTCTTCTTGCCCGAGAGAAGAAAAAGTACGAAGATAGCTCATGCTAGAGATGGGTGAATTTCTTTCTCCCAAGTTGCTATCCCCCCCCCTTTCAAATCTTGAGTTTCAAATCTCCTCATTTTCTCGCCAGATTGTGATATTTTCCAAAGAAAGGAAAAAAAGAAAGAAAGAAAGAAAGAAAGAAAGAAAGAAAGAAAGAAAGAAAGAAAGAAAGAAAGAAAGAAAGAAAGAAAGAAAGAAAGAAAGAAAGAAAGAAAAGAAAATTCATGAAACTTCATCAGCATCATCGTGCAAATTCCTCCTAACACACATTTTGCATGCAGTTTGGCCTTATGCACACATTTTTGCAAAGCAATTTTGCCTAATATAATGCATTTTTTTGCTAATATTTTAAATAATATATTTTAACCAATATATGCATTCTTGCACACTTCACTTGGCTGGAGAAATGCATTGCAAAATCTGAAGAAGTGTGAATTTCAAAATATGGGTCTAATTTGGTTTGCGTATTTTTTTTGAGAAAATGGATTTGGCAGGTTTGCCTTAAAGACAAACGGAATCAAATCTCTCACCCAACCCTAGCTCACACCCCCTTCCCAAGCTCCATGTGAATGGACCCCTGTCTCGGCCATCTAATCACTTTTCTATAGCTGGAAACCAGCTGGGTTCGAGACCCTAGTGCAGGAGGGCCATTGCCACTGGGGGCAAATCCTGGAATGGACCCAGCTGACAACAACAAATGTCTTCTTCTGCAACCATCACAATTCTGTGGTGCTAGAGCAGGGGGCAGGGAGAGTGAGAGAAAAAGAAAAATGATGCCTGGATAAACAGGAGGCTGGACTGTGGCGATCACACAGGGTCCCCGGACATTTAATGGTCTATTGATCCCTGTGCCACCACTGTGCTCGCTTCCCCACTGCCACCAACCCGTTACTCTCGGGTAAAACACTGAGTGCAGACAGTTGTTTAAATTGAACCAAATAAACAAGTTTATTTTATAAGCATTAACAAGTTTATGGTTTCTCAGATAATATTCCTGTCAGTTTCTTAACTTTAGTTTCTTTATCAGCCTATACCTTCCTAATACCTTCTGACTAATTATATCAACTGTTTGACTGACTCCTCTTAACAGATTCTCTCACTCTCTCACATCAGACTAGCCCAATCCAAAGACTTATCCTCTCTGTCTCTTCTCTAACTCCAGACTGACTTCTTAACCACCCTAACTCTAACTCCTCCCCTTGGTTTCCCATTGGTTAGTCATTTTACAATTAGTTAACCCTTTCCTTATGAACCCAGTAAGATGTCACACACCTAGGAGGGCAAATGCCACATGGACACACACACAGAGGCATATATGGGCAGCAGATGGTGGATTAATTCCGCAAAGGTAGCCCACATCTCTTCTCTCTCCCCCCACTCAAGGCTTTTCCTGTTCACCTTAAATTTGATAGCACTTTCCAATGTTTTGCTCTGCTGTACACCACAGTAGGAGGGTCTCAGGGCTCAGTAGAACTGGGCACTATTTATTTTGCTTGCTTACAGAGTCCCCTCTCAGCCTCCCTCTCTTCCAGTCCCCAGACCACCTCACCCTTTCCTTTCCATTTCCCTTTGCTGCTGCTTCTTTTTCATTCAAGGCCCCTTCACTCGTGCTTTTTAATATTCAGGATTCAACACATCATTAGTCAAAATGGTTTAACGATGTGCAGGTTGTGATACGGAGTTATAAATTTATGTGAGCTAATGTCCTTTTCGTTAAAAAGACAGAGATTGGAAGAGGCAGTGGCCTTTAAGCTGACTCTGGTTATTTCAGTACAATGCTTATTTCTACGGAAAGAGAGAGAGAAAAAGAGAGAGAGAGAGAGAAAGAAAGGGAGGGAGGGAGGGAGTTAGATAGATACAGGGGCTCAGCCTTTGTTTGAAGTCAAATCTGGCCTAGAAAGCTTTACCTCCAATACCTATTTGTGAATGGAAGCACCAGCTATGCTACATCAGGTCAGCAACTATTTTGAGCCTGTGGGCAAGCCAAAGAACTCTCATGGGAACTACAGAAACACACAATCAAGCACACATCACAAGCTGTTCTATGGACTAATCTTCATTTCAGCAGGAGGCAGGTGCATGTTAGTGACTAAATGGTAAAGGAAACAGCTCTGCAAAAAACACTCCCTACTTTATTATTCACACAAGTATAAAGGTAAAGGTAAAGGACCCCTGACAGTTAAGTCCAGTTGAGGACGACTCTGGGGTTGCGGCGCTCATCTTGCTTTACAGGCCAAGGGAGCCGGCATTTGTCCACAGACAGTTTTTCCAGGTCATGTGGCCAGCATGACTAAGCCGCTTCTGGTGCAATGGAACACCGAAACCAGAGCAGCATCCGGAAACACCGTTTACCTTCCCACCACAGCGGTACCTATTTATCTACTTGCACTTTATGGTGTGCTTTCAAACTGCTAGGTTGGCAGGAGCTGGGACCGAGCAATGGGAGCTCACCCTGTTGCAGGGATTTGAACCGCTGACCTTTCAATCGGCAAGCCCAAGAGGCTTAGTGGTTTAGACCACAGTACCACCCACATCCCTACTTTATTATTCACACAAGTATACTATGTGTTTATTGAAAGTCACCTTGGTGATACTATTACTGGGTTATTTTCCATGATTGTGCAATGAATATATCTCTGTGGATATTATATGCGCCAGGGAATTGGTACAACATGCAAGTGTTAAACTCCTGTTCCCCTAATTCAGATTGCCCTCCTCATCTGTTTTTAGGGAAGGAATCAGATCAATCTGGTTCTCAGTCCTCGGTTCATGACAACAATATGTCATGTGCCACTTTAAAGAGTACTTTTTGAAAAAAATTGTATAGCTTTTGTGAAGCAATCCAATCAATTTGTCAGATACATAGAATCCTCAGTTGAAAGATATATAACTGAAGATAACACTTCATTGATCTGACAAAGTGGACTCTGGTCTTCTAAAGCTTATGCTGCAATAATATAAATATTATTGGATTTGGAGAAGACCACAATTTCACATAAAAAGGCCCTTGGTTCAATTCCCAACATCTCTTGAGCCTTGATGTAGATCCTGGTTTGAAACTCTGACGAACCACTGCCAGTCTTAGCAGCCTGTGGACAATGCAGAGTTATATAGGCAAATTGACTGAAATGGGGCAACTTCCTGTGCTCCTTCTCAATATACCCCAAGTTTGCTTGTTTATGCTAAAACAAGCACACCTATGACTTTGTGAGTGCCAGTATAGACAATCCTGCAACTCCGGAGGAAATCCACAAATATTTGTGTGATACTAAATATACTAAAGATGTCTCAAGATTCTCAAATTTAACAATGATAGTATTATTAATAATTCTGAATATATTTGATTTAGATTTATTTTTGCATATCAGAATAATATAATATCTACTTTATGTCATTAAAATGTGACTGATGGCCACACACCCTTTTTCTCTGGCTATCCTGTCCCTTTATATAAATTTTCTATAAATGCATTTTAGTATAAATTTGATAGATTTTTTTAAAAAGTTTGTTTTAGGGTATCGTGTGACTTGTATGTGGCCATCTCGTTGATCTCATACATTCTTCTGAACACCTGAATAATTGTTGTCAGGGTTTTAGTTTATATTCTTCCTTTACTTTGTTGTGGCTACTTTTGTGATAGCATTAAAAAATAGCTGCTTAGTCAAAGTGTTTAGCTTTCATCATTTTGTCATTGAACATAGGCAACTTTATTATTGCGGAAAGATTTTGATTTCAATAAAGTACACTTACCTAGCTTTGCAACGGCACAATAAGAAAATAAGCTGCTGTAAACTGATATCCCTGTTTAGCAGAAAATGATGGGATTTGGCCTTGAAAACAATAAAAATGAGAAGTTTTCTACAACAAAGAATGCAAGCAATGGAAGATAATGACATAGGTCCCAAACAGAAAAGAGAAACATCACTAGTTACATCCATCTAATCTAATATGACACTTCCCCCCCCCCCCCCGCTTCACAAAAGAAGCAGCCAAATAGTTAACATTACATTTGAACTTTTCTTCCTCTCCCCTTCCCACACTTTATCACATGCTTCATAATTTGGTATTTTGTAAACAGGGGTGCCAACTTGAATTATATATGGGGGAGCAGGTAAGCCCTGCCCCACATAATTGATCACAAGACATCACACACACACACACACACACACACACACACCATTTGGATGGCAAATCCCATCAACTTGGGGGAGTCCAGCCTCAATTTTTTTATCAGGGGGACGAAGGGAAAATGAACAATCAGGGGCACATTGCTTAGGTTATACAGTGGTGCCTCAGTTTAAGAACAGTCCAGTTTAAGAACGATTCAGTTTACAAACTCCGCAAAACTGGAAATAGTGTCCCGGTTTGAGAACTTTACCTCGACCTAAGAATGGAATCCGAATGGCGGAAGGGCACTGGCGGTGGGAGGCCTCATTAGAGAAAGCACACCTCAGTTTAAGAATGGATTTGGTTTAAGAACGGACTTCAGGAACGGATTAAGTTCATAAACTGAGGTACCACTGTACTCCCATTTGTTGCTTTGCAGCTGAGGCTGACAATTGGCACTATTTAATTTTGGCACTGAATGCAAGCTTATTACACAACTGTATTGCAATGATAATAAACAAGCAAAAAACAAACAAACTCTGCTACTTCTCACTTGGGAACCCTCATTCAAAGCTGTATGCAAGTCACAACTGCAAATATCACGTCAGTATAGTCTCTTCATGTAATATGTCCCACACAGGAAATGAAACATTTTCTACCCGAATCTCATACTCCATTCAAAATCTGTTGTAAAAGAAACTGCATCTGCATACTCATAATTTTGGAAGAAACCATCATTTTCCATCTGAAATCCCTTTTTTGTTGCCAAGATTAGCCTCATCTGGGCCAAGAAATGGACTTTAATATGGCAAAGTGCTTAAAAACACACAACCTAAATTGTAGGAGAAATACTATAACATTTCCAGTTTCTCTGGCTGTGATGAAAATAGGTTCTCAACAACTTACATATTAAAAAAAGACTCTCCTAGTACGCCTCTGCCTCTGCTCTAATTCATTTGAGGCTTGCAATGCCAACTTGTACTATAGGTCTTACACCCTTGACACCATTTTACTTCTGATTTCATTTATGTCTTCTCACTCTTTTCACTGAAAAGTCAATAGAAGTCCACTGCCTTTCTGTTTACAAAATCACTGCTCCATGTACAACAGAACTGCACTGCGATTTGAAGGGAGAAAAGTGTTCCCCTTTCAGTCAATGTCTAAAAGCTAGAAAATAACACCTTTAAGCCATGCTGTGACAAATTGAAGCTTTCTAGGAGAATCACATTAATTCCACATTGGGATAAAGGATGTACACAGGGAGGGGGGGAAGAGGTACGGTACCACTTAAGTCTATTTAAGTGATAATCCTTTAAAATTAGTTTCAATGGCTTTGCCATACTTGTAAACTATTTAATAGCAATGGGCAACTAGTTAAAAATGTTTAATAGTCCTTATGCAATTTTAACTAGTTTAACATCACTGTTGGATATCTTACTGGTGTGATAGTTGACAAAGGAAAGAACAGACTACATAGAGTACTTGGAGTTTAATAAGTATGGCAGGGGATCCAATTAGTCATCCTAGATCACATCCACACCCATACATTTAAAGCACTGTTACACCACTTTAACAGTAATTGATTCCCCCAAAGAATCCTGTCAACTGTAGTTTGTTAAAGGTGTTGGGAGTTGTAGCTCCCAGTTCCCAGGTGTGATTTGGGGGAAGCCATGGCAGTTAAAGTAAGGTAAAGGTAAAGGGACCCCTGACCATTAGGTCCAGTCGTGACCGACTCTGGGATTGCGGCGCTCATCTTGCTTTATTGGCTGAGGGAGCCGGCGTACTGCTTCTGGGTCATGTGGCCAGCATGACTAAGCTGCTTCTGGCGAACCAGAGCAGCGCACGGAAACGCCGTTTACCTTCCCACCGGAGCGGTACCTATTTATCTACTTGCACTTTGACGTGCTTTTGAACTGCAAGGTTGGCAGGAGCTCGCCCCGTTGCAGGGATTCGAACCGCTGACCTTCTGATCAGCAAGTCCTAGGCTCACCCACAGTGCCACCCGTGCTTTAAATATATGGTGTGGATATGACCTTAGCAGTAAAGTTCTAGCAGAAGCAGCATCCACTGATGGAAGAGAAAGGATCCATTTTTTGCAGATTCCACCCCTCCTCCTAGTACCACAAAAACCTGTTCTGGAGGACTGGGGAACCTGTCAGCACTCCCACTGAAAAACTGTTCTAGAGCGGGTTGGTGGACACTCCATAACACATTTTTGGGGACTGGATCAAAAGCCTTGCACTGTAGCACCAGTTGATACAGTCTATGATTTTTCCAAATTTCCAAAGACTGTGAATCTTGGCCAGGGAATAACTGAACATGTGATGGGAATAAAACATTAAAAATTACCTTAATAAGAAATTAGTTTATTAGAAAGCAACTCTTATAATGTACTCCAGGGTCCTGTCTTCTATGTGATCTGTCTTTTATCCAAAAATCCCTAATAAAACTTGCTCATTTTGAAGAAAGATCTTACGTATTATACACTGTCATGATCTTATCTTATACACACACAAGCACCAAATGTGTTTACAATCTCCATATTCACATTGGACAACCAGGTGGAGAACATATACACACAGAGAAATATCAGTAAAGCTGCTTGGGTATTGAACACACCCAGCGTTCAATATTCCCTTAGTCAGAAAACCTAAAACTAGTACAATGTGTGCTGTAACTCAAGATTACTATAGACATAAAAAGTACTGAAGAGTCTCATCCCTTTAATATGACCTTATCTCATCTTATCTCCCCAGAAGCTTAAACTGTAAATTTGAGCCAGTGCATTTCCAATTGCCTTAAGCCTTTGCAATTTTCCTAACATCCCTAACATCGCATAATGCAGTCAACGTCTCCCAAATTCTCCCAGCCTTTCCTTAGCCCTTCTCACTCCAGTGTTGGGCTTTATCACCAGTTATAAATTGCTTTGAAATTCAATTTTCCCCACCTCCAATTTTGCCCCTGGAGGCATCCAAGTTATCTCGCTCTCATTCTTTCGCCTTCTCTCTTCCTTCATTATTTGCCTTTCTTTAGGGTATACCCAGATAGTCCTGGCATGACTGGATGGTTTTACATATCTTACATCTATCACATAATAGATGCAATACGGTTTTATATACGGGTAGCATGTGTTGTACCCACAGTGTCTCAGGGAACAGATAATTCTGGGGACCCTCAGAGTGGTCATGGCAGGTAGAGAGGCACCTACCCAGGAACAATGCTGCTGTTCCAAGTGACTTAATCCCAAGATTCCTTGTAATTTAACAGATAATAATGGGGGGGGGACGCTACCCAGTTTATAAACTGGAATTACCTATCACATTGCAGAAGTTTTTGAGGTGCACATCTCAAAGTGTCTCACTGGAACGTCTAAAGGCATGTGTGTTCCTTGTGCCTCATTTTTCTAAGGGTGGAGATGCCCCCCCCCCCGTATCAAGAACCTTTTAATGCACCAGTATATTGGTGAAACCCTACACAAAAACCCTTGCTATGGCTGTATGTACCATCACATTGAAACTGCTTCTTTGCAGTGTTTTATCAACATTCATGTATGCATTTGTGATGAGTGAAAGAATGGCTGTACCTCAGTGGTAGAGCATCAAATAGGGGCACTCCTAGGGGTCTCTGCAGGGTCTTAAAAGCAGGTGGCTCTTAAGACCCTGCGAATACAGCAAAAGAGGTCGAACGGGATCTGTTTCCTACTCTCTGTGTTCAGGAGTTTAAGTCTACGCCAGCCTTCTATAATATGGTTACCAGGATTTACAAATCTGTCCCCGGACAAAATCTGTCCCTGGAATGTCCCCGGATTTCATTTAATGTCCCCGGATTTATATTTTAAGTGTTGTAGATTTATTAGTAGGGAATGAATGTTGTGTGATTGGTTCAACAGTACAAGACACTGTATATAGGGACTTCCGGTAAGGCAAAATGGCGGGCACCACGGCAGTGAGCAGCTCCTGAAGCCAGCCAGAGCCAACTGCACTACCAGGCTGGCTCTGAGCTGCTGAGACTACCGCTGTGGAGACGCCCGGTACATCAACTGGGGGAACCGCTGACACACAGCCCCACGACCCAAATCAAGCCGGGAGCGAGAGTGCCTGGGCACCTGGCTGACTGCCCAGCGGCACTCCAGGGCCAGGAAAACCCCGGAGGTGATGCAGGGAGGAGGAGAAGAGAAAGAAAAGGAAGACAAAGAAAGAGGGGCAAGAAAAAACAGGGGAGCCCCGACCTTGCTGCTGCTGCCGCCGCTGGATGGCGGCTAACAGATTGAGGTTGAATCCTGACAAGACAGAAGTACTGTTTTTGGGGGACAGGGAGCGGGTTGGTGTGGGGGATTCCCTGGTCTTGAATGGGGTAAGTGTGCCCCTGAAGGACCAGGTGCGCAGCCTGGGAGTCATTTTGGACTCACAGCTGTCCATGGAGGCGCAGGTTAACTCTGTGTCCAGGGCAGCTGTCTACCAGCTCCACCTGGTACGCAGGCTAAGACCCTACCTGCCCGCAAACTGTCTCGCCAGAGTGGTGCATGCTCTAGTTATCTCACGCTTGGACTACTGCAACGCGCTCTACGTGGGGCTACCTTTGAAGGTGACCCGGAAACTGCAATTAATCCAGAATGCGGCAGCTACACTGGTGACTGGGAGTGGCCGCCGGGACCACATAACACCGGTTCTGAGAGATCTGCATTGGCTCCCAGTACGTTTCTGAGCACGATTCAAAGTGTTGGTGTTGACCTTTAAAGCCCTAAACAGCCTCGGTCCTGTATACCTGAAGGAGCGTCTCCACCCCCATCGTTCAGCCCGGACACTGAGATCCAGCGCCGAGGGCCTTCTGGCGGTTCCCTCATTGCGAGAAGTGAGGTTACAGGGAACCAGACAGAGGGCCTTCTCGGTAGTGGCGCTCGCCCTGTGGAACGCCCTCCCATCAGATGTCAAAGAGATAAATAATTACCTGACATTCAGAAGACATCTTAAGGCAGCCCTGTTCAGGGAAGTTTTTAATATGTAACGCTGTACTGTTTTTAACACTGATTGGGAGCCGCCCAGAGTGGCTGGGGAAACTCAGCCAGATGGGCGGGGTATAAATAATAAATTATTATTATTATTATTATTATTATTATTATTATTATTATTATTATAAAGAGGAGAGGTAGGGCACTGGGAGGGCAAGGACACATGACCGAGCCCAGGCCTGACCCGAGCCTACTCCATGGTGGCTAGCATGCCAAGAGAGCAGGCTGGGGCCCAGAGGAAGGGCGCACGACAGAGGAGACCACAGAAGAGAAGATATTACTTCTTTAAAAAAACAAACAAACAAACAAACCATTTAAAAATAATCTCTCTCTCTCTCTCTCTCTCTTTTAATGTGTCCCCGGATTCTTTGAAAAAAATATGGTAACCTTATTCTATAACCTTGTGCACCAAGAATGCTGAACAGGGATCAACAGATACATTTGCTGAAGAAGGCAGTAGCAGCAATTCGTAAAGATAACATTCTAGCCACACGTCCAAGCCTTCAGAGGTGTACCAGGTATTGCAAGATCTGATCCTCAGCAGGTGGCTGGGATGGCCCAGTGGAAAGTGTTTTTGCTGCAGATCACTGCAGGGGTCCCGATGCCTGGCCACAACACCGCCCACCAAAAAAGGGAAGCAGACTTCCCAACATGGTAATGTCCCCTACCTGAAACCTTGGGGGACCACTGCCAGTTGGTGTAGCCAATACTGAACTAAATAGACCAATGCACTGAGTCGATATAAGGCAGGTTCCTGGGGTCCTGCAGTATTAAAAGAAAACAATTAACTGGAAGTACCAGATAGTAAACTGTACTACCTGCTTTCCATTTTGTAAAGAGGATCAGGTGATAAAGAATTCCAAAATCCAGAACCAGATCTGAGAGAATACATTTTTTGGAAGCTAATTTAAACAAACAAACTCACAGTTCTCTTCCCACTGCCCAACCCGTTGGAAGATGTGGTTTTATGCAAGGGTGAACACTCTGGAAATATGCAACACAACTGGAGATGCCCAAACCATCGTGTTCTGTTTCCAGAACTCATTATTCTTTTAAATTCTGGGCCTTGCATCAACTTGAAATACCAAATTGTTCTCCAACAGTATCCACTACGACTTAGCTTCTGCAAAGAGATATTTTTGGAGTCCCGGCAACAAGACCACCATATAATTGAGACATTTATTAAAGTTCTTGGGCTAGTTTGCTCCTTTTGACAGCTAGCAATAACATCAGGATCTTCATCAAGAAACCTTTCTTTGAGAGACAGTGACAGAAGAGTGCACCAGCAAGGTTGACAGCATGACTGAAACACAGGTTTCTCTTAATTCACCCGGAGGGCCATCGCAATCAATGGGAATGAAATTTCTTGTGGTCACCACATTTACTGCAGTACACTTAGGTTTATTGCTCTCTAATTAAAGTATGAGTTATTCTGATACTGCACTCACTGTGTGGTGTGATAAATAATGAAGCATCAAGCACATCAGGAGTACAACTATGCCTACCTTTGTGGTGGTTTCTACAGCCTGTTATAGTCTTTATGAGCCTTTTCAGACAATGGGGAAAATATTTGTTTTCTTAGTTTGTTTTCGCATCTATACTTCTGCCACTGCTAGTAGTGCCATATGTCACCCCTATGTAATGGATTTTGGTAGCTTTGTTCCAGGATGGATAGCCATATTCTTATTTACCATTGTTTTTAAGAAGCCATAGAGATTTTCAGAGCAGCACTGAACAGGTGAAGTGCCCATATTTTTACATTTGATTTTTTAAAAAACAATGCATAAAGAAATGACCACCAACATGGTGGAAATTTTTTATTTCAGAAATCCTTAATGATGTTTAATACTTTATGTTTAATAAATCCATGCACAAGCTCTAAATATTTTTTGAAATTTAAAATGGTACATAAATTGATGTAGTCATTGAGTGCTGGATGCTTCACTTGAGATTCCTGCATTGCATGGGGTTGGACTAGATGCTCCTCAGAATCTCTTCTAACTCTATGATTCTATTATCACTTCTTGACAATTCAGGCACTAGCCAATAGCTCCCTGCAGCACTGCTCAGTCAGTATTACAGTTTATGCCAGTAGTCAATAACAATAGATGTGGTAGCCAAGAGGAAGCTTCTTCTGTGTGCAACCAAATATTGTGCAGAACAACACACAGTGGCAGTACAGCAAGGAAAGGAATCAGGGTCCTTACAACAACAATTATTTTGGTTAAGATATTATATGAAATTTTCAAACCGTATTAAAGGGAGGGAAAGAAGAGAATAGTATAAGTAACAGCACAGTTTAGATACAATGCCTAAAGACAAAATATGACTCGAAATGAATTATAATGGAGCTTCACACAGAAGAGAAAGCCAAAGAGTACTTCCTATTCTATTCTGTTCAGAGGAGAGATGCAATTTGTTTTGCCAGTTCACCCTTCAATATGGTAATGAAAGGAAATTAGGACCCCATGTGTCCAGGCAGAAATTCACAAGAAGCAACAGCATAAAATTGGTGGTCAGCATGTCTTTTCCCCTTACTTCATATCAAAAATATTGAAAGTTTCGCTGGCTGCAGGTGTCTTTCGACTAGATGAGTTTATTCCTTTAAAAAGTATAATTTACTTCCTCTCCCATTGCTTTCTTATTTTCCTCTCGACTCCATTCATTTGATCCCTCTCAGTTTTATGCCTTGATTCCGATGCCCTTTTGGCTCCCATCTTCTTTTCCCTCTACACCTACCTGTGTAGGGAAATGGAACACTTGAGCCTGCCAGCCTCCTTTCACCTCAGAGGTAAGTTCCATTGACTTCAGTGGATCTTACTCCCAGGTAGAGATGGGAGGAGTAATTTGATGCAGCTCACATCTAAAGGTGAGCCTACCTAATTTGCACATTGCAAAACAAGGCACGAACTGAAACAGAGCTATCCTTTGCAATTCATACTTCGGTGAATATAGCCATGAAGTTCTCCAGGGAAATAATGTGTACATAAATGTATTTAGCAGGATAACGTGTGCATAAAAATGTGTGAATTAGTAAAAATAGATAAAATGCATCATATTGGGGGGAAAGTGAATTCTAAAATATGTATATGAGGAGAAATTCACACTAAAATCTGATTGATTTTCATTAGGACTTTAAAAATAGAAGCAAATTGATGTGGAAATGAGAGAAACTGAAGAATAGGAAACAGCCTTGGCCCAGTATACTGGAAGGAGCATCTCCACCCTGTCACTCAGCCTGGACACTGAGGTCCTCCTCCGAGGGTCTTCTGCTGGTTCCCTCACTGCGAGAAGTGGAAGAAGAAGAAGAAGAAGAGTTTGGATTTGATATCCCGCCTTTCACTCCCTTTAAGGAGTCTCAAAGCGTCTAACATTCTCCTTTCCCTTCCTCCCCCACAACAAACACTCTGTGAGGTGAGTGGGGCTGAGAGACTTCAAAGAAGTATGACTGGCCCAAGGTCACCCATCAGATGCATGTGGAGGAGCGGAGACGCGAACCCGGTTACCCAGATTACGTGACTACCGCTCTTAACCACTACACCACACTGGCTCTCTGTAAAGTGAAGTTACAGGGAACTTACAGTTACTCCCTGTAAAGTGAAGTTACAGGGAACCAGGCAGAGGGCCTTCTCGGTAGTGGCACCCTCCCTGTGGAATGCCCTTCCTTCAGTTGTCAAGGAGATAAGAATTACACAACTTTCAGAAGACATTTGAAGGCAGTTCTGCACCAGGAGGTTTTTAATGCTTGATGCTTTTATTATGTTTTTAGATATGCTGTGAGCCACCCAGAGTGGCTGGGGAAACCCAGCCAGATGGGTGGATATTATTATTATTATTATTATTATTATTATTATTATTATTAAAATAAGAATGTAAAGAAATCTGTTTTTCCTCTCTAAGGAGACCTAAGGGAGTAGGCTAGAGAAAGCACCATCCCATTTTGTGATTGTCATCCAGTTGAGGCAACTGCCAATTCAGAGGATTATGTTTGAGCTTTCACACAACATAAAAGCCACTTTCAGAAAATCAATAGGATATAGTGCATGTTTAGCACTGAAATCTTTGTTATCTGATTCCAGAAAGAAAGAAAGAAATCAGTTTGCAACCTCATTAACCTGGAAGTTAAGTGATGAAATTTGGGATACAGTTCTTTCCTTCTGTTTTCATGGTGGAGCAGAAGCATGTATGCATGGAAAGTGTGGGAGAGGAGCAACGTTGTGCAATGACATTCGTTGTTGTGTCATACCATCCCAACTAGTGTAAATGAAATTTAGCGTGACATGGCAGTATATTGTCCAAAAAGCCACAATTCCATAACCCAAGAGTTACTTCATTGGAATATTAGAAAACCGGAATGAAGTGCTAGTATTGTAATCAGGAAAACTAACAGTATTCCGAATCTCTGAATGCTCCGCAAGTATATTCCAAAGACCCAGGTGTGAATATGTGTACAATAGACCAGTCTTAAAGAAATTGGTCTCCGCTGCACCTTGATTTCCCATTGGAAACAAAACCTTAGATGAATGCTAGGAACCCCCTGGAATCTTGCTACTGCTGAGCAGAAATTGGCGATGGCACAACCTTTGTAATAATATGTTCATTCTTGGAATCATTGTTGAAGCTGCACAGCCACATGAATGAATGGAATGTCATTTGCCAACCAAGGTAGAATGTGGCATCCAATTGATTTTTTTTTTTTTTTACAAATGCCCCAGGGGTATATAACTCATGACAAATGAAGCAGTAGTGATAGGGGATACTACTTTCAATTTTAAACAATGGCTAATTTTAATTGTATAATATTCTTTTCAGTAACAATGTCTAATTAAGGCATTTGTTAACGTTGTATAATGTTAAACTAACAGGGGGAGCCTAATGGAGTTCTATTGGAATTTTTTCCATTAAATTAACATTATGGACTTTTAATGGGTGTCTTAATTAGATGCCGTTATTAACAGGGATGGTGCACAAATAAAAATCAGGCTCAATGTGCACGTAATGCTTCATTAACACTCACTGTGGGGCATGATCAAAATGCCTCCGTCTACCTAAAAAAGCCCATCAAAAAGCTGGAACCTAGTTGTGCACAAACAGGTATAAATTTTCACTTTTTGTTGTTGTTTACTGAACGTATAGATATTGGTTGAAAGTCTGCTTCCACTAACACCTGTACTGCCTTGTTAAAGTTAACGAGGTCTTGCCAGTGTAATGAGAACATTCTCTTCCAGCTTTCTGCCAAAAGGGTTGAAGTGGCAAATCGCCTGACATTGCATTTCTCCAAAGCTTTGTTTTTAACTCTCCTTTCGCTTGTTTCTCTCATTCCCCTTCGTTAATTAGAATGAACAATGTCAGTGCTGGTGGTGGAGCTTTGCGCATTTCCCCATCACATTTTGGATTCCTATTCTTAATTGCACAGCAGCCATCATTTCAATGAAAGCACAATAGCAAGAAACACTGTGAGCAAAATGTATTATTCAAATAAAATAACAAAACCAAGAATGGAGAAATGCAGTGGTGGTAGTGATTGGGGTTTTTTTTAGAAAATCATGACCAAAAAAAAGGTTATTTTTCAGCTTTCCTGTATAGATCTTCAACTCTTCAAGTTGTTGAAATTTTTTGAAATAGAACAATTTTTTTGTTCTATTTTTTCTTCTAAACAGGCTGAGTGTGTCCTGTTGCTTTAATAAGACAGTGGTTTGAATAAAAAGTTACTTCAGTGTTGCAAATCTCTGTTTGATTTAACTACTGAACTCACTGGAGTTATGTAGCAGTTCAGAGATGGAGAACTTGTGGCCTCCCAGATGCTATTGGTCTCCATCTCTCATCATCCCCAGTCACCATGGCCAACAGTCAGAGTTGATGGAAGTTGTAGACCAACAATATCTGGAACGCTCCATCTGTGCTGTAGCCGAGTCCATATTTCCCTCTAAAGAGGAGTGTTTGCCCTGTCAGCTTTGTAAGCCTATGCTTACACAGAAGTAGGTCACATCAAGTACAATGGGACTTACTCTCAAGGAAGTGTATATAAAATTGTAGACCTAAACTGCTCCTTAAAATGTTACTGAAGTAGAACCCTTTTCAATCTATTCAGGGATACCTCTGTTCAACTTCTTGTTATTTTCCTAGATAGCTCAGTTGGTAGAGCATGCGACTCTTAATCTCAGGGTTGTGGGGATCAAGAACCATATTGGACAAAAGATCCCTTCATTGCAGGGGGTTGGAATAGATGACCCTTGTGATCCCTTCCAATTCTGCAATTCTATGATTCTAAATTAGTTACTTCCACTGAATGAAATAGCATGTTTGAGGGCATGAAGTTAGATGACCACAGCTGTAGAATTCTCTGGGAAACCGCTATATATATTATTGGAGGCTACTTCTCCTTCTGAAGGAAAAAAGGTAGAATATTATAGTAAAGAAATAAGGAGTTACCCTTCAGCAACCCTCACAGAAGATCTTAGCATGGTTTGCTTTGGTCCATACACACAGAAATGATGAAAATGTCATAGGGTGATGACTGTCCCAGTGGAAGAGCAAAAAGTGTGACATGTGTTGATGTAACTAGAGGAGCATTAAGTGCAAGCCAAGAGGGATAGATCCATCAGAGCATGCACTGTGTCTGTTTCAGATTCCATCATTTATTAAAGCCGGCTTTATTGTGGCTGAAATAGTTTTATTGGTCTATGTGTAAAGCCACCTTGAACACTTCCATTTGTTTCAAAAAACATATAAAGTACTAGATTTTTAAAAATGCATCAATGTGGTGTAGACACAAGTCACTAAAACAAAGAAACAAATAAATATGGACAAATTAATTTTGTCTGCTGGTATATAAGCTATAATAACCCCTGGTAAGGGTGGGCAGGAGTCCTCTTCCAATTCTATATAAAGCAAAGTTCAGGGCAATTCTGGAGCAACACTACTCAAATTATGATGGAAATGAAAATAAATGAAAATAGATTATCTCAGTGCTTTTTCTGGGGGTATGCAGGGGTACGCATACCCCTAAACATTTTGTGAATCTAACGGAAGAAGAAACTATTTTTTAAAAAAATAGTTCGTTCTCTAGCACGGTGAAGTGACAGTTCCATTGTATAGAATGGTGAATCATCAGTTTTGTTGCTACCCCCGATAGCGGCCTATAAAATGGTGGTTTTCTTGAGTCAAAATGAGAGCACCCCTAAACATACTTTTTTTAAGAAAAAAAAGCCCTGGGTTATGTAAATTTCTCAGTAGTATGTCACATATCTAAAACACTGAACCTTGTTTCCTTGGTGATTGATGTGGTGGAAACGGAATAATGAAGGGACTCTGATATTAAAAGTTAGAGGAAAATATACAACATTCCCAGGTTCCCAGTTTGAAAGTTGAGTGAAGCAACTTTAAATGGAAGAATGCCAGTTTCCCCCCACTTCTCACTTGGGAGACACTTAGAGTGAGCAAGGTTAATCTCAGCAAAACGATTGCCCACTCATACACATGGAATGTACTCCACAGTGAGATCCACCACATGCTGTCATTATAGTCCTTCAGAAATACACCAGCAGTGTGGGGAGGGGACAGGAGATAAATGAATATAAATAAATAATTGGATGCCTGCGTGTCACATCTTTCCCAAATACATTTTGCTCCAAGAAGATCGTTGAGGTGGGGGGGGGGGAGATGAAATACAGTAGGTTGCATCCAGACTAGGGGGCAATCCTATGGAAAGAACTGTTGGGATGAGCAGCTTGTGTGCGGTGGATCTCTGCCTTAGCTGGCTGATTCCTGGCTTAGCCAGGCTCAGCTGCCATCAAGTCCCCAATCCTGGCTCAGCTGAAAATATGCTGGCATAATTTGCTCACCCAAACTCAGCTGAAGATCAGCTGGCTAATCTGAGGCCAGTGTAAGTTCCCCAAAAGGGGTGGCAGGGAACGTGGCCTGGATCCCATGTTGGTCATGTGACTTGGCAACTTGGCATCAAACACTATTTTAAAGGTTTCTTTTCCCTCTGCTAGACCTAGACCTTGAGCAGCCGCACTGCTAAATGGATTTTTTAAAAAAAATTCTTAATTTTTTTAATTTCTATACTTCTTAATGTAGGCTATCTTTTAGTTGTTTTGTTAACAGTGTTTTATAGAAGGTGATTGTTTTACTGATTATTTGTTAATTATTTTATATTATTTATGTTATGGGTGTGATGTTCTAGTATGCTATCATTTATGGTATATAAGCCACGTTGTGAAGAGCAGCATAGAATTAATAATAATAATAATAATAATATACAATAAATAATAATAATTAATCTATTAAACTATCTCTAAGCAGTGTACAAAAAACTCACCCACAAAAGTCTCATAACAAGAAGAGTTCCTGGAAACAGTGGACATCACCCTAGTCTCCCGCTCTAGACTTGCTTTTTATGGAGAGGTCCAAGGTGGATTGGACTTCCTCAGGCTGCCCACAGCTGTGTCCCATTCAGCTGCACTCTCCACACCCAGCTCCAGGTACAGCAAGTTCATTAAATTTCCCAGGGGGTCCAAAGGATGGGAAGAGGACCCTAATCCACTCACAGCTCCTTCTTCAACTTCTGCCCTCTCCTTCTCCAGCTGCTTTGAATCTGCTGTAACTTTAGGCTGTCTTAATTTATACCAGCTTGCTCTATGCCATCCTTTTCAGTATAGGATTGCTCCATGATACTGTGGTACCTCAGGTTACAT
This sequence comes from Podarcis raffonei, assembly GCF_027172205.1. NCBI lineage: Eukaryota > Metazoa > Chordata > Lepidosauria > Squamata > Lacertidae > Podarcis > Podarcis raffonei. Next base: position 40,651,898 of record NC_070612.1, read on the forward strand.
ACGCTTCAGGTTACATACTCCGCTAACCCAGAAATAGTACCGCGGGTTAAGGACTTTGCTTCAGGATGAGAACAGAAATTGTGCTCCGGCGGCGCAGCAGCAGCTGGAGGCCCCATTAGCTAAAGTGGTGCTTCAGGTTAAGAACAGTTTCAGGTTAAGAACGGACCTCCGGAATGAATTAAGTACTTAACCCAAGGCACCACTGTACACTTTTTAAAAAATATTTATTTTTTTCCCAATTTAGCAACAATACTCATCCTCATCCTTTACATTTATATCCCTCATTTCAACTGAAGGAGCATCTCCACCCCCAACGTTCAACCCGGACACTGAGGTCTAGCACTGAGAGTCTTCTGGTAGTTCCCTCACTGCGAGAAGTGAGGCTACAGGGAACCAGGCAGAGGGCCTTCTTGGTAGTGGCGCCCGCCCTGTGGAACACCCTCCCATCAGATGTCAAGGAAATAAGCAACTATCTGACTTTTAGAAGACATCTGAAGGCAGCCCTGTTTAGGGAAGTTTTTAATGACTGATGTTTTAATGTATTTTCAATCTTTGGTTGGAAGCCGCCCAGAGTGGGCGGGGTATAAATAATATCTTCTTCTTCTTCTTCTTCTTCTTCTTCTTCTTCTTCTTCTTCTTCTTCTTCTTCGCTCCTCTCCTTCCCTGGTTACAAAGTAAATTTATTTCATTAAACTGCACCTCCTCCTTAACCTCATTTTTTAAAAATTATATCTACTTTCCCCCCAAGATCACCTTTTAACTGCTTGATTTTAAATTATTCCAGCTAATGTATTCTTCAAATAATCTACATAACTTCCCCATTCTTTAATAATGACACTTTCTTCTTGATTTCATATTCTTTCCATAAGTTTTGCCATTTCTATGTATTCCGTTAGTTTTGCTTGCTATTCTTCCTTGGTCGGGACAGTGTCTTCCTTCCATTTCTGTGCATAAAGTACCCTAGCAGCTGTGGTTCTTCTGGTCTTTTGCTATATCCTGCCCTATTATCCATAAAAGAAAGTCTTCTGTTTTTTGTTTTTAGTAAAAGTTACCTTCAATGTTTTCCCCCCAATTCATTATAAATCATTTCCCGTAAGTCTTTTACTATCTTACAAGACCACTACATATGATAGAATGTAGCCTTTTTCTCTTTACATTTCCAGCATGTGTCTGATTTTGATCTATACATTTTCACCAATTTATTGGTGTTAAATACCATTGATACATCGTTTTCATATAATTTTCTTTCAATGTATAACATGATGTAAATTTCAGATCTGTATTCCACAACTTTTGCCACGGTGCAAGATCTAGGTAAGGTAGAGGGCCCCTGGACAGTTAAGTCCAGTCAAAGGTGACCATGGGGTTGCAGCACTCATCTCGCTTTTCAGGCTGAGGGAGCTGACATTTGTCCACAGAGAGATTTCCGGATCATGTGGCCAGCATGACTAAACCACTTCTGGCGCAATGGAAGACCATGATGCAAAGTAGAGCGCACGGAAATGCCATTTGCCTTCCCGCCACAGTGGTACCTATTTATTTACTTGCTTTCAAACTGCTAGGTTGGCAGGAGCTGGGACAGAGCAATGGGAGCTCACTCCGTCGTGGGGATTTGAACTGCTGACCTTCTGATCAGGAAGCCCAAGGGGCTCAGTACTTTAGACCACAGTGCCACCCACATCCCACTTGCCAGATCTGTTATACCCACAATCCCTGCCTCTTCACTATACACACTTAGTGTAGACCTTAAGTGCCTATTCTAAAAATATATGTCTGGATCCAACTCAAATATTAAAATATCAAAAATAGTATCCATCAAAAATAGTATTTATCTATCATCTACTATCTACCATCTGTCTGTCTACCTATCTATCTAATCTATCATCTATCTATATCTATCTATCTATCTATCTATCTATCATCTATCATCTATCTATCTATCTATCATCTATCTATCTATCTATCTATCTATCTATCTATCTATCATCTATCTAATCTATCATCTATCTATATCTATCTATCTCTCTATCTATCTCTCTCTCTATCTATCTATCTATCTATCTATCATCTATCTATCCATTTATCATCTATCTATCTATCTATCTATCATCTATCTATCTATCATCTATCTATCTATCTATCTATCTATCATCTATCTATCGTCTATCTATCTATCATCTATCTATCTATCTATCTATCATCTATCTATCATATCTATCTGTTATCTGTCTGTCTGTCTATCTATCTATCTATATCTATCATCTCACTGACAGTTCAGCAATCAGCAGTTCATTTAAAATATATCAAAATAGCATAGTGGCATATTCAAGTAATATATATTTGTGTCTACACTATCTTAATTATGTGACATCTATCTTAACAAAAATATAATGTCACCATTGACTAAGTCTTGATCTGGCCGAATGAAAAGAGCAATTGGTTCCAATTTCAATCCAAAAATCACATTGAAATTTACAAAGCTTCATTTCTCAGGTCACTTGATCACCTTCATTTACATTCATCATCTCTGACACTAGCCACTTTTCAGTGGTTCATTCATAGAGACAGTTGTCAAAATACAGACAAATCAAAACAGAGATATGGCACAGAATAAGGCACACTAAATTAAAGTGCAGACAATGACCAAATAATGAATATGAATATTATAGCTCAAAATAACTTCACCAAATATATTATTTAGTCCTCAAATGAGGCAAAACCTGCGGTTCTAAACCACAACAGATTTTTCCTTCGGGTGTATTTTTAAAACATTATGCTTCCCCCATTTGTACCAGCAAAGACCAGTCTCAGAGGCACATGAGCGCATATTTTGGATAGCTCCAAAAGTTGCAGCGCAGACGCGGGAACGGCCAACCAAAACCCACTGTTTTTCTTTTGAATTGGTATTCACTAAAATAAGTATGAAATATCAGGTTGTCCTGCCTAAATCATTACATGTACTGTGCCTTATTTCTGCTGTTTGCTCAGCATGGGCTGTGGAAAGCATTTGCAAAGATATGTGTTTAAAACACATATATACATTCCAAGGCTATCTAATGCATTTAGCCTTTTTCTAAAAATGAGGAAAACAGCTGTTTAAGTTAGGTTTAAAATACTTTGCTTACCTCTGTGGAAGAAACAGGTAATCGCTCATGTGTTCACCAGATGTGCTGATATGTCAAAACCTGAGCATTCCTTATAAATAGTCCTGGACACCGTGTTTCATTTAAATGGAGGGGTTTCTTTGTATGGATGTCCTTCCTCCCTTTTTGAAATGGACAACAAATCTGATATCCGCTTTTTACCAAAAATGTGTTTGTTAACCACATGCTTAATATAAGAAGAACAGAAGAACTTTATGGAGCTAGACTGTTTGCATCTTTCTTGTTCATGTAGTTTTTATTTTATTTTATGTTTATAAGAATGTAACCACTTAATACACTTTCAAAGTTTTTAGTAAGTAAGCTCTAAGGTCTATCCCTCTGAAATGCATAGGCTTGAGAAAGTAGTTTTACTCTGCTGTACACTTTAAATTAAACTGACATCCTAAAGTTTTAAAAAATGCTTTAAATAATGGAAAAGATCTATGTATTTTAGAATGTCAATACTATATACCTCTAGAAGCAAACAGTATATATTTGTCAGCTCTGAGGGCCTTCTCGCTGTTCCCTCAATGTGAGAAGTGAGGTTACAGGGAAACAGGCAGAGGGCCTTCTCGGTAGTGGCACCCACCCTGTGGAATGCTCTCCCATCAGATGTCAAGGAGATAAACAACTATCTGACTTTTATATGATATCTGAAGGCAGCTCTGTTTAGGGAAGTTTTTAATGTTTGATGTTTTATCGTGTTTTTAATATTCTGTTAGAAGCCGCCCAGAGTGGCTGGGGAAACCCAGCCAGATGGGCAGGTTAATAATAATAATAATAATAATAATAATAATAATAATAATAATAATACCTCTTGTGTGTCCTGAATCTCCCACCATTCTGTTGTATTAGATGACCTCAGGTTCTATAATTATGAGACAGGGAGTTAAATGTTCAGCACCACTTTCACCAGCCCCCCTAAAAATACATTTCCCTTCCCTTCCCTTCCCTTAATTTTTGAGTGGCAGAGGGACCAGAAGAATGCATGCACATAAAGTTGAAAAAGATGGGGGGGATTCCCCACACACTTACCCAACTTATCTTCCAAGTGCTGATGAGTAGCTCATGTGAGATCTATGCCTTTTCTGTTTGTAAGTCTTATGAATAATCTCCATCTATCTTTTTACCAAGGGGGAAAATCATTAAAGAAACTTAAAACAAAACAAAATCTGTCAAATTGATTCATAACATCATTATCTTAGAATTAATTATCAGAAGTTTTAGGGGACAATTCAGCCAAAGATAAGGACTTTTAAGTCCCATTGATTTGAATGGGAGGTACGTAAGCATGTATTTAACTTTTCCGTTTGAATCAATAGGATTTAAAGGTGTTTGACTGTGGCTGAATTGTGTTGTAAAGTTTTTTAAAAATATCCCCAAGCGTCAAATTTCAAGGTAAAGCTGAAAACAAAATGAGTTATCAGCAAGCTAATCCACACGTTTAACAGTACAAATCTCCAACTTCTTTTGAATGTTATGCTACTAGCATCCTTCAAATTTTAGACTATGGAACTGTTTCTGCCTCGGTGTGTGATAATTTATGGAACTGCCAGCATACTGATCATAGTTATTACAGACCATATGCTCTTTCATTGCATTTTAACTCTTCCCCCAACTGCTTGCATTTAACACATATATGGCTATGACAAGCTCATATATCTGTACCTTCTTAGCTGGCAGAGTCAAAGTATTATGAAATGTACTTCCTTAAAAAATTGAAGGATGCTGCATGGTGTTATCTAATGGAAGCTGCTGTAAAAGGTAAAGGACCCCTGACAGTTAAGTCCAGTCGCAGACGACTCTGGGGTTGTGGCGCTCATCTCGCTTTGCAGGCTGAGGGAGCCGGGGTTTGTCTGCAGACAGTTTTTCCAGGTCATGTGGCCAGCATGACTAAGCTGCTTCTGGTGCAATGAAACACCGAAACCAGAGGAGCGCATGGAAACGCCGTTTACCCTCCCACCAGAGTGGTACCTATTTAGCAACATGCACTTTTTAGGGGCATGCTTTCGAACTGCTAGGTTGGCAGGAGCTGGAACCAAGCAACAGGAGCTCACCCCGTCATGGGGATTCGAACCGCTGACCTTCTGATCGGCAAGCCCAAGAGGCTCAATGGTTTAGACCACAGCGCCACCCGCGTCCAATGTAAGCTGCTGACATCCTATTTGTTTTTTCCACAGACTTCAGCACTCTTAGGTAGTGAGATTTTTGCCTTAGTGGGTTTTAGGCTTCATTAAAAGATAGCCTCATTTAACCAAAGGAACTATCCAACTCCTCTATCTGTGCACTGAAAAAACAATGTGTCTTATTTCCAAATAAGCATGAGTAGGACTGGGCTACACACCAAATTAAAATAATCCAAATTTAACTAATCAATTAACTACTCTCTGATGTACTTTTTGGACTGTGCAGTTTATTTTTAGATGATAGATACATGTTGATGGACTATTAAGAAGCATTCTGAAAATTAAGCAGTCTTTTCTGCTGATGAATCTTGTCTTTCTTGCAAGACATCAGACAAAAAAAAAAGCAAAAAAAGAGAAATGTTGAAATGATTAGAAAGTCTCTTGTTCCTTTCATTTATCAGTAGCATGAGCTGATGAGGCTATGTTTTGATTAACTTGCCACTGAGCCAGAAGTCAAAATTTGAATCAAGCTATTCCATATAGTATTCCTTGAATACAAAGCTAAATCATCAGGAGGAGCCTTTGTAGATGTTCTAGAATATTAGATGCTAATTCTATGAGCCCAACAATCCTGAATTCTTCTTGCTTGTTTGTTCCGCAGATTATCAATCTTCTGGTTTATAAAAGTTTAGACATGTATTTTCAGCACATGTCTGAATTTTGCAATTTGGAGGTGGGCAATCTTCTTGCCTCCAAAGGTTATTCAGAAGCGGGTGGGTGGTAGTTGTCAGTGGGCATGGATGGCAATGGGTGTGTAGCCACTGCTGATGTTGGGTGAGACCTTTTACAACCTCAAGGAATGCATTTGCTCATTCTCCCTGACACACATACACAAAGTGAGTTTAAATGCATCAGGATGGCTGAGAGTATAATCTCTACTGCCCAGCAATCCTGATACAGCACAAGGATAGGAATATTAAATGCATTAGGTCCACAGGTAATGATGATAGAGTCTCCACTCTCCAGCAATTCCAATCCTGTACCATATGGTGAGATCCATATGGTGCCTTCAAAGGTATCTTTTTGGTGCCAGGTATGGATTTACATGAGTGCTATTTTTCTAGAAAAAGAGGTGCCAGAACTCACCATGAACATTTCCCTTGTTCTCTTATACAGTCATACCTTGGAAGCCAAACGGAATCTGTTCCGGAAGTCTGACCCAAAACATTCAGAAACCAAGGTGAATCTTCCAATTGGCTACAGGAAGCTCCTGCAGCCAATCGGAAGCAATGGAAGCTCTGTCAGACATTTGGGTTCCAAAAGAACATTTGCAAACCAGAACACTCACTTCTGGGTTTGCGGCATTCGGGAGCCAAAATGTTTGACTTTCAAGTCGTTCGTTAACCAAGATACGACTGTAATGGCAATGATGCCCACCCGAGAGTTGCCAGAACTGAGTTCCAGTGAGTTCTGGCTGAAAAAAGCCTTGAATTTATCATTCCCCCCAGGCTTTCTGATAAACCAAGATTATATTAGTTGTGTTCTGTGATAGTTTGATGTGGTTGTCATGGGGTTTCATTTTGTTTTTATGACACTTATATTAATATTTAAAAATGTGTTGTAACTTGCTCATATACCTCCAGATAACAAGTTAGCAAGTCTAATAAATAATAATTGCACTGATAATTACATACACACACAAACATATAGAGACTCCACCTTGAATTTTTTTTTAGCCTGGAAAGGAAGCCTAGAATATTTTTAAACAAATAAATATAGTACATTCAAAGCATATGCCTTTACTTCTGTGACACAGTGCTATATGCTTGACTCATTGCTTATAAACACAATTTTCTTTCCTAAACCAGACTCTGCTCTCCCAATTTGATTAGCTGTTTCAGTCAGGAGTCAAATCAGGAGTCTAACCCTAACCACAGCAAATATATACAAAATAATTGGACTATTCAGATACTGAACAGTACATTAGATGTATTTTGCCTCCTAATGTTTCCATAGCCCATCTGTCTTCTACAAGCCTCCTGACTGGAATATCACTTCCATGACACTAGAAAGAACTGACATTTCTGGTAGTTGTAACAGTCAAACAACTGATGGATTGCTACTGAAATACAGCAGCTGATTTTGTTTGTTCTTAGCTGTGCTCCTACTTCTGTTCAGCTTTGTTTGGATTTATAGGGAGAGTTCTTAGGTGTCTTTTACATGTTAGGGCAGGTGGTGAAACAGATGGATGACAGACACCCAGGTTTGTTCTTTGGTTCCTTCTAACTGTAATAAAATGGCACAAATCTTCGTACACAGAAACTAGAGCAGCTGTGCTAGCTCTCCACAGAAGTCTCTAGAAATGCAAGCATAGCTGTTGTCAGTGTGGCCCATGCAGATGGTAGAACAAGCAGGCTGTGACCCCCAAGCCAAATAGTTTATGAGAGTCACGGAGCTCCTTTTGCCCGACTTGACTTTTTAAATGGTAGACCTTGGCAAGCTCTCTCTGGACACATGAATTTAGGGCAGCGCTGTGTAACGCTGTTCTCTCTGCATCGCCAGTATCTCAAATTAAACAAGTTCAGCATTAAGGTCATAAGCAACTGAGCTTCCCTTGATCTTATAAACAGGCATCGTCGTTGCAGAGCCAGCAAGAGAATGCAATAGAAAAGCTCATTACGATCTAATCTCAAGAACCAGCCCTTTCCTAAAATACTCCAGCAGCAATCAGGACAGACATCTTTTGGTGGAAGAGAATCCCAAAGATTTCTAAGTCACCTTTGAAAATAAAGACAGGGATTTTCAGGTGTCCTTAAGGATCAGCTAAACTTGGAAAGGACACTGCTCCTTAGGAAATAGTAGTTTAAAGATACATTATTTGTATATATGTACACACACACACACACAAACATGCACACACACACACACACACACACACACAGGAGTTGTTGTTGTTGTCATTGTCATTTTCTCTTCACCATAAGGTCTCAGGGTAGATGGGTGGATTGCAGATAAAATAAGTTAATAATCACAATCTGAAAAATAGTGTGTGTGTGTGTGTGTGTGTGTGTGTGTGTGTGTGTGTGTGTGTAATGTGTCAAAGGCCAGGGTAAAGAGATGAGTCTTCACCATATGATGAAATATATACAGAATTAAATGAAGCTTGTATACTGCAAGCATTAATCTATGTTACTGATGGTACTAGATGTTCCTCTCCCAAGTCCTGAAGAAGCAATGTAATTTCAATAACCCAACTTTCTGTCCATGTGAGGGGCTTGACTTGCCCCATGCTAGAATACTCAACTCTCTTATGAATCCCCATGTTAACTGTTAAATAAAACCTCTATTTTTTTTTTTAGTTTTCTACTAGGCTATATGAGCACCAAATGCCAGTTTTCTGGGTGCCCTAGAAGAACCGATGCAATTTGAGAGAGATACTACTTATTCTAAGAGACTAAGTTATGCTCCCACTTTTCAGTTGTTTCTATAACCATGCCCTAGTCTATAAAGGTGAAATGTGTCCTGGAAGAGCCTTAACTATTTGAGTGACCCCCATTTCCAGAAAGACATCTGCAAACATCTGCCTTTCAAACATTTCCAGGATTCATTTCTCTGCAGGGATGATTAAACCTCTTCTGACTCACTCACCAAAACTAATTGGGCTTTTTAAAAATAAATCAGCACCCCTCAAATGGAAGTATCTGCTAGTCACAATTATGTTGTTGAATGAAGTGTTCTGTTTCCAATATGATACAATTCACTTTATTAAATTAATAAGCTGTGCCCTCAATGTGGATAATTGATTGAGTGACTAACATGTATGTAGCACAAACCTGCTAACTGGTGAAGGTTCAGTCACAGAACACTGAAAACCACTGTAACTTCCTGGAAGAAAGACCTTAGCAGTAGAAGAAACTTGTGTACCCATAAATGCAAAAGGGTGTTAATAATAGGTAACAGTGGCTGAATTAAAATATTCAGTTTTATCCAATAAAGTCATTCCACTAGTGCAATGATTTCTGGTGATACAAGTTCCCATCCCTCTCCTCTTCCCATGTGCCCCCATCTCCCCCAAAAAATTGCTCTGGGGGTTCCCCCACCCTCTAAAACAGATTGAGGTGTCTGAAAGAAGAGGTGGGGGATTTCCACTGCGTGGGCAGAAGTTATTCAGAGCGTACAACAATTTCACTGGATTCAGCCAACTGATTCAAAATCAATAGGAGTATAGCATCAATAGGAGTATAGCATCTATAATAGGAGTATCTATAATAGGAGTAATAGGAGTATAGCATCTAGATCAAGGGAAGTAATAGTGCCACTGTATTCTGCTCTGGTCAGACCTCACCTGGAGTACTGTGTCCAGTTCTGGGCACCACAGTTCAAGAAGGACACTGACAAACTGGAACGTGTCCAGAGGAGGGCAACCAAAATGGTCAAAGGCCTGGAAACGATGCCTTATGAGGAACGGCTAAGGGAGCTGGGCATGTTTAGCCTGGAGAAGAGGAGGCTAAGGGGTGATATGATAGCCATGTTCAAATATATAAAAGGATGTCACATAGAGGAGGGAGAAAGGTTGTTTTCTGCTGCTCCAGAGAAGCGGACACGGAGCAATGGATCCAAACTACAAGAAAGAAGATTCCACCTAAACATTAGGAAGAACTTCCTGACAGTAAGAGCTGTTCGACAGTGGAATTTGCTGCCAAGGAGTGTGGTGAAGTCTCCTTCTTTGGAGGTCTTTAAGCAGAGGCTTGACAACCATATGTCAGGAGTGCTCTGATGGTGTTTCCTGCTTGGCAGGGGGTTGGACTCGATGGCCCTTGTGGTCTCTTCCAACTCTATGATTCTATGATTCTATGAAAATAACAAGTTGGATCAATGGACTGAACAAGACCATAAGAAAAGACAGACCACACTTCTTGTTAAAATGATCACTAGACTACCCTTCAGGGATCAGACCACCTATCTAATACATTACACAGTACTTTTCAAGGAAGCCTTCCTACTCTCGCACCAGGCACTGAAAACCTGTTCCCCAGAGGTACAGTCTTTCGGAAAGGTTGCAAGGGCACTGCTTAGTCTAGTCATAAGAGGGAGAAAGAAACACAACTCTCCAAGTCCCTCCAGGCATGCTAACGCAAGCCTTGCTTGCAGAGAGCAAAAGTGAGGCATTCATGGGAGCTTCTGAAATCAGTGATAGCTAAGACGGTGTTGAGTCCCTCTTATGGAAAGGGGCATCTTTGTGAAATGATGCTTGTACCTTAGGGTTAGACTAGAGGGCACCTGGCTGCTCTTGCTGCTTTTTGGCCTGTTGCCTGCAAAATCAAGCTGCTGTTTTCCTTTGTGTGGCAGAGCGCAGCTTGACCTAAACCCCACTTGATCAGTCCAGGGCTTCATCAGTATGCTCGACTGATAGCTCTTTGTCTCCTGTGGTTTAGGCCTCTTCTTGCTCTGTCTGAGTCTGCTCTGTTCACCTCCACTAACCATTTGTAACCAACTGCAGTCTGTCTGCATAATGCATATGCATCCATAATGAGCTCCTGCTGCCAGAGCCACACCGTGACCTTCCTAATTTCATACAGAGGCACCTTTAGAGCAGAAGGTTTGTGTGTGTTTTTCAGCAGCAGCAGCAGCTTCTTCTTGTGTGTTTGTTCACTTTCGTGACTGCAGCATTCTTTGAGCAGGGCAACAGATAGCTTTTCAAAAGAGAGGCAACCCGAGACACTTGGACAATGCCATGGGAGTGTATTATGGATGCCCCCAAGCCTTTATATTAAGCTAATCATAAAAACAATGTGCAGCAAAGGAGGAGAGCCTGAATCCCTCTTCTCTTTCCTAACCCAGAAGAAAGCCACTAAATGTATCCTCATTATGTGTGGTATTCAATGGCTTTTGTTTAGAGCAAGGCCTAATAACAGCATTTAAGATCAACTCCAGGGTATGTTTTCTGAGAAAGCCTCCTTCCTTCCTCCTTTCCCCACCCTTACTCTATACACTCCAACATTTCTCTGATGAAAATAGGGACATCCTATTCAGTAGTAGTAGTAGTAGTAGTAGTAGTAGTAGTAGTAGTAGTAATTCTATTATTTATACCCCATGCATCTGGCTGGGTTGCCCCAGCCACTCTGGGCTGCTTCCAACATATATAAAAACACAATAAAACATGGAATATTGTTTGTGGGGGGGACTTCGCTATTCAGGGCTTCTTCAGGTGTCTTCTAAAGGTTATATAGTTACTTATCTCCTTGGCCTGGGGGTTGCATAACTCCATACCCTCCAACATTTCTCTGATGAAAATTGGGATGTCCTACCATAACTTCCAACATTTCTCCGTTAAAAATAGGGATGTCCTAAGGAAAATGCCCTAAGGGATGGTGGGTGGCGCTGTGGTTTAAACCACTGAGCCTAGGGCTTGCCGATCAGAAGGTCAGCAGTTTGAATCCCTGCGACGGGATGAGCTCCCGTTGTTCGGTCCCAGCTCCTGCCAACTTAGCAGTTCGAAAGCACGTCAAAGTGCAAGTAGATAAATAGGAACCGCTCTGGCGGGAAGGTAAATGGCATTTCCGTGTACTGCTCTGGTTTCGCCAGAAGCGGCTTAGTCATGCTGGCCACATGACCTGGAAAAACTGTCTGTGGACAAACACTGGCTCCCTCGGTCAGTAAAGCGAGATGAGCACCACAACCCCAGAGTCATTCATGACTGGACTTCACTGTAAGGGGTCCTTTACATTTTAAGGAAAAGCAGGTCATTCCGAGATTGAAACTGGGACAGCTTTGGTAAATCTGGGACTGTCCCTTGGTCTGTTACTCTGTAATTCAGCTTACATCTGTTTGAGGAAATTAATCAACTTCTGTGAAGTTGAAATTCTGCTTCATGTGCCTTGGGTCTGCTATTCCTCCAGAACAAAAGTTCACCAAGGGCCTTGCCAATTGCTAATAATAAACCCACACACACAAAATTGTACATATCCGGATCACATCTCTCAAATCAGGTTTGTGCAGTTAAGTTTTCTTAGGTGATCCTCAGTGCCTGCATCTGATCCTTTTTGAGTTTAGTATCAGATGTAACATCTTGTTACGCGGGAGTGTGACAACATAGGTGAAAGGTTTCCACTGGAAGAGTTATGCAGCTTCTTAGATATTTTGACTGCTTGGACTAGTGCCAGCTTTACTTCTGCAACTTAAGGGAACAAATAGCAAACAGAAAATACTGGACTGACAAGCCATGTATTTGCTAGCTCCTACAGTGTGCACACATTCAGAAGAAGTAAGAAGGCAGAATTCTACACAGAGAGCTCTTGTTAGCACCTCTTGTGAGTTCTAAGCAAAGGAAAGATGAATGCGCGCCATCCCGCATCGTACCATCGGCAACAGCCCAAAACATCAAAGATTGCTGAGAGAACTAACAAACTCAGCATGTAGGCTTGACGTGCATCCATTGCTACAGGGAGACAATCAACAATAACTCTGCTCCCCTGACTAAACCAGGGTTTTCTTTAGATGAGACTAAGTTATAATGGGAAATTGATGCTTTTTCTAAAAGCTGACAAGAGATAATTTAAGAATTTGGGACCTTTCACTCATAAAGCCACATTTTATAATTACCAGAAACAATGGAAGAAAGCTGAAGCTTGGAAGTTCTGATGTCGCAAGAAACAACTGGTTTCGTTAGTGTTGCTATTCAGCTGCCTGATAACAGGGGCGTATGAAATTAGTAATGTTGGTGGCCCCATTTATTAGCCATAAAGCACACAGGTTGTTATGCTGGCATTACGTTTCTTTCCAATACATTGCATTCCATCCTGCTGTTTGCTAAGGTGGAATGTGCTGTTGCTATTTTGTCATGATCTATGCTGCTGTGTTACACTATATTTGCAAATCAACTACCTTCTCTGTGTGTTCCCTTTCAAGATTTAGTGAATTTCCAGAGGGGTTAGAAACCACAAAGAGCCTTGTGACACCTTAAAGACAAATTTAATGAAGTGGCTAATGGCCCGTCACTAATCCATCTATCGTTACAAAGCTCACCAGGTTTACTCAGAAATAATTCCCAATGAATTCAGCAGGGATTACTCCCAGGTAAGTAGGGTTCGGATTGCAGTCATTCTCATCAATTTGATTTCACAATTCAGTATAAATCTGTCATCCCATCTCATTTTCCTCAGTCAGGCATAAGTTTAGTTGTAAGTCAATAAAAGTTTAGGGTGAGGAGAAAATGCTTTCTAAATTTAATCTTACATTTATTTAGGTTGGTAAAATGGGCAGCCAAATCCAGATGGTTCTTTCCTCTTTCACAAAGAGATTCCAACTTTAAAGGAGGGTCCCAGATAAAATCCACAGATAGCAAGAGATATTATTTATTTCTATATGAAAAGAACAATAATGAGTGGTAACATTCACAAGAGGAAGCAGATTAAGGATGAAATCCTAACCCCACTTTCCTTGGGGTAGGCCTTACTGAATTCTAGTTGATTTGCTTCTGAATAGACATGGCTAGCACTGCAGTGTTGGTGCATATGGGGTGCCTCTGGCAACAGACAACACATTAGAAATAAAAAAAGCAAAGAGGCAGTTGCATAATTTAATTACTTACTCACTTCCCTTTCACTTCCCTGTGTGTTCTTTTTCAAGGTAAATGAAGCAGCTAATGGCCCATTATCCATCTCCATGCAGGGTTCTAAACCTCTACTGAGCTTCATGGAAGCATCAGAGGACCAAAAATGTCAAAAATATGACACTAATTGCAGTGGTACCTTGGTTCTCAAACGCCTTGGTACTCAAACAACTTGGAACCCAAACACTGCAAACCTGGAAGTAAGTATTCCGGTTTGCGCACTTTTTTCAGAAGCCAAACATGCTCTGTTTTGAGGGTTATGCTTCCGGTTTGAGTGTGCCAAAGAGGCCCAAACCAAGTACTGAGTACATATGCATGCTTCTACTTCTCAGAGGTCCAATATTGCTCTATTTGCAATCCTTGTTTTGCTGATTTCATTTAATATTCTAATTTTCTGAGATTGTTAATTGGTTTTCACCAGCTGTACGCCATGATCATCACAATTATAACAAATAAAGGCTTGACGTATCTCGCTTTGCATGTCATGAGTCTATCTCATATATTAGTTTCACCGTTTAAGTTGAATTACTGAAATAAATGAACTTTTCCACGATATTCTAATTTTTTGAGTTTCACCTGTAACATTACTTCATAGTTTAAATCTGCATTGTATGAAGTACTTTTTTCGTCTCCCCTGATTCTTCGAATATTCAGCTTCATAGGATGACCACAGTTTCTAGTATGTCTCTACACCATGAATAATTTTATACCCTTTCATCACATCCCCCCTTGCCTTTTTCTAATCTAAAAAGCCTCAAAGGTAGCCTTTCTTCAAAGAGGACTTGTACCAGCTCCTTGACCATTTTAGTTACCCTTTCCTTAGCCTTTTCCAGCTCTGCAATATCTTTCTGGAGATGCGGTAACCCAAACTATACACAGTATTCCAGGTGTGGTTGCCCCAAAGGTTTGTATAACTGTATTATGAAATTGTTTATTTTCAGTCCTAAAAATAATTTTCAGGACTATTTTCAGGACTTATTTTCAGGGCTTTTTTCAGTTTTATTTTCAGTCCTGAACATGGAATATGCCTTCTTCACAGCTGCCACACCCTGGGTCAATGTATTCATTGAGCTAGCCACCATGACCTTAAGATCTTGGAACAAATTCCCAATTAGCCATAAAACATAAAAACTTAATGGGCAAAAAACTCCCTAGGGTTATCCATAAAGAGTTCTCCATACCTGAAGGTTTCTTCTCTGCTCCCTTTTAATTAAATGTAGATGCTATTTTTCTCTTGCTTGCTCAGTGAATTTCCTCTTCTGGAATTCGATTTCCCATGTGTATTTAATATAGAAGAGTCACAACAGCAACCCCAAAGTCAATCCACCAACCGACTGAAGAATGTGCAGCTTTGACTTATTGTCCAGAGTGCATTTGGTGATATTTGTACTCAACAGTTTGAAAACGACATCTT
The DNA here is from genome assembly GCF_027172205.1 of Podarcis raffonei. Taxonomy (NCBI): domain Eukaryota; kingdom Metazoa; phylum Chordata; class Lepidosauria; order Squamata; family Lacertidae; genus Podarcis; species Podarcis raffonei. The sequence goes on from NC_070612.1 coordinate 40,667,192, forward strand.
GCATTTGATTTAATCAATTTTGTTTTCACAAGGCTTGAGCTGTTCGTTTCCTTTTTAATTAACATTATAAGCAAACAGAAGTCTCGTTTGCGTACTTTGTCTCTATAGAAGAGTTCATTATGATTGTTGCATTTGTCATGTTAAACAAGAGTTTTCATTCCTTCATCACATCCCTGACTTGGGTTCATAGGCATCAACAACATGGAGCGATCGCTTGGCCTCCATACAACAAGTAGAAATGGCATGCGTGTTGACTGCTTGGTTCCATATGCAAGTGAATGAATGCTGAAGAGTGGAGCATATTCCACATGTCTTTAGATAGAATCAGAATTGAAGCATTGGAAGTGACCCTGAAGGTCATCTCGTCTATCTTCCTGCAATGCAAAAATTTCAATTAAAGCATCTAGCTCTGCTTAAAAACATCAAATGAAGGTGAGGTTTCCTTCCTTCTCTCAACACACAGTAGACTTTTTAAGATGTTCAGGATATTGGGTAGAACACATGGGGGTGGGGCTGTAGGAATTAGCACAACACCCCCACATCACCCTATTGAGGTTCAGTTGGGTGACCACCATTCCATCCTCTAGATGCCTCAGACTGCTTACCAGATTGCCAGCCACAAGGTAAGGAAGCCAGCATTTGTCTTACCTATCCCACCCACCTAGCAAAACAGAACAGATCATCCCAGCCCATTCCAGACATCTTTATTGCACATAGACAAAGGCCTTTATAATATATTTCCAAAGCAATACATGGATTAAAAGAGAAACTTGTTATGGAAATTCACATAACCAATAGCCATGTATACCATCCTTCCAGAGTAACAAAGAGTTGGATTAAATTTTATTATATATTTTAATTCCTGTCATGACGAGAATGCAGCTTCTTTGCTACCGTTGCAAAATTGTACAATTGTTTGTCAGTGAAAAGAAATTACCACGATTGATCTGAGTTCAGCTGAAGAATAGGTGACAGAAATTTCCCTCTGGGCTCCAAATGACAAAGGGCAGGACAGCACACAGTGCATAATACCTTCAGTCTAATTACAGCCGAATAAACATTACTGTTCTATAACTGGGATTCCAAGGTATATCCCATTAAAATACACGGAGGGCATCTGATGAAACCTAAGTTCTGGAATGCCCTTTGAAGCTGTGAAAGGACAATGTCTCAAAATAAAGTGGCCCTGAATGCTTTATTTGGAGGTACCAAGAATAAAAAAATAAGCATCAACAATGGATACTGTTATGTACTGAAGTTCTCACCCTGGGCCAGCAGGGGGATACTGTAGATAGTTTTCACTCAGCTCCACATATGCAAATAAGGGATCAAAAGTGACGTTCAGTGATTGGATAGTTACAGAAAATGGTTACTGTTGCGTTCTAGTGGAGCTCTATATAAGCAGGCTGGCTGAACCCTTCTGTTCAGTTCTGTTCTGGCCTGTGAATAAACAAGAGCTGTTTGAAGAATCGCTGTGTTGTCTGATATGTTCACCCAGTGGCGTAGCGTGGGTTGTCAGCACCCGGGGCAAGGCAAGTAATTTGCGCCCCCCTAACCCGTGGATTTGCGCCCCCAACCCGTGGATTTGCGCCCCCTAACCCTAACCCCAGATGTTGCGCCCGGTGCGGCTGGCCCCCCCCGCACCCCCCACGCTACGCCACTGTGTTCACCCACAACTTAACACTGGCGACAAGGATGGGATCGATGGACATCAGAGCACAGCCACCCTCTGAGCTGAGCTGAATCACTGAGCTGAAACATCGAGCGAAATCACTGAACAGAACCAATTCAGAGCTGACCGTTCTGGCTAGAGCACTGTGTTCCACCCATTGCCTCCACACTGGCATCAGAACCATGGCTTCACTGGTGCCTCTACCGCCATTTGCCCCAGCCCCTGAATCATGGGACTCCTACCTCACTCGGTTCAACTGCTACCTCCAAGCCAACGAGCTGATGGAAGTATCACAGGAGCGTAAGCGGGGCCTATTCCTCAGCTTCTGTGGGCCTGAGGTGTTCGAGGCGGCCCGAGCATTGGTTGCGCCTGTAGCAGTCCAGGCAGCACCGTGGGACACGATTCAAGAGAAGCTCTGCAACCACTATGCGCCAAAGCCGTCCAAGATTGCTGCCCGCCATGCATTCTACCACCGGAACCAGGCAGAGGGGGAGTCAATCAACAACTACACCACCGCCCTCCGACAGGCTGCAATGCACTGTGAGTTCCGAGACTTAGACGATGCCCTGATGGATCGAGTCGTCTGTGGGGTCCAGGGACATCTGTCTGCAACGGTGTCTCCTCGACAAGCCAGACCTCAGGCTGCAGGAAGCCATTGAGGAGGCCGTGGCCTCGGAAGCTGCTGAACGCTCCGCCCTAACCCACAACTTAACAGATACTCCATGTTGATTAACAACATGATTAAAAATCCAATTCCTGAGAGTGTGAAGACTGAGGGATACATATTTCTCCACTGGTAGATTATAAATCCTTAGGTTATCTTCACACCCTCTGCTTCATTGACTACGCAAAACATTTGACTGTGTCGACCACAGCAAACTATGGCAAGTTCTTAAAGAAATGGGTGTGCCTGATCACCTCATCTGTCTCCTGAGAAATCTCTATGTGGGAAAAGAAGCTACAGTTAGAACTGGATATGGAACAACGGATTGGTTCAAAATTGGGAAAGGAGTACGACAAGGCTGTATATTGTCTCCCTGCTTATTTAACTTATATGCAGAATTCATCATGCGAAAGGCTGGACTGGATGAATCCCAAGCCGGAATTAAGATTGCCAGAAGAAATATCAACAACCTCAGATATGCTGATGACACAACCTGATGGCAGAAAGTGAGGAAGAATTAAAGAACCTCTTAATGAGGGTGAAAGAGGAGAGCGCAAAATATGGTCTGAAGCTCAAGATAAAAAAAAACCTAAGATCATGGCCACTGGTCCCATCACCTCCTGGCAAATAGAAGGGGAAGAAATGGAGGCAGTGAGAGATTTTACTTTCTTGGGCTCCATGATCACTGCAGGTGGTGACAGCAGCCACAAAATTAAAAGACGCCTGCTTCTTGGGAGAAAAGCAATGACAAACCCAGACAGCATCTTAAAAAGCAGAGACATTACCTTGCCAACAAAGGTCCATATAGTTAAAGCTATGGTTTTCCCAGTAATGATGTATGGAAGTGAGAGCTGGACCATAAAGAAGGCTGGTCACCAAATAATGGATGCTTTTGAATTATGGTGCTGGAGGAGACTCTTGAGAGTCCCATGGACTGCAAGAAGATCAAACCTATCCATTCTTAAGGAAATCAGCCCTGAGTGCTCACTGGAAGGACAGATCCTGAAGCTGAAGCTCCAATCCTTTGGCCACCTCATGAGAAGAGAAGACTCCCTGGAAAAGACCCTGATGTTGGGAAAGATGGAGGGCACAAGGAGAAGGGGACGACAGAGGACGAGATGGTTGGACAGTGTTCTTGAAGCTACAAACATGAGTCTGACTAAACTGTGGGAGGCAGTGGAAGACAGGAGTGCCTGGCGTGCTCTGGTCCATGGGGTCATGAAGAGTCGGAAACGAATAAATGACTAAACAACAAATCAATATCAATAGAATTGATATCAATAGAAACTTGAAATGAGAGAGAATGCAACATCTTGAGACAACTTAGGGAGTCTGAAGCCAATCAAGGAAAGTCTTGACATTTCTCGAAATCTGGAAAGGTGCTTCCTAATATATATCAAGCAACTTTTAAAAAGCAAGATAGACTTTTAGATACAAGATACACACACACACACACACAGAGAGAGAGAGAGAGAGAGAGAGAGAGAGAGAGAGAGAGAGAGAGAGATACTCAGGTGCTAAATCATATCCTCCAATATTTCTCTGATTATAATAGGGATGTCCTAAATAATAACAGCGGCAGCAGCAGCAACCAAAATACCCTACCCAATTGACTGGTTTGCCACAGCCACTCTGGGCAGCTTCCAACATACATAAAAACAGAGTAAAACATTTAAAACTTCCTTATACAGGGCTCCCTTCAGATGTCTTCTAATGGTTGTATAATTCCTTATTTCCTTGGCTTGGGCGGTGGAGTTGCATAACTCCATGCCATCAAACATTTCTCCAATGAAAAGAGGGACATCCTACAGAAAAGCAGGACATTCTGGGATCAAATCAGAAACTGGGATGGTTTCTGTAAATCGAGGACTGTCCCTCAAAAATTGGGACACTTGGAGGGTCTGCTAAATGTTTCTGCTTTCACCTTCATTAGCTCCTTTGATAAAAATGAAACAATGCTCTTTCCAAAGTGGCTTTGAGGATAGAATGCTCAGAGAGGCTTCATTCACTGAAGCTAAGCTATGCCACTTAGCTTCAGTAAATGCAAACCTTCTGAGCACTCCAATGACGACGGAACATGTCCAGTCACTATACAATGTTTGAAAGCTGTTGGGAAGGAGAAGTGGAATGGAATGTTCTCAAAGTTGGCATGAACCCTAAATATAAGCTCTCGGCACGGCAACATTTTGTTGCAGGCCACACAGGAAAATACTACTGTTAATCTTCATCATCTGAAGGTGTTATTACTGCTTTCATCTTTAAAGCATTAAAGATTACATTGAAATAGACATATTTATGTGTATAAACTGCTCATATTAAAATATTAAGATAAACTAATAATGTGTGAGGGTGTGAGAGATGTGTTGATTACACCTATTAAAATGTTCATTTCACAAACCTGTTTATTTTTAATGTTAAACATGGAAGCCAAAGGGGGGTGGGGGGTGGGAATGAACATTTATAATTAACCAACCCTTCTCCAACTGCTTTTTCTAGAAAACTATAAACAAGAAATGAAACTATTCACCTTAAAACTTGGGAATACTTTCAAATAAGGAAAGCAGTGGATTAAAAAAAAAAACAATCTGCATCTGTTCATAGACAATTACCAAAAATGGAAAGAATTGGCCTAATGCATTATTTATCAGCACAAACTTGTTCACTTTGGAATGGTACTTTTATTCTATTTTATTCCGCAACAGAACAAAGAATAAGAGGAAGCCCTCATAGCCCTTGCAGATACACAGCTCCCCCTGCTATCATAACTAAGTTTCTACACAGTTTCCTGCGTAGTAACCGAATTATAGTTAGTAAAAGTTTAATTGGAATTGGCAGTTTGCAGCTGGGTAAAATCCACTCGGCAACATACTGCAAAATATCCCTTCATTTCAGTCGAGCTGTGCATTGATGGTTGCATAGCAACGGTGCATGGAAGATTGGGTCCCCGGCTGCTAATTGACAAAGTGTTCGAAAGGTGAGCTGGTTTACAAGTAACAAAACGTGGATTCCACTGTGTGCGCCTAAGTTGCCATTCCTGAGCATACTTTTAGCACATTTGCAAACTGCTGCTCTGCTTAAGACATAGAGATGTATTTTATCTCCTACAGCAGTCATCCCTCTAAGGCCCGAATCACAGATTGCTGCAACAGCATGACCATGGCTTTCCTGTAGTTTTCTTCTATTCTGTTTATGTGAATCTATACATCTTTACTGGGTTCAAAACCAATAACCAAGGGCTCAATCTGTGGCACACCATCTCTGAAATCCCTGCTTTGAGCTGAAAGTCTGAACGGGGCTTCTGAGAACATTCAACTAATTTGAGGAAGCATCTGAATGTGTTTATCCCCCTTCAGATCGGATATTTGTCACAAACATGGACAGGGCAGATTAGATACTTCTTTCTCATAAACATCGCAGTGCATTTTGGGTACCCCTGCTTCACATCCAAGCTTCCTAAGAGGTCTGGAGAGAGCTTGTAGGTATGGACAGCTGAAAACTTCTCATGATGGGACCATATAACAGCGGTCCTAAAAGATCTACACTGGTTCCCAGTACATTTGTGAACACAATTCAAAGTTTTGTTGCTGACCTTTAAAGCCCTAAACAGCTTTTGCCTGTATACCTGAAGGAGCATCTACACTCCCATCGTTCAGCCTGGACACTGAGGTCCAGCTCCGAGGGCCTTCTGTCAGTTCCATCATGGCGAAAAGTGAGGTTACAGAGAACCAGGCAGAGGGCCTTCTTGGAAGTGGCACCCGCCCTGTGGAACGCCCTCCCATCAGATGTGAAGGAGATAAATAACTATACAACTTTTAGAAGGCATCTGAAGGCAGCCCTGTATTGGGAAGTTTTTAATGTTTGAGGATTTAATTATGTTTTATATGTGCTGGGAACTGCCCAAAATGGCTGGGGCAACCCAGTCAGATGGGCAGGGTACAAATAGGATGAAGATGAGAATGAGGATGACCGGCAACCCAGACAGGGCCATGCCTCCTCTCCCTTCTGAATGCTTGAATAGGACTTTGATTGCTCTCACAACATGTTATCTTATGAAAACATGACATCTGACTTGGGAAAGCATATGCAAATCCCAGATTTTTGAACTGTGTGATAACGACTGCAATTCCAAAAAGCGTGATAATAAATTATCCAAAAGGGGCTTGCAGGAGAAATAAAACAATTTCTCATCAACTAGCTTACCTTTATGAATAAAAATTGAATTGTATATGAAAGTGAGTGTCTTTCCCTCCCACCTCTTTTCAACCTTTGTCTCGCCTGCAGCTCCACAGTTATGGTGGGCAAAGTCATCAGTGACATTAGCAGTGGGTGTTCCAAAAGAATACATACAGGAGCTCGTTTTTTCAATCATGTAAATCTCATTTGCTCAGACATCTATAACCAGACAGAGGTCGCTTATAATAATTTACATTTCAGTCTCTCAAATGCATGTGAAGTGGAAAACAGTTTTGTGACAATAAAAATTTATTAGCTGGGCTAAGCATAATTTACAGTTAATATGGGGAAAACTTTTCAGTTCACTTGATTCTGTCTGATAAAGACAGATGAGCAATATATTAACATAATGGATCTGCAAAGTGGTTAACACTGTTTATTTACCATGCTGCCCATTACATTTCTTTTAAAAAAATGTTTTTTTTGTGGGCAAGAGAAAGTGAAATCCGGAACTGACAGTTTATTGATTTGACAGTAAGGTGATTTAGCTAATTTTAACATAGATGACAGTCAAAACCCAATTAAACTTGACTTTCTAGCTGAACTGTGTTTTCATCCGAAGTGTAGGTAAAGACTACAAATGTTTATGACTGTTCAGTTTACATTTTAAACATCAATAGGGTTGTGAGCTGGGGGGTGGGTTTAGGTTGCATATCTGAGTCCCTGCCAATTCCTGGACCCAGCAGCAATTCAATTGCTAGAATAGCCTGGCCAGCTTCTTGGTAAGAGCTTAAGTATGGGTCATTAAGGGAACAAAGGAAGTGGCTCTGTGGCATAATACAAATGGGTGGGTGCCACTTCCTCAACTGGCTGTTAGTTAAAAGAACAGAAATTCAGAGGTGAGAGAGAGAAAGAGCTAGAACTTAGAAGCAGACTGCAGACCTTTGTGAGAAAGACATGCTTAATTTGTGCTGGAATCCAAGCAAGGCTTTCTGGGCTGTTAATGTTGTCAGCCTGTCCATTGTAGACTCAGGTTGTATATATGTGTAAATAAAGACACTACAGTATCTGCTATCCCTCATTTTGAGGAAACCTGAAACCCCTAGAATATTGTACCACCCAGAGTGGTGGCATTCAACACTCTAAAATGCTTATGAGTTTTATGGCAGAGTTAACTGTATGTGGTTGAAGTGTACACTGGCTCTGTGTACAGCCCAAACTACAGACCCTCCTGGTGTCCCTGTTTTCCTGGGGGCAGTCCTGGATTTAAAGAAGCCACCTCAGTTTCTGATTTGATCCGGCAATGTCCCTCTTATCCATAGGACGTCCTAATTTTCATTGGAGAAATGTGTGGAGTTATGTGACCCCTGAGCCAATAAGATAATTAACTATATACCCTTTAGAAAACATCTGAAGAGATGTCCTGTATAAGGAAGTTTATTGTTTATTGTTTTATTCTGTTTTTGTATATGTGGGAAGCTGCCCAGAGTAGCTTGAGCAACCCAGTCAGATGGGTGGGGTATAAATCATAAAATTATTATGATTATGAAATAGGACACCCCTATTTTTATTGGAGGGGACGCGGGTGGCGCTGTGGGTAAAACCTCAGCACCTAGGACTTGCCAATCACATGGTCGGCGGTTCGAATCCCCGCGGCGGGGTGAGTTCCCGTCGTTCGGTCCCGGCTCCTGCCCACCTAGCAGTTCGAAAGCACCCTTAAGTGCAAGTAGATAAATAGGTACCGCTGTATAGCGGGAAGGTAAACGGTGTTTCCGTGTGCTGCTTTGGTGCTGGTTCCCCGGAGCAGCTTCATCACGCTGGCCACGTGACCCGGAAGTGTCTGCGGACAGTGCTGGCTCCCAGCCTCTAGAGTGAGATGAGCGCACAACCCTAGAGTCTGTCAAGACTGGCAGGGGTACCTTTACCTTTACCTTTATTTTTATTGGAGAGATGTTGCAGGGTATACTACCAGTAAGGGTAGACCAGGGGTGAGGAATATTTTTCAGCCCAACCTATGCTCTGAATAGGCACAAGGCAGCTCCCTATAACTATGCTTTTTTTCCTTTCTAACTTTTTGGATCATTCCAAGTATGCCGTCTGTCTAGCCTAGTTTAAATGTCTCACTGAATGCATATATATATGTCGTATATACATATATATATAGAGAGAGAGTGTGTGTGTCTGGAAATAGAGCAGAACTCTACCACATCTGTTACTGCAGAAACTGGAAGTGGTAGTTTGAATCTCATTGTGTATTATAAACATACATTATCCCGTAGAAGTAATATGGGCATCAGTGTATGAATTATATGTTGGTCAAACTAATGGTACTTTTGAGAACAGAAGAGGATGGAAAGGTTCTACTGTGTTTGCAGCGAAACTGTTATGATAAGGAAGCTTTCTGACATTTCATTGTGGGTGATCAGCTCTCAGCAAAACATCTGCCTACTATAATTTTTGGAGGAACGGTGGGATATAAATTTAATAAATAAAGGAATTATGGGTTGCAGGTAAATATATATACATATTAGGCAGAGTGGGCAACCTATCTAGCTCTCAGATCTGACCCCTGAGATGCTCCCAAGCAACCCACTCAAGACAAACCACACCACTTCCTTAACCCCCTTGAGGGTCTCCAGTTTGCCATACCCAGCTGACTATTCTTTGCAGCACTCTGTCTCTTCCCTGTGTGCTGTGTGACACATGAGCTGGAAACTCTAATCCATATAGCAATTACATAACAACCAACAGCAATGCCAAATTGTTCTTTGTGGGGGTTTTTTGTTTTGGTGATGGGGTTGCCTGGCAACTTGCTTCAGACAAACAGAAATCTATTTGTTGACTTATTTGTGGCCTACTTATTGGCTTGTTGTTGTTGTTGTTGTTTAAATGCCATAGCCCCCTTTCTAGTAAGCGTTGTCACTGATACAATGATAAATTGCTGCAACATCATTATCTCTTAATTGAGCCATCAAGGAGGTCACATCATGCGCTTCTTAGTTGGTTGCAAACACATGGCATTTTCATGGATGAACAGGCAAAAAAAAAAAAAAAAAGGCACATTAAGAACCAAGCGTTATTATTCTTCCAAGCTGTAGTCTGCCTTTAACCTCCCTCTCTATATATGTATGGGCTTTAGATTACTGAAGGCAGAAATGCTTCCATCCACACATTAGAAACATTGTTTTTGACACCTTCTAAATCCAGAAGTAAAGCTTAGCTGTTGCTACTTTTGGGGGGTAGGGGAAGATATGAAAGCAGTACAGAAGATTGAGAGGTGCCTCTCAAATGAAGGTGATTGACTACATGGGCTTGGCGGAGATGACGAGCAGAATCCGAAACCAGGGAAGAGAAGCAGCGGAAGGAGAATGGAAAAAATTTAAGGACTATTTAAAGAAATATTATAAAATTAATGAAAGTTAAAAGGATGTTGGATTAGAAAATAAATGGTTACTATTAGTAATGGATAAGATAAGGAGAATAAGTAAGATTAAACTAAATTAAAATAAGGGAAGATTTGTTGAATAAATGATTAGAAATTGGAATACAGAAAAGGGAGGCATGAGGAAGTCGGAGAAGTAAGGTACAAGAAAATAAGATTTGAAATTATACTTGTTTTTTTATTTGTTTGTTTGTTGTGTTTATTGTATTGTATTGTTATGTTTTTGTTGTTAAAAAAATCCTTTAATAAAAAAAAAAAAGAGAGAGAGGTGCCTCTCAAATTTACAATGAATGAAGAGGACCTTTAACCATAATTATGTTATACCCATGGTTTGTCCCCACCAGCTACAGCCTGACATCACCATACATTGCTTGGATTCCTCCACACACAAAAGAACCCTAGTTCTGCAGAGTTTACCCCATTCAGGGGAAAGATTCTAAGCATGTTCAGCCAAATACATGACTTCCCCTTTCCAATATTCTGCTCCATGTGTGAAGATTTGAGGCTGTAATTAACAGGAATGGGAACATTGGGGGAAAAGGCTAGGAATAGGAACATGGGGAGGGGTGGGGAGCTAGCAATGGCAACAATGTAATTGGTTCTTTTTAAAGGGGTCTTGAGGAGACACAAGCCCCTCTTGGGGACCATATTCATTTCTCAGGCCACAAGCTAGCCACCCCTGGTTTGCAGACTCATCTCTTGAAGGCAGCGGAATCCCAGTAGACCATGTGGTTGCACTACAAGTCCCATTAGCGCCATGCAGCAAGGTCAGGAATGTTGAAAGTTCTAGTCCAACAGGCTCTGGAGGGCATCACTTCGACTTCCCCTGGTGTAGAATCCCACTACAACTTTGGCTGTAGAATGAAGAAGCCCAAAGTCAATTTACAAACATCCAATTTTCAGTCAGAAATAGAAAGAAATTTAAGAAGTCCAAGGAGTGGATGAATATGCAGTAATTCCGGGAGGTCATGTAATGTACTGTGTACATTGGCACACAGGGAAACTTAGTAAGTTATCTGAATTCCAAGAAAGAAAGTAGAACTATGGAAACAAAGAGTACAAGAAAAAATATATTTCAGAATATAATAGCCCAGCAGTTTCTTCATGTCTTACTTGCCCAATCATTGTACAGCTTTGTGTTTTGTATTTTAAAAGTTCAAGGTCTGCAATGTTCCCTGAAAAAAAATTTAAGGGTACATTCTAATGGTTCCTGGAGGAGTGGTGTGGGGGCCATAGGATTCTTTGGGTCTTACTCTCCGAAAGAAGGAACATCTGCATTGAAAGGGAAAGCCAACCTTCATAATACAGTGGTACCTCAGGTTAAGAACTTAATTCGTTCTGGAGGTCTGTTCTTAACCTGAAACTGTTCTTAACCTGAAGCACCACTTTAGCTAATGGGGCCTCCCGCTGCTGCCGCACCACCACCACATGATTTTTGTTCTCATCCTGCAGCAAAGTTCTTAACCCGAGGTATTATTTCTGGGTTAGCGGAGTCTGTAACCTGAAGCGTCTGTAACCTGAAGCGTCTGTAACCCAAGGTTACCACTGTACTTTGAAAAGGTCTGTGGCTGGTGTCGCACTGCCATCGTAATTCTGAGGTTGGAAAGGTGGGAAATGAGGCATTCCAAGGGCATGTCAAGAACATGCCGGGACAGGCAGTGGATCAACACAATCCAAAATCTGACCCAGGGTCCTACACCCACCTGGTGCAGATTTTGAATGTGCAAGAGTTGCGTGCTGAGATCCCCCAAAACACCTCTACCCCAATAACTCACACATCACTCATAATTTTTGTTTAAGGTTTTTGGCATAATTTTGGCCACAACTTTATTAAACATACATATTGTGAGTGGTTGCTTAGGCATTGGTAATGACTATCTGTCCCCCCCCCCCGCCTTGGGGACAGCACTGACTTCCGGATTCCAGCGAAAGCCAGTGTGGAGGAACAAGATCAGGGATAACTGGAGCTGCGACACAGACCCTCAGCTTCTCCCCGCATGCTCCTAGGGGCTTACACGGCCCAAACCCGATTCCAGGGGTTTGGACGAAAGGATGGTAAGCCCCTGAATTCCTTTAACGGAATTCCCGTGCGGCAGCAGCACAGGAGGGGCAGGCACAGCCAATCCGTACCCCTCCACCAACCAATTTAAACCAATGCCTAACCGCCAACCTTACAAGTTGTGACGATTTGCTACGCAGTAGGCAAAAAACCAAATGGCACCCACTAATCAGCCAAATGGAAAAATTCCTACCAGGCCCCCGCACCAATGCGAACAACCCCATGACAGGCATAGCAAGGTCAAAGCACAGGCCCAAACAAGGGAGGGCGGGCGGGTGATCCGATGCCCACAGCGAAAGAGAAAGCAGCTTGCTGTGGGCCTTACTTAAATATCCTCTGATCCCACCCCCAAATTGGCAACATACAAATTGCCCCAGCAACACCACCACCAATCCTCGCCAGACCCCTTCCTTCGGTCCTGCCTGGCAACTACAGGGTGCTTTGCCTGGCCCCAGCCGCAACACGTGCTCTCCTTTAATGAGAACACGCTTTACAATGAAGAGGAGGGAGAAGGTCAGTTGCACAAGCAGATGTCTGTTGCACAAACAGAATGACATAAAGGCAACAAACAGTTTGCTTTGCAGAGGTTTAGAATATTTCTCAGCAAGGTGGGAAAGGACAAGGATTGGAGGTTCAGTAATTCTCTCTGGATGTAAGAATGCTTTTAGAGTTCAAGAAGGAAGTCAGTCTATTGCATCATTGATAGAAGACTAATAGATCTATAATTCCCTGAATCATCAAGTTGGCCTTTCTTGGAGATTGGCACCACAATCACTTGCTTCCAACTGGGAGAGATTTTGCCAGAATTATTGATCTCAGTAAAAAGAGCAGCTAGAAGTGGAGCCCACCAATGTTGGTTGGTTTTAATAAGTTCAGCAGGAATATAATCAATCCCTGGGGCGTTACCAATAAACTGTTGTATTAAGTCAGAAATATCTCCCTCGGATACTGAGTTCAGTGACAATGGTTTAAATACGTTTTTAATTATTTTAATTGTAATGTTTTACTGCTTTGTCATCTGCCATCCTGGGCTCCTTTGGGAGAACACATGGGATAGAAATTTAATAAATCACCATCATCATTGTTACTCAGCTCAAGATGCTGGGGTGAGGACAAATCGCTGCCAAAATAAAAATAAATCAATTGCAAAGTCGAGGCACAATTCCAGGTAATGTGGCATTCAAATGACTGCGCAGTGTTCACGCATCAGTTTTAAAATGAAAAGCAATATTAATTAATTAAACTACTGAAGGGGAAAAGCTGATATCTTATTTTGGGTGTTTTGCCTTCAGCACAGCTACAAAATAAATTCTGCCTTCCTTTCTTTCATCTTCTTCTTTTTTTACAAAAAAATATATATACCAAGAGGCAATATGCTGTTTACAGAATAAACAAAACCTTGTGTAACGTCTGGCAGAGCTGCTGCCACAAATGAAAATTTTCCATCTGTGCAGAACCTAAAACAGACACAAATATTTAGCAGCATGGCAGCTGATAACATTTAATGGCTGATTCATTCACTGTAGTGCTTTATTTATTTATTTGTTTTGCCAGGGTTATTGTCAATCTGGCAATGACATTTATGGAATTTGCAGCGACGGGAAGAGAGAGGCTTTATTGACATTCTGTTTCATGATTAACAACAACATGTTGGTACAGGGACGATAGTCCTTTTAAAGATTATGGGCTGTTTGACCGTGTAAAAATACAGGTCACACATAGATGTTCTTCCACGGGATGCCGAAATGGGGGCTACAAGCTTGTGTCACATTTCAGAACGACAAATTGGAGAATAGGAAATGGGTGATGTCAAAGACCTGCTTCAGCTTCCTGCTTCTTTTGTACAAGCTCTCTAAATAAATAAATAAATAAATAAATAAATAAGACTTTTCATACAGTTAACCAATCCTGATTGTGCTAACGCGATAAACATCACTTCACTAAAATGTCTGAAAGTGGATAATGTTGCAGGACTTTCATCCCATTGGCACCTTTCCCATGGTACTTACAAACTCAAGAGAGGAAGGGAGAGTCACTGATGCTATACCAAAGTCACTAATCTCATATTGGAGTTCTTTATATGATATGAAATATCAGGGCCGTCTTTACCCGGGGGTGCAAGGGGTGCGGTGCACCCGGGCGTCGAATTCTGGGGGACGCCCACCGCTGAAGCCGCCTAAGCTCTTAATCGTGATCCCCGAGTGCTTGCGATCGATGGGTCATTTCTCTTCTCTTTTGCGGAAGACCTGCAGAATCAACGTATCCGGCGGCACCCCCAGTGGTGTCTTTCATTTTCGCATGATTGCAAAAACGGAAATACGGAGTTCTCGCTGCCGCTTTTTATTTTTTCATGTTAGCGGTTTTCACTGTTCCCCACCTCAGGAGTATCACACAGGGGTGGGGTGGGGTTGTCCGCCCCGGGTATCATGCCTATGGGGGTGTGTGACAAACTCCCCCCAGGCGGATCAGCATTGTGGCACT